>NC_133766.1:15286666-15589696 GCF_036562045.2 Rhinolophus sinicus | reverse complement strand
TACAGAAACTAACAAGCAAAAAATAAAAGCAGCTGCATCTACCCTCCATGTGGGAGTTCTCTCCTTGGTTTGCAGCAGGAACGCCAAACACCAGCTACCCACTCAACTGCTTTAAGAACAGAAAATTACTTTGGTGAGAGAGTCGCTCATTTTTAACCCTCTGCCTCACCCCGCAAACCTCCTCGCCGGCAGAAACTAAAAGGGAGGCTGCCACTCCATGCAAGCTCCAGGTGGTGTCCTTGTTTCTCACATCAGAGCAGGTCTCCTGATCCACTGAAGGGTGTAAGAACAAGCCCATGCTAAGAAGAACAGGATTCTTCTAAACACAAGGCGGAGGCTGAAAGGTATGGCAGGTGCCAAGACACAGGTGGCTGGTCCCTTGGGTGAGGTCTCGCTCATACAGCCACCACACACACAGTCTTCTTACCTCCCGCAGCTCCAGCCTCTGAGCCACAGCCTCCAGGCACTCCTGCCCTGTGCTTTCCACCGACAATGTGCACTCGATAACACTGCTATCCAACAGGCGGATCCGGGTCACGAAGCAGTTCTTGCTCAGGACATTGTAGCGCCGTGTCCGGCGGAGCTTCAGGCCGAAAGGCATGGCTCTGTGGCCCTCGGACGCGGCCCTCGGGTGCCGGCGCCCACGTCCCTGAGATGGCCTTAGCAGTTTCGGGACTGGGCGATGGTACTACCAGCCGTGCTCCTCCAGACACAGGAAAAGGTGGCCATGCCCAGTGTGGGACTCTGCAGGAGCTCTGCAAACAGAAAAGAA
This sequence comes from Rhinolophus sinicus, assembly GCF_036562045.2. Lineage (NCBI taxonomy): Eukaryota > Metazoa > Chordata > Mammalia > Chiroptera > Rhinolophidae > Rhinolophus > Rhinolophus sinicus. The sequence goes on along the minus strand of NC_133766.1, from coordinate 15,588,924 downwards.
GCAGCAAGGTCAGGCGCTGGAAAGGAAGCGGGCGGTGGGATGGCCCGTCTTCCACACACAGACGCCACCCCCTCCCCACAACAGATGACCTTCCAGAACCGCAAGCCACTTGGGAGAGTCCATGTATTTCATCTTATCTTACAAGGGTGATACGATAGTAACATCTACTTGACAGCTGAAGAAACGGAGATTCCGAGAGATTCAAAGAACTCATCCGAGAACGCACAGACTAAATGGCATAGAATTCAAACCAGTGCCTCTGCAACTTCAACTCACATGCTTTTTTCACTGCTCAAGAAATAGGAGTGAAATTTGAATAGTGTTTTTTCAAACTTCTAAATATGTACATTATCTCATTTCAACCTCATTAACAACCCGAGGGTGTGGATTGTATGATCATTTCAAGGGTCGATGGTTTAAATGACTCCCTAATTCTAAAGTTAAAATATGTATCTTGTTCCTCATTGTAACACTGCCTCTTTACTTTCATTACCATTATTTGCCTTTTGGATTTTAATATTTTATTTATTTTATTACTTATTTTCTTGTCCATTTATTTACTTAGAATAGATGGTAGAAGATGGAGGAAATGACACATTTAATAGAGTCAGCAACTTTCCACTTTTTAAAAACATTTTTAAATGTATGAATTCTTTAACACACTTAAAATGACAACTTCTTGTCCGCTTTCTTTTTTAACCAAATATTTAGACAGATGTGGGGAACCACCCTACCATCATTTTGTTCTTTTATGAAATACTTGATGCAAAACCCTGTCACCCAATTACAGATAATTGAACTTACTAATAACGAGATTTACTGACACCCTGATGTCCCACCAAATGCCAGTGATGACATTATTGCCATGGAGAACACAACAATAAGATAACAACCACAAAAGTGACTTTACCATTCTACCCTGAGCCAGTGATGTTCTCACCGGGAGACTCCTGTCTTCCAAAGAAGACACAGATGCCCAGACAGCCTCTCTGTTCCACTTTCCGTCTCCATCAAGCTCTAAGGGCCATCTCTTGCTCATGTGATTGCTGTTAACTTGATTCCCTAAGTCGGCCATGTCCCGCCCGTCTTCACATCCTTCATCCACAGAAATACCTCTAAGCCTCCCCCCGCCCGCCCCCCAACACTTGGATAGACAAATATGAATAACTACTTGCAGGAATTCTTGAATTAATAAATAAAATGGCTTCAATATTGAGCAACCCCTTGGTGTCGGCATCCCGGGCCTCACACAAGTTGTCAGGGCACAACCCTCCAACACAGCAAAACACACTCCCCACACTCCCTCGGCCAGTCTTTGATGCCTGCCTTTGGCACATTCCGCAGCATGACAGATATGTTTTATGGTGGCTTAAAATACACATGCTAGAAGAGACGTTGGCTTGGTAAAATATATTAACATTTCTAAATCACTTTATGTTGGCAAAGGATCATGTTTACCTTCAAGGTAGGCCAACCTGATGATCTCCTGATATCTCCTGAAAGGAATATGGAGGGACCCACCCAAAAAAAGAAAAAAAGAGAGCCAGAATTCAAATACAGAGCCCTTAAGAGTTTACTCCTCACGCATTCCCTCAACTTGTTGAAACACAGGGCAGAAAACATCAAGATTCAATTCCTATATTAGCCAGGGCGCCTGAAACAGAGAAAAATATTTGCTCTGTGGGGACAAGCCACATTTCCAATCCTGGGCCAGGCACTTTACATTTGGGTGTGTCTCATCTTAAACACCTATGAAGGAATGTGGCTGGCTTAGTACACATTTATCCCAGCCACTATTGAAAACAACCCTGCTACATATTCTACAGGACGCCGTCCATAATTCACAGTTAGTGAAATAAAAACTAAGCTGCCCAACAACGTGTATAGATGATCACAGTTTTTATAATAAATAAACAAACGACATGAACAAATGGGAAAGAAAGTAAGTTCACAGTTAAAATGATTAATTGTTATCTCAGGGCTGTATAGCAGTGACATTAAATAGAATTCTCGTTTGTATTTTATAGATGTCTGTCTGAGCTGTTCTAACATTTTAGAAATGCCTCACATTATTTTTGCAAATGAAGATTCATTTAAAGTACATCAGCTACTGAAAAAGGTAGACCGGGGGCAGCATCTGACAACCTGGCCACATTATCTCCTACAAAATACCTATTTTAAATTTTTAAAAGCGTTTCAAATCTTCAATTTGCAAGAAACTTCCCTGGTAAGGTATCAACAAAAAAGTTATAAGAAAACTGGCCTGGTCCTTCTCAAGGTCAACATTATAAAACAAGAATTGAACAGGTGGGACTAGAAGAGGATTGCTCTAGAGCAGGGGTGTCCAAACTGCGGCCCGTGATCCATTTTTTGTTGGCCCGCAGCAAATTCCAAAAATATATTTAGTTTACTTAAATAAACCAGGTGAGGCAATAAGTACTTCACCTTGAGTGAGTGGCCCGGCTGTTAGTGTATTTTACCGAATATGGCCCTTGGTGAAAAACGTTGAAAAAAGTTTGGACACTCCTGCTCTAGAGTAAAAGAGCTTTAGGAGTTATAAAAACAAAATGCCGGGCCGGCCCGGTGGCTCAGGCGGTTGGAGATCCATGTTCCTAACGCCAAAGGCTGTCAGTTCAATTCTCACATGGGCCAGTGGGCTCTCAGCCACAAGGTTGCCAGTTCAATTCCTCGAGTCCCCGCAAGAGATGGTGGGCTGCGCCCTCTGCAACTAAGATTGAACACGGCACCTTGAGCTGAGCTGCTGCTGAGCTCCCAGATGGCTCAGTTGGTTGGAGTGCATCCTCTCAACCACAAGGTTGCCGGTTTGACTCCTGCAAGGGATGGTGGGCTGCGCCCCCTGCAACTAGCAACAGCAACTGGACCTGGAGCTGAGCTGCGCTCTCCACAACTAAGAGTGAAAGGATAACAACTTGACTTGGAAAAAGTCCTGGAAGTACACACTGTTCCCCAACAAAGTCCTCTTCCCCCTCCCCCCAAAAATAAAATAAAACAAAATAAATCTATTTAAAAAAAAAAAACCATATGTGACACTTCATCAATCCCAGGTTTGAAAAAAATGGCTCTAAGAGACATGGACAATTAGGGAAATTTGAAATAGAGATTAAATGATATTAATGTATTATTGTTAAGTATCTTTTGTTGTTGCTAGTGGAATTGTGGTTATGTAGGCGAATGTCTTTAGGAGATACCAGTGGTTATACCTAGGGATGAAAATGTCATGATGCCTGTAACTTACTTACAAATTACTGAGAAAAACACATACATACACACATAAGCACATACATAAATTCAGAGTTCAAACAAGTATGACAAAATGTTAATGGTTGTTAAATCTGGATGGTAGGTGTACAAATATTCACTGCACTATTCTTTTAGCTTTTCTGTATACCTGTTCATAATCAAACGTTGGGAAAAAAAAAAATAAAGGCAACCCTCTACGCAGGTACTAAATAAGCTCCAAACATACCTACTCCTTATGGCTCATTTTAAATGCTGCTGCCTCTTTCAATGGACTTCTCTGATCCTTTTCTTTGTCTGAACTCCCAGGCATATGTGCTTATTTTAATGTATCAATCTAATTTATGTTAGACGTATCAGCACATTTTTTACTCTAAACTCCTCTATCTTTAAAACACACATAATTTACCTAAATTAAAAGCTCATGGCATTTACACCCAGAACTTGTGTGGTCATAGAGCTGTGCTTCTGGAAAGAACTTCTAGGCACTCATTTAAGACATTCCTTACCTTTAGGAAGGGCTACACCTAAATTATCCCAGGTAAACAATCTGTCTGACACTAACTTGTAACAACTGGGTTAGAGAAGACGATCCCTCAGTCCTTTCAGTTTCACCATTATAGGTGGATGAATTACCCGCCATGTTTAAGCTCTTGAAGAATCCATAGTATGTGTGTCACTAATTCACCTTTTAACTACCCATGGAGGCACACAGTTCTACCTTAAACATAACCCAGCTCCCTGCTGTATTTTAAACCCAACTGCTCTGCTATATCTTTGATAGAAAGAGAGCAAAGATTACGATATCCCACTATATAATAGAATTGGTTATGGGGTCTACTAGATGTCCTTTGTTAAATAGTCTGGCTCCTAGTACCTTTCTGATTTTCCCATGTGGTTCTCTGGGAGCTCATCATATTTATTTTAATCACATGAACATTATAAAACCTAGAACTAAATGCCATTTTCTCAAGATTTTCCTGATGAAATTCACTTTTCAAAAGAGATCAAATTAGGCCGCCATCATCCTATTTACAATAAGGTGTTTACTTTTGTGTGTGTCTTTTTTTTTTTTAATTATTGGGGAATATTGGGGAACAGTGTGTTTTTTCAGGACCCATGAGCACCAAGTCAAGTCGTTGTTTTCCATCTAGTTGTGAAGGGCACAGCTCACTGGCCCACGTGGGAATCGAACCGGCGACCTTGGTGTCAAGAGCACTGCGCTTTAACCAACTGAGCCATCCAGCCGCCCCTTGTTTCTTTTTTTTTTTTTTTAATGGAAAGCTCCTTTAAAAATAAAAAAGTCACTTAAAATACAGACTTTCATTTAGCTCCTCTTCAAGAACATATCCAGTAAATAATATCAAGCTGTTGCTGATATTTAACATTCATGGAAGTTAAAACAAGTACTTTATGGTAAACCATCTGTACGGTAATATAGACGGTAAAACTAACGGGACTGACTCTCGATTTTTTTTTTTTTTTTCAAGACAGTCATTCATTCTCATTTCAAAATATAATCTATTGATCCTCTTTTTCTTAGGGGCATCATAGAAAGAAAAGTAGCATCAGATAAGGGAGTTGCACCCCAGCCTTTAGTAGTATGATCAGTACTATGAGTTGTAGTATAATTTGGGAATAAGAAGCAAAAGTGAAGAAAACGACAGGGAAAGGGCCACACACACTCTGAGCTCTCCAGCTCCAGGTCTCTGACTCAGCAAAGCCAATATGAAGTGAATGTGAAAGGCACTCACTTGACAGGAGGAGAGAGAACTGCAGCTGACCTGAGCGGTTCTAAGAACCAAAGTTTACTCTCAGAAGAACACGTGCAAACCTTTAAGCAAGAACTGGCTTTAACCAGAGAGGCCTGGGGTGACCGCTGGCTTATGGCCTCTCTCAGCCTCAGGTTACTCACCTGTCCGTGAGAGGTAAATGAGAAAACGTTTCCACGGGGCCCTCAGCAGAGGTGTGGACACCGTCCCTTCCTGTTTCCCCTCCTCCATAGTAAGTTAGTGAAAAGGAGGATTTCGGTACCTTACCACCTACTGTGGAGAAAATCTTTCAAAAGGAAAAACAAAGAAGGCAAAGCAAAGAATAGAGTTTACCATGAAGCTCTGACGATTCCATGGGGAAACTGGAATGAGTGTGAGCATGAACCACGCGCTCTCCCAGCACTGCCACTTTCCATCCCCCAAACGCTGACCTGGAGCAGAAAGGAGCCATTCATAAGCCAAAATGTCCCATCCCGAGCCCACCCTGGGTGGGTGAGAATATGGTCGCCTTCTTGTCTCAGACGGTAATTAACGTGTAGAGTGTTTGGTGTTGGTAACGGTCCCTTTCTGGTAGTGGACAACTGGTTCCAAATTGCCTTTGGTCTTCTAATCTGCATGGCTGAGTTTCTACAGCTGCTGGCCCTTCAGTGTCCCTTGCACTAGAGACCCCTGTACGTGTCTTAGCTCCTCACTTAGAATCCTAAGGGTAAGATCTGTGTCAGATTCCGCTCTGGGGTCTCCTATAAACCCTACAGTGGAGCTTTACACACGGCGAGAAGCTAACTAAATCTTTGTCATTATGAAAGAAAGACTGAACCCTGAAAGAATTGAATTTCTGATGCCAAGGTCGGGCAGGGCTTCCTGGTGACCTCAGTGACACTTGAGGAATCCGGAACCTTAGATAGGTCTGACTTTTGGAGGCTTAAGAGAGGCTTCAACTGTGGAAGACGGCGATGAGAAGTTACTCAGCTCACTGGTGCTCCTTATGGGGCGAAATTTCTAAAGGAACGTTTCTATGGGAACCGAGATTTCTAAAAGAACATTTCCACCACACAGGTGTCTCTTTTCCAGACCTTGATGTGTCTGATACTGGGAATGGTCTCAAAGGCCAGACAAATGCCACATCTCATGGAAGTTCTTTGCAAAAACTACAATGCCACCACCAAAGTGGGAAACAGTGCTCCTGTGTGCCCGTGACTGTCGAGAGCAATTTGTTGGGATGTCTGCTCTGTAAACAGCACACTTTAAACCCCTTTTCTAGAATAGGCTACAATGGGAGAGACATACAGAAAAGCTTCAAAGTCACTTCTAAAACTCCTGATTCATTAATCAGCTCCCTAAAAACGCTAATATGTAAGTTGCCATTTTTCCCTAAACATATCAGTGAAAGACCTGCAAAGTTAAAAACACAAAGCAAAGATAACTTTTTCATAATATAGAAACAGTCGCTTGGCTGATCTAATAAATCTTTAAATCTAAAGAATAAGTGGAGCGATCTCTCATAATATCAACCAAACACAGCTTAATTAATCGTCTTTATTGACTTACCTGTACAGTCTTTAGGGAAATGAAAGACAGAAATTAAAATCCAAATCTGAAACAAGGTCATCACACTTTCTTTTTATTTCCCATGCTAAGTTATTTATACATGCCTTGTTGTTTTTCTTCTAAAGTTCTGAAATCACTAACAAAAGCTAACTGCTATTCAGTTGCACAGTATATTTACCATCAGTCTCTGGAATTTTTCCAGCGTTCCATATTATTACAACTCCCAAGCACACCTCACAAAACTATGTAACCCTCGTTTGGGTGTGAGAAAGGAAAAATTGATGCAACTAGTCCATCCTGTGTATAAACCTGCATAAGGCACAGCTTGATTTTGAAAAATTAATGGCATTTTCCTAAGGAGAATCTTTCAAAGGGATGGGGTGAGAGGACATGGGAAAGAAAGGAGTAGTGAAAATGTCTTCTCTGATTTCCCCCTTAAAGAAGAGCAGAAAAGAGGTTACTCTAACTTTACATACAGGACCTTGCTTCTTGGTCCTTAGCAGATTTCAGAGAGACAAGGAAAAGCACGTTGATGAGTGATAAAATTTGGAATGAGAGAGGTCACTGGTAAACTATAAAAATAAGCATGCCACAGCGTGGAAGGCTGTGTCGAAAATGCCCTGTAATAACTAGGAACTATAAAATAATATCCAGCATACTCTGGTTAAGAAGGCAGAAAATAAATATATTTTCTTTTATTTATTTGTAAGTGTGTTTTTCCAGCTCTAAGTCAAGTAGTTGTCTCAATCTAGTTGTGGAGGGCGCAGCTCACAGTGGCCCATGTGGGGATCGAACCGGCAACCTTGTTAAGAGCACAACGTTCTAACCAACTGAGCTAACCCGACGCCCCATAAATATATTTTTCAAACAGTCCCATCCATGGTGGTTAAAAACAATAACAAAAAAAACGTGGTTCTTGAAAGGTAGAGCCTCTGTTACCTGGAATCACCTTTTCCCCCTGGGCAGTGGTTCCATCTTTTATTCCTGCTGTAACACTTGGAAGCAAATCAGTACCACAAAGTATCAAAGGCTAAGATTTTTCTACTGAGGCAAAAAGGGGAGCTCTGGGAGGACAGGTAATCGTTTAAACAAAAATCATTTCCCCACACCCTGCTGTGAGGATTAAAGCCCTGAGGTTTCTAAAGAGACGTGACCTTCCACGAGAAGGATCTTACATCTTACACTGTACAAGTTTCCAGTTTTGACTTTACTGGAACTTTTAAGGCATTCAAGGTACATCTTGAATATTTATGGTTAAAGTAATAGTTGTCTGGGATTTGCTTAAAAATAACGGGGTGGGATCACTGCATGGGGGGACAGAGGAAGCAATACTGGCCATGTTGATGGTTGTTGAAGATGGGAGACAAGGTATGTCAGGGCTCGTATCACTGTCCACAGTTTTGTACATGCTTAAAATTTTTCATATTAAAAACTTTTGTTTTAAATAGAAAGTACTTCCTAAATGGTGCTTTGTCAAGTAACCCGGTAAAACAGAAAACAGTGCCCACTTTGCAAAGGTATGTAACAGAATAAAATGGGTCAGAATTTTCCCTCCAATCAAATCCCTCTTGCCCTTCCGAAATAAAACTTGCGTTTAACTAAATCCAATGGACAGAGGTCTTTGTTTCAGTTCTATAAAAGATGGCAGGAGACATTGTTTTTGTAGGTAAGGTGACAGGCTGGATAAAATGCAAAGAACAATCAATCAGGCATAAGGTAAGGGACTCTCCCCAGGCCAACCTGCACACTCAACTGAATCAGAATACCTGATTCGCTTACTTCTCAAATGAGCCTTCTGTCTAGTCATGCCAGGAATGCTTTGTCCTAAGACTCCACCCTTCCTTGAGAAGGTAGAATCTGCACCTCTCCAATTCCAGTTCTTTTTGCTGTCAGCATCTACACCCACGGTGATGTGCGTCCTGGAATGTCGGAGCTAATCACGGCCAGGAACCAGAATGGAAGACTCCTGTGATTGTCAGATACTAAGAGGGCAATAAAGAGCACCTCCACTTTCAGAGCAGATGCAAAGACGGGGCAGCTGCTAAGCATGCTCTCCAACAGCCCCACTCCCCTTGGGTTATTCCCAATGCCCCCCATTTTACAGACTAGGGCACCGAGGCTGGAAAGGTTAAGAACTTGCCCAAGATCATACAGATACTAATGATGTTATCTGACTGCATGGTCAGGAACTATGCTCATAGTATTACCCAGAAAGGAGGCTGGACACTACAACCTGGTAATATAAAACTAACATGACGATAGCCAGCAACCACATCGGTAAGGAAGGCTGCGATACCCCATTGGCCGTCGGTCTTTGCTCACCCACGCTGGACTTTATTCAGATATGGCAGAGATGGACCCTGAGGCTGGTGACCCATTTTCAGCCCTGGGATGATCCGTCCAGACAGAGGGCATGGCACAGAATGAGAGTGCTGCCCCTGCCATAACACCCCCACCCCACCCAGGGCCTCTTACCTAGACGGCTTTCCTCGTACAGCTCTGGTCTGCGCTGCACACTGGAATAATCCTAGCAAGGCGCATATGAGCTCTTCAAAAACGAATTTCAAAAACACAATCACAAGAGCAATCGAAGAGGTTTTCCAGCCTGGTCATATGACTCACTCATCAAAACAGAAGAAACTTCTGAGGGTAAACACACCTTGAACTTGCTTCGCCCTCCTCTGTGATGTGTGCCCTCAAGGGACAAAACTGTTGAAGAGAGGGGCTCTTGCAAGTGACCTCCCTTGGCAAAGTTTTCCACACCTCCCTTTCCTCCCTTTCCTTCCTGCCCATGCCTGAGTTCCCTCAACTTCCCTCGCAGGTCCAGGGCTGTCGGATGGGAGGGACTCATCTGTGTCACTTCCTATCCAAACATAGGCAGCAGCCAAGCATCTCTGCCAATTCTTTCCAACTGGGTCTGCACATCCAGCGCCCAATTTCCCTGCACACACCTCCTTGTGCCTTGGTTTCTGAGCCCCACCAGCCAGCCTCACCCAGAGGCAGGGTAATTGCCAGGCATAAGCCGCTTACAAGCTGTATGACCACGGCTCAGAAGCTGCCTCACTTTCTGCATGTATAACATGGCAGTGATAACATACCCACCACACAGAGCTGGTGGGAGGATTATGGGAGTTAGCGTTTGCTTGCACTGCCAATTATTGTTACTATTTCACCCAATATTACAGGAAGCCCAAGGAAACACAGAGGGCCTACTAAAGAGTACAAGAGTAAACACGGCTTTCCAACAAGCCAATAGCTATAGAAATTTTGAAGCTAAGGCTATTCCTCATAAGAAGACAAAACACGAGTGCAAAACAAGCAAGTACAGGTCCCACTGACCGGGAACTGTGACAGGGTACCCAGTGGGTTTCAGATATGTGACCACTCCAGTGAGTCAGGAATATAACTGAGCGGGTTCTGAGGTACTATAATGCAATCGCTTCTGTGGAGCCAAGAAGCTGAATCAGAGGGGAGAAAGAACGAAAACAGGTATGAACTAGTGTCAGCTGTTAAAGAGTTGCATAATCCCAACTGATGTAACTAAATGCTAATTACTAATGGGAGAAAACAGAAGCTCTAAACAGAGACGATCATGCGACATGTAGGTACTTTCATGTAGATAGATTACACACACACATGCACAAACACACACAACAAACCCATCGTAATTGTCCTTTCTTCTCTGTCCCCTGCCTAGTAGGAGACACACACACACACGCACACACACACACACACACACACACACACACACTCACTCTACCTAAGTGGGTACTTGGAAAAACTTACGTCGTACTAAGTAGCTCTCAGTGACATTACAAAGAAATGACATTACCTGTCCACCTCTAGTGCAGTAACTTTCCTGTTGTGAAAACCATTTGTTAGTTAGCAGACTTCCTAAACATTCCTGTCACCATCGGTGACCTCAAGCTGAAGGTTTGCTCAGCTGCCTGCATCAGTGCTGAGCAAGCCTGGGCCTCCAGAAACAAGATGCTGCGTGTGGGAATGGCTGTCGCTGGTGTGGGGGATGTCTACAGCCCTGAGGGTGCGAACACAGTAAGGAACAGGAGGGCAAATGTCAAACGCTTCAGTTCTCAAGTTGGACTCTTAGCTCTTAAACACTGAAAAACTTAAACATGTACAATTTCTGGCACACTCATAGCTAATTAATACAGCAAATACGACACAGTGTAAACCTAATTCAAGAGGCTCCCTTCGGAAGCTCTCCTGATGTATACCTAGGTTTCAGAAGGTTAAGGATTTCAAATTTCCCTGGAAAAAAAACACCATCTACTGAAACTTTGTAAATAAGTAAAAAAAAAAAAAAATCCTGGGGAAAAGAATGCATATCTGTTCTTCCACTAGATTGTAAGAAGGCAGGAACCAACAAAGTTTTATACAGATTCGCAACCCCAAATCCCTTTGCACTATAATTAACACGTACTCTGACTCAGCAATGCCACTTTTTGGAAACTTTCATCGGAAATAAAAGCAACAAATCTTAAGGATTATGTATAAGGATGCCACAGTCAACAGTATTTGTAGTGGAGGGTCGGGGACTGTAAACACCCTGAAAATCCATAGTAGAGTTATGTCCAAATAAATCTTGGCATAGGATATTATTTAGGGTATTATGTAGTTATTAAAAATTAGGTAGATCTGAATCTATTGACTCAGAGCAGAAGCCGAGCGGTGTACTGTTAAGTGGGAAAGGTTGCAGAATACAAAAGGCAAAAAGAAAGCAAAACCAGTCATCTGGTGTTTGTGCTTACACAGCGTGGAGAAAGGTATGGGATAGTTCCATCCTCAAAGGGATGAAAGGTGAAACAGAAAGCTCTATTTTGTCTTCATGCAATCTTTGGAGTATTAATGTTGCATCAGACAAAAAAAAAAAAAAAATTATTTTAAACCACTTACTCTCTGCCTTTCCTAAATACTATATATAAGAAAATTTGGACTAAGTCTTCCTTAGAGAGTAGTATTATATTAGCTATCTATTTGTCATTTCAGCTATAACATCACCTGAGTGATTACTATGAGCCAGACCCGTGCTAAAAACTTTTACATATGTTGTATCATTTGATCCTCACAATCCCAATTTACAGACAAGCAAACTGAGACTATATAATCTGGCCAAAGTTCAACACTAACAGGTGGCAGAGGCTGGCTCCAAAGCCCAGTCTTTCACCATCAGATTATTCTGGAAGATGCACAATTGCCACATATGTCTCCTTCCTAAATAGCAATATTTACAGCACGAGCTCATTAACCACATGGTTTTCCGCAGCATATACAATCATACTTTGACTAAAAGCAAAAGCAAATTTAAAAAAAATCACTTGCAATGAAGCAAATTCATTTTCAAAATTAGAACTGATTAAAACCACTGAAATCCTAGAACTTGCATGAGTTTTCATTCTTTTCAATTATTAGGGTGAAAAATGTCATTCTTCTTCTACCTGACTTAAAATTTTAATAATCTTTAATACTTTCTGATCATAAATTCATTATAAGGAAAGAGGAAATTACAGAAAACTAAAAGGAAAATATAAAAATGAGCCATAATATCACCACCCAGAGGTGATCAATTTAAAACTTTGCATATTTTATCCCGTTCTTTTAATTAAGCATATTGAAAATTTGTTTACATTGTTGGGATTGTACTACATTGTTTGACATCTTTCACTCTTTTTGATTACTGCTTATGGTGCCATTTTACTGAAAATTTTTCAAAAGCAAGTTTAAAATGTTGCATAATATTAATCATTTTATTTAACCTTTTAGATCAACATTTATTTAACCTTTCTCCAGAGTTGAAATGTCTGATTGGTTCTAATTTTTTGCCATGGTTCAAAAAGATTTGCCTATACCTCTGATTCTTTCTTTAGGGTAGATTCTAAGGATTGCTATCAAGTCAAAAGCTATTCCTTTCTGAGAAGTCTCTTATTGAACACTCCCAAATTCATTCTGAAAGGACTGTCAAACGTAGAAGTTGCAGCAAATTGCTAGTACTTCCATTTCTTTATCTGTAAAATGACTGAAATAATGTGTTTCCTTAATTATTTGAATAAAAAGCTGCATGCATAATGTAAACCAGAAAGAAATCAAACTTGGGAGTCAAAACAACCGAGATCAAGTTATAGCTTTTTTTTTTCTTAATGGGTTATGGTAAGCATGACTCCCCAAGGGGGCAGTAAAAAAATTTCTGCCCAAGATACATCAAAGTCCCAATGATGCCATGTGACAGGAGGTCTGAGCAGCAGACTCTTTCTCTCAACAGCTACAGTGCTGTGTCATAGTACCACAACCTCGGGAGCAGTGGTTCTAGGGACAGCTTTTGAGAAAGAGAACATGTTCCCTCCAACAAGCGTAACTATGGAAATGACTTGGCCCGAACAACAAATGACCATATATATATATGGTCATATAATATATATATATATGTATTTCCTCAAAACACTATTATTCATTCAGCACAGACTACTGATTGTGAGAAATCCCACAGAACAAGTAAAGACACCCTCTCTGCCTACCAAGTCATAGAACATGCTAGGTAAGGATAAAAACAACGAGAGGCAGGTACACTGGGCAGCTGGGAAGAGATGAGCCCAGAGGCAAGGTGAGACAGAAATAAGGAATGGATGGAAATGCACACCAACCATCTGGAGACTGTGTTAGGATTCAGAATATTCTACAAACGGTAGAAAGGGAGATGGCAAAGGTACACGGCTCAAGAAGAAAAGAACTTTGAGTGTGGAGAGATTTGTGCTGAAGATCATGTCCAACCTCATCTTATTTTCCATCAATGCACTATTTGAAACAGAAGCAATGGGAGGTCCAAACAAATACACCACGAGACAAGAATCAAAATTAAAATATTCCAACATCTCACTGTTGCGTAAGTTTTTATTTTATTTTTTAACTGTTCTATTTAAGCAAACACGTGAGCCAGAGTCATCAGTTCTCAAGAGCACTACTGTACGTACATCCGATTGATAAACGAGGATTCTAATGGAACAACCGAAATAAGTTGTGACTACTTTATGAAGAATGAAGATTTCATCCTACTGATTTGGAAAAAATGTAAGGGTACTTAGTCACTTACATACTAGGTTAGAACTTCTCAAGGGTGGCTAACCACATCAAAGAAAAATGACACAAGGGGACCCTATCTTGAGGGTTCATTTCAGTAACACTCTTCACAGTGTTGAAATGTCTTCTTTGTAAAATATACTTAAATCTCTACCGCTAATTTTATCTATTTCCTCTTAAAGTCATTCTCCCTGAAAAGGGCAACTGGGAACCACCCTCTCGACAAAATATTATACCTTCAAATATTTAACTCTCTTATTATGACACGCACTGCCTCAGATTCTCCAACATAAATAATCCCACCCTTCTTACCTTCTCTTTTCATGCACCAGTTTAATCATCCTTTGATTATCTCTGTGGTTCCCTATTAAATCTAACTTCTTGTTTTCTTTTAGTTGCAGAACTAAAATGAGACAAGTTATCTTTACAACCTAACTCATTGACACGAGCTTATTATTCAACAGAAAAAACAGCACACAAGTCGGATTTGCCCATAAAAACTTTATTTGAAGAAAGAAAAACTCTCACTAAAGGAAGACACCAAAATAAAATCTATGCCTGTTCTCATCTGTATCAGATAACGAAGAAGAACAGGACAAAAGAAAAAAATATATATATATATAATGGGTCTGAGATATCTGGGTTTAATTCCTTGCTCTGTCTGGTGATTTATAATCCAGTCAATAATTAGAAATTTGGAGCTAGAGGCTAGGAGATTGCTGAGTTTGAATTGTCAAAATAAAGATGTTTTCACCCTCTTCCCAATTGAAAACCCACTTCGGATTGAGGAGGGGAACAAGACACAAATGCTAAAATTCCATGTTTGATGAAACAAGGGAATTTCAGAAACCCCACATCAAAAAATATAAATGCAGAAGGGAAAAATCTGGGAGAGCAAGCTGCATTAGAGTTAAGCCTCTTTAAAATTAACTTTGAGACGCCCAAGGTAGCAGGTGTTTTGTTCTTTTTTGTGAGCTGGGTAGGTGGTTTTGTTTTGCAAAGTGTGTAGGTTGTGAGTAGGTAAGGATTTCAAAGTAGGGGAATTGTTGGAATGTCTTTACAAGGAAGTGTTAACCCTGCCAGTCCAGATGGAACAGGAAGTCAGAGGGCTCCAAGAGGGATGTCTCCAGGAGGAAAGAAAGAAAGGGAAGTGGGGGTGAAATTATCTGACAAGATTGGGTCATGTGCAAAACTGCAAAGGAGGAGTTTCATAAGGCAATTGGAGGTGTGTGGGAAGATTCAGTCAGATGTTTAAAGAAAACCAAGCAAATGAAATGGTGGCGACTCACCAGGTGCTGATGCTGCTAATGACACTGGAAGGACGGTGACCAGGAAAATGCAGTGTAACTGAGCGTAAATTCTTACCTCCCACCACTCCCATCATCCTAGCTAACATTACTTACTGTGTTTTCTCATTTTTCTTCTGAGCACTTATAAGGGGACTTCGTGTCTCTCCCAGGAGTCAGGAGGCTGTCATGACACAAAGGGTACCATATAGCCGGAGACGATAGGGGTGCTTCTCTAGGAAGGAAAGCTCCGCTTGAATGCCTGGCAGCCTTTGGAATTCTTTCAGCAAGAAGACAGCATCCCCCTCAGTTTTAGGAAGTCGGTGATAATTGCCAGGGCCAGGCCACATTGGACGAGAAGAGATGAATAAAGGAGGGCCGATGGACACTGAACTGGGAGGTGTGGACCTGAAGAGAAATCTAAAATACCACTGACCTAGACCTCCAACCCCGCCCCCACCGCTACCACTCAAATAACACAGAAGGTTCATCCAAAGGCAAATGTGGGACAGCTTTTGGACTGAACCTAAATCCATGAAGCGGGATGACCCCAGGGCTGAACACATCCAGCCTTTCACCTGTACGCGGTGATGCCTTGAGCACAGACATCTACAGAGGCTGGCACCACCATGGTCAGTATTTCTGTGAGGGTCAATGAGTTACGCTCACTATATGGTCAAAGCCAAAGGCCACACCCTCATTTTACCAGAAATTATATTTGCCATGCATGGAGCATTTCCTCCATACTAAGTTGCGTACATGTATTATTTCCAGTACTCACATCACCAGTGCTGCAGTAGGCATTACACCCATTTTGACAGATGAGTAAACTGGAGCTTCCAGAGTATGAGTAACTTACTAAAACAACACATTAACTGGTGATGGTGCTCAGAGTCTCCATTAGGCTATGTGGTCGCCCATCTTCCATAGTGTCTTACAAGCATAAGCCTTTAGGAAGACTTTTCTATAGAGTCTGGAGGAATGCAAGGAAGTCAACCTCCACCAATGGAAATAGAGCTCGCGACCTACCGACAGTGTTGTATACAACTAGTTATCCCATTAGAGAAATATGTTCTTTGAGAATGTAGGGTTCGGACAACAGGAACAAAGTTGCTAAACCACGCAGGGTCAGAAGAAAAAGAAAACTAGGACAAGAGAGAGCAGAGGGCTAAAACCCAGTGTGTCCACTCGATGTGTGCCTGGGGTTGGGTCTAGACGCATGCCTGGTGTTTACGAGCATTGCTCCTCCTGTTTCATAAACAGAAAACAACCCCCTGTGTCCTTATACTCCTCCCAGTGGTAAACAGAGTGCAGTCTTGACAGTGCGGTGCTGAATAAATAAAGCAAAATGTGGGAAACTGCTCAGATATTGGTATGACAAACACACACATTCCAAGTTTTAACGGTGGCGCTTCCCAGGAAATCTGGAAAAGCTGACCCACTGCCCTCCAGATGCACAACCTCCTACCTACCCATATGCATTTATTTCAGCACTTTGGTCAAACTCCCCAAAGATCTTTTCGTTCTACCTAAAAAGTAAGAAATACCAGATAAATATGTGAGGCGGAATGGGACAGTTTTAGGGCATGGATGTTAGGCCCCAGCTAAAGGTCATGGGTCATTTCACATTCAACTTTGAGCTCCACAGCCTGGTAGAGCGCTCACACATAGCAGGCTTTGTGTTGGTGGGTTGCTTAAATGAATAAAGAAAGAATTGAAGCTAAGGGCTTATTCCAGGGCAGAGGGACGTGTTAATTACCTAGAAGAGGAAATACTTCCCCAATATGTGTGTATATCAAATCACCATGATATATACTTAAATATCTTACCTCAATCTATACCTATCTAAATATCTCAATCTATCTTACCTCAATCTATCTAAATATCTATACCTCAATAAAGCTGAAATTTAAAAGAATTTTTTAAAAAGAATAATACCAGATAAAACTATGTGTGTTTATATTTTCATGGGTAAGCGCAGAAGTGAACACAAATTGCACTGCACCCATTCCTCTTAAGTATTAAAAAAAAGCTCAAGTAAATTATACCTATTTTCCAAGGCATATGCATCTTAATGTCACTGATTTATGGGTAGTTCACACAGAATTAGAGAAAGAAACGTGAAGGAGGAGGGAACAAACATCTTACTGAGACGTCTCAAAACCTAGCCAGACTAGAACTCAGGAAGGTGAATCAGAGACTGTTAAATCCAATTATAAGAGGAATAGGGGACAAAACCTCCATCAACCTATACTTTATACATAACGTATGAAAAAGGTTTGAAAGCATTTTATTCACGAGGTAACACGCTGAACAGTGATGTAAAGATAAGCCCGCGGGGGGCCCCTCTCTAACACGCCTAGGAAGGGAAGATAGATATTGTTAGGTGATCTTAAGGCTACATAAACAGCTGCATCTGAAAGACAGGGAGGGGAAGGCATGAAAGGATGGCTTTTCTAGTCGACCCAAACCTACCTCCAGGCATAGTCACAAGAGCAAACGGACACGGAGCAGAGCTGGGGCCTAGAGTTCATGCCCTAAAACACTGTACCCCTTCAGCCCAAAGACCTTGCCCTCATTACGTGACACTCACGAATGGCACCAGGGGAGAACGCAAAGGCTCTGTATACACCATATGGCATGTCAGCCAGCCTTCTAAACAGAAGAGCGTCTTCACTCCAACTTGAGTTTTGTACCAACCACAGGCAATCCTCTCACGAGCCAAGAAAAGTAAAGCCAAGAGTCAAATGTGTTGTCCCTGTTAATTTAAGATTATATGTCAGGACAATGGCCTAACCCTTATTTGTAAAAGTAATTCATTATTGCAAACATTTATCAAGGGCCTATGACGGGCCGAGAGCTATGCTAGACAGCAGGGATAAAACCACAGACACAGCTGTGCTGTGCTCACGCAGTTCACCTACCATGAAACACCATAATTGTCTCTGAAACAGCTGTCTATTCTGGCACACGAAAGAATCACAGTCTCTACAGCACGGACGCAGGGCAATATCATGGCTGAGCACATAAGCATCACCGAATGGCACACTAACGTAAGGTATCAGAAAAAGATACCTTTTTCTGAACAGTATCTGTCCTTCTTTAAATGTCAAATAGCAGATTATTAAGGAATCCCATTAACTTTCCCTCATTCAACGCATTTTCACTGAGCAACAAGCAGCTGTCAGACATACCGCAGATGCAAAAAGGAGTAAAACATGGTTCTTGTCTTTGGGAAGCTCATAATCTGGGAAGGATGAATTCCTAACAATCGGAGAGGGCAAATGGCCTTCTCAGGAAAGGCGTTTGACAGCTTGTGTTTAAAAAGATTTCTGCAAAAGTGACACCAAGTACTATGATTGCCTTTTTCCTCCTTACAGATTTCCCCAGAACAAGCACAGACATCAGAACAAGCTCTTGACCTCTCGGCTATGTTGGAACGCATTTCATTGAAATGAGCTTGCTGCCACTTCTCAAAAAAATGAAATTTACTTTACCCGCCCACTATGGCATGCCAAGACATCGGAATTTTCCCGAATCCATGGTGTGGCTAAGGCTACTCCTAAAGATTAAATAAGGTATGAGGAAGGCCTGTGAGGATCTGGTCCTTGCCTACCTGAATAATGAGGAAGAGGATGGTGATAATAATGAAGGCGATTAATAATTGCAGCTTCAACGTCCTGAGCATTTATTGTGTCAAGCATTGTGCTAAGTAGTCCCAGTTCATTACGTCATTTAATGCTTATAACAGCCCTGTAAGGTAGGTAAATTATTTGTCCCCATTTTACAGATGAGGAAACTGAGGACTGAAGAGGTTGAGACTTTGCTCCAGGACACAAAGCTAGGAAGTGGCAGAGCCAAGCCCAAATACTCACCTAGTGCACTGTGCCCTCCCTTGTCTCCCTTTCCCCACGTGCACCAATCACCTACAATGGGCAAGAACCCACCATGCCATTTTTGACCAACCCTTTAAGTACTATTGACACTGAGAGGCCCTACCTTCCAATCCTGTCTTTCAGAACTCATTTGGTGTCACGTTTCCAGGAAACTTTTCTAGACTGCCCCTCTCTAAGGTCTGATGTCTCGTCTCTGGATTTGCTCAGCCCTGGGCATGGACCCTCTCTCTCACACCCCTTATCCCAATGTGCCATTAATTCACGAGCTGCTCAAGGTCCTGGGCTATTTCACATTCAATGTTGAGCTCTACCACCTAGCGGAGTGCTCATGCACAGCAGGCTTTGTGCTGGTGGACTGAATAAATGAATAAGAGAACTGAAGCTAGGGGCTTACTCCAGGACAGTCTCTGGAGCTAGAGACACCCAAGTTCAAGTTCTAACTCCATTTCTTACAACTTGACCGATGTACTTCATCTTTCTAAGTCTCAGTGTCTCCTCTACAAAATGAAGGCGTATAGTTCAAAAGGCTGTTCGGAGGATTTAGATTTAGCAGCTTAGCTCAGTAAGTGGCACACAGTATATGCTCAGTAAACGTTAGCTATTAGTTATAAAGTACAGGTCAAAACCAAACCTCTAATAATACGCTCCTCTCTCCCCTCCAATCTCAAGGCCCTAAGCAAATAAAAAGTGACTCCTCCTATAATGGGGCTGCAGGGATCACTTTCACAACCAATCCGGGTCCCTTCCAGAACTAAACATTTAAAGATCATTTGGTTTTCTATAAAGCTTTGAGGGGAAAAAGTTTCACATATAACCTTGAATTAACCTTTCTCCCAAGACAAGCGTTTCCCTGCCAACTGATGACCTCGCTCAGAATAAAGCAATCGCTACTGTTAACACTTACCTTTGACAGATCACCATCCCCAGATCACTGTTATAGATCCCTAGATCTATAGATCCCTCGACCACTGTTACAAATCGTAGTCATTTCATGCCATTTTCCTCAGACACCAGAAGTGTTTCCCATTTGCATATATAAATGACAATACCGTGAAAGATGTCAGAATTCATCGTTATATTTATGTGATTTTAAGAAATATAACTTGCTTAATATGGTATTAGCCCCATATTCGGTGAATGATTTACTTTTAAAATTACATTTTCTTTAATGGGTTTTTAAAATCTACAGATTTCATTTTAATAATTATGTAGGACTAGGAATGACCTGGAAAAATTCTAAACTCAAGCCTCATTTTATATGTGCGCATGATGCAGCAGTGTAATGTTAGTTCCTGGATAAAACTGCAATATGAGAGCTCTATGGTGGCTGCAGACTGCCAGTGCTGCTGGGATGTTCTGACTTTTATTCACCAGTCTTCATATGCACAACTGTATTCCCCTTTGGGCTTACCACGAAAACTCCCCAACTTAGAAAGTTGGTTTTGGAAAGAGACTGAAGGATGAGATGGGGACACAGGATTTTCCCAAGGGTTTAGTTCATCTGAGTAGCCTGCCAGAGCAAACATCCACCTTTTTCCTTCCATGATTCATTTTTCTTTTCTATCCCCTCGTCCAAAAAAAGAGGCTTATTTATTACACTAAGTCTTATTCTAAAAACCCAGAACATTAAGCAAGAAATTCACTTGTATAGACAATTTTAATCTACTCAAAAGGCACCGTGGGATGAGTGAAGATGATAGAAGCTGACATGCTGACCCACGTTACACACAAGAGTTTTACATACAAGGGCGTGTGTGTGTGTGTGTGTGTGTGTGTGTGATCAAGAGCTGCTCAAATCTGAAATATGGGCAGAATGATTATACTAGGAGGATTTTTTACAGAACATATTCTTGTAAGCAGGTATTTGGAGAAAATAAGAACAACTTTTAAGGTGGTGGCACTCAACTTCTGTGAAGATAACCAATGAAGTGTTGGGACACCCCACCAGTGTCCGCTGTCCCATCTCTAGCACCTTCCTTTCCCTCTTTCTCCCTTCTCTCTTCCTTACCTTACACATTACATCAGTGGTTTTGTCAGCCCAACTGCCTAGGCTAGCATCCCCCAAGCTCACAGAGGTTGGAGGTTCCTGCCACGCTAACATACGCTTTCAGACTTTCTGATCAATACAGGAGCAAGCCCTGGAGCTGCTTCTCTACCCACCGACTTAACCAACATAGATGGAATGCTCCACTGCATTCCACTATCTAACTTTAAGACGTTAGAGCTGTTCGTTTTCTGACAGAGTGGGAAGAGGAGATTTTAGAAGCTGGTCATACAGAGGAAGCCCCTCCATCAGCAAGGCAGAGAGAATTGAAGCTAACAAAATACTTGGAAGTTGAAAGGAAGAGTGGCCTCTCATGACATTTCTAAAGCCAAGAGTCACTACGACACTGTAGTGGAGGGCAGAGAGTGGGTGAGGGAGGGGGATTCTGTTCCTTGAAGAGTTTCGAGGATAAAAGGAATGCAATATAATTAGCCATGCCAGCCTTGTGTAATTTTCACCACAAATGAACTTAAGGGAAAGAGATGCCTATAAGACCTGGAATTGCTCTTGTTCGACTCATGAAACTACAGTGTTTCCCCGAAAATAAGACTGGGTCTTATATTAAGGTTGGCTCCAAAAGACGCATTAGGGCTTATGTTCGGGGGGTGTCATCCTGAAAAGTCATGCTAGGGCTTCTTTTCCAGTTAGGTCTTATCTTTGGGGAAACATGGTAAACATGTCTTGGAGATTAATTCACAATTCGCTCTGGATCAAAGCAGCAACTGTCTGAAAACTGGGACCAGCATTTGTGGTGAGATATATTCTCTCTTCTTGACCTCAGCCCAAAAAGGGATGAAGTCACAACCAGTTACTCATTAAGGTGACAAAAATCTAAATGCATTACAATAGTTAAAAGCTTGGGCGTTGAAATAAGAGTCCTAAATTTGAATAGTAAGTTTGAGTTTTAACAAACTAAAATCTTGGGCCAACTATCGAACCTCTGAGCCAGTTTCCTCATATATAAGATGAAAATAGGAACTACGCTTTACAGGGTTATTGGAAGGATTCAATGAACTAATGCACGTAAAGCAGTTATCAGAGTATCTGGACCACAGATAAATTCCTAATAAGTTATCTTTATTATAGCTATTCCAATTGGAGGAAAGATGGCACAAAATTAACATTCAAGAAATAAAGAGACTTGAAAGGTGATATTAAGAACTGAAATGTATTTGATACCTTCTGAAAAGCAATTAAATACAGTTGACCTTTGAACTGTGTGGGTCTACTTACACATGAATGTTTTTCAATAAATACGGATAGTACTGTATATGTATTTTCTCTTCTTTATGATTTTTAAATAATGTTTTATTTTCTCTAGTTTACTTTATTGTAAGAATACAGTATATATATGTGTATATATATATATAACATATAAAATACGTGTTAATTTATATTTATGTTTATGTTATTGGTAAGGCTTCCAGTCAACAGTATACTATTAGCAAAGTTTTGTGGGAGTCAAAAGCTATATGCAGATTTGACTGTGCGGGGGGGGGGGGGGGGGGGGGCGGGTGAAGCCCCTAAACCCCACATTGTTCAAGGGTCAACTATAATAACTATAATATTAAGGTAAGGAACAAAAATTAAATGGTCAAAAATCTGTAGTAACTCAAAGGAGTCCAAGTAAGGAATAATATTGCATTAATCCTTTCTACGAGAAAATGTATTTGGATAAGACTTAAGTTCTCCAATTAAGATGGGGCAGGAAAAACGCTGTTTGAAATAATTATGATACACTCTTTTAATATATTTGTCACACCCACTGATAAACAACGCTTCATGTTTCTTTTTAAACATAAAAATAACACTCTCGTGGCATTCTTGATCCTGAGCTCATAATGTACTCAGTAATTTTCCATTTCACTTTTGGGCTCACAGATTTAGAAATGTACTTGAGTTCTTAACCAAAATATTTATGCTCTAAAGTATTTATTGCTTCTGCATCACTAGCTCCCAGGGTACAGATGAGAAAGGTATCTAAGAGGAAATGTGGACTACTAGTATGCAAAGTATTCTAGAGCAGAAGGTCAAACTACGGAACATACTTTTGTACTGTAACAGGATAGGGCTGAGAGCAGAGTGAGGCTGAGCCCAGCCCTGCCCAGGGAGCTCAGCCCAGGTCCTCAAGGCAAGGAATTCTAGCTGCAGTACACACTGACCACACACGTGACTAACACCGACGTACTGGAACTCCTGGGGGAAAATGGGTTACTATGACCTGCCCAGCTCCCCAAACTTTAAACAGATTAGCAAATCGTTGGTTTTCTGCTTCTCTCCTGAAGCAACACCTTTATTTTCAAATGAAACATTACAATAAAAGCAGAACCGTATATTCTCTATAATCTGCGTATCCTCTGTGACACCCCCAGTCGCAAGTCCTGGAACCCCTAAAGTAACCAGGGAATAGGATTTCAAAAGACAAACTAAATGAGAACAGGAGAACGATTTGAAAATCCTCAAGAAAAATTTATCTGGAACACGTACATTTCTATCATTCAACTTTAACTTGATCTATTATTATAATATGGGACTGCTTCGGTAAATCCTAAAAGTCCTATTCAAAAGTATCCCAATGTTCATGATTAAACTACAGGGAAAATGGAATAGTAGAATTAAAGTATTAAATCAAGCTAGCTCAGTCTAAATGTAAAAAAAAAACAAAAAAACAAAAACCACAAATTTATAAAAGTGCCAGAAGAAATTGCATTATAAATATGAATGTATGGAAGTCTTTCCTCAGTAAGATCCCAAACTTAGAAACCATATCAGATTTCATTACATAATTTAAAATGCCTGCATGGCTGAAGACAAAATAAGGCAGCTTAGAAGACAAACACCACCTGAGAGAAAATACTTGCAATATATCTAACAGACAAAAAATCAGTATCAGAGAAATCCAGTAATAAGAAACTACAATAAAAAACAGGCAATCTATAGCTGAAAGACATAGGGCTAAGAAGCATATGAAGTTTTTCAACCCACTATCAGTAAAATGTAAATTACACATGCATAAGGGGCAATTTTTTTCTCTCTCAAGTTAGAAAAAAATTAAAAAGCCTGTTCATTTCCAGTGCTGATGAAGATATGGAAGTGTTTTTTATTGGAATATACACAGGGAAGGTATTTTTAAGGGGACATTTGGCATTACCTGTAAAAACTTCCTTGTGTATGGCCTTTAACCCTGTAATTCTACGTCTAGGAATCTATCGTACGAGATTCTAAATGCATCTACATAAAAAGATGTTCACCGCAGCATTATTTATAATAGACAAAAGTGGATACCACTAGGATATTGTGTGGAACATGGTGCAAATGTTTAAAAGAACTAGGATCTGTACATCCTCACAGGACACAGAGCTGACCAAAGTACTGAGTGGTAAAAGCGGGTACAGCATTATGTTTGGTATAATTGTGTTTCTCGTCTGTTTTCTAAAACTTTACGATTCATATTATGTATGTACGTGCATAGGAAACGTTCTGGGAGGACACACACTGTCAGTTGTTGGTAGGATGAAAAGGGGAAAATACAAAACTACATCAGCATGTTGTTCCCAATTTAAGCAGGGAGAGAGGGAGAGAGAAGAAGAGAGAGGGAAGAGAGAGAGAAAGAGAGAGAAGAATAAAAGAATTGATGGAGTGATTTATCCATGGAAGGTAGGATTCCAAGTGATTTTTTTATTTGCTGCTTTATAAAATTTCCTGTATTACATTTTCTACAATGATCATTATTACTTTTATAATGAGAAAAACATTGAGTTATGTTTAAAATGTTCTAATGAAGTGCTTGAAGGGCTTTTAAAAACTGGAGAAAATAGTGTTTATTGAATGTTATTGTTTCTGTCCTAAGAACTAGAAAAAAATCCAAGGGCAAAGCCAAGAGTTAAACTGCGCCTTCCTCTTTCCGTTCTAACACTGATTCTTCTGACATGGCTCACAAACATGATACAGATTAATTTTTTAAAAAGCATATAATTGAACACAGGCTCTAAATGTTGTTCCAATTCAATAAGAGCTGGAATAATTATAGGTTTCATGGAAGAAGGCAACACTGAGCTGAATCTTAAAGACTTCAGAGGGGCATAGAGAAAAAGAGAGAACAGGAATCCAAAAGTTCTTCAAATTACCTTATTAGTCTTCGTTTCTCAATCTGATAGCTGTCAATGTTGAAAATTGCCACTTAAACACCTAGCTTCCAAAAAGAGACTGAAATGTGACTATACAATAATGTACATCAAAACATATTTAAATATGCACATTTTCAAATTCTCTAATTCCCACCCCCACGAGAAAGACTTCAAAGCCAATACTCTACAAGGTGCCCCACTACATTGCTGGTGGTATAACTTCCAGGGCAAGCAATGTGGCAATACCTATTAAAATTACAAATGCACAAACCTTTAACCTAGCAATTCCACTTCTAGAAATGTATTCCAAGACTCATACATGGGTGGACAGTTTTTTTGTAATTTCAAAATCTGGAAACAACCTAAAAACGTCACCACAGAAGACAGGGTAAATAATGGTACATCCACATAAGGGAAAAGCGAATTTGGAGACCCTTTATACACTGTAAAAAAAGCGGCTTCCAGGGTAAGAGACAATACCTATACAGAGCAGAAGTGGTGTAGAAAGAACACTAGACGTGTGGGAAAAGGGGGAGAGTGATATATATATGTTTGTATGCATACAAAATATCTCTAGATTATATTAAAAACTACTAACAGTGACCTTTAAGCGGGGAACCTGAGACTAGAGAACAGCGATAGAATGAAAACTTTTTACTGCAAAATCCTGTGCACTTTTAAAATTTTACATTGTTTATCTTTCATCCAGTCAAGCAAAAATAAATATAACTTAAAGTTTAAATTTAATACATTTTATCTCTGCCCTCAACGTGAAATTTCAAAGCCAACACTTTACATGGAAAAATTTATCCATTTATATAAACTCAGAAAGTCTGTCAAAGTTCAAGTAACTAGTTTTTTTCAATGGTTAATTGATCAAACTCTCTTTAAAGCTGTTATATTATGCCTACGAGATAACTTCTAAAAAGAAAATAATACTCAGTTTTGTTTGATATTTCTCACTATAGAAACACTCATCCCATTACAGGAAACACAACTTCAAAAGCCACTATGTTTCCTACAGGAACTGTTGCTCTTGGTGACACATCTGTACCAGCCACTCGAGGAGGCGAAAGGGAAAACGGTTCTCCCTGTGAGTGTTCCTGGTAGCAACTCTTGTGTGATATTTTCTCATTCTAGGCAATGAGTCACAATTCCAGCTTATGGCATTTGGGTTTTATACTTAATTCTGAGACATCAATGAGGACGTGTCCGAGAATAAAAGGTTTCTGCAGAAGGTCTCCCAGATAAGTAACACATATCCACAGGCATCAATATGGTTGATATATTTGTGGCAATTACGAAAGATACCTGAAAACGCATCTTAGCAGCCTGGGACCAAAGATGGTTCCAGACTCCAACGAGAAGGGGCCATAGATCCACCCTGCTCCCTTCCCAGCCAAATCTACAACATCTCCAAGTCAAATCAAACTTTGTTCAAACATCTCGACTTCCCCGTCCTTCCATCGGGCATGGCTTCACCTCTCCCAAGAGCTCTCTATTCGAGAAGCTTCTTAGAATCAGTGCCATCCTGTCAGCAACAGATGAAAGCCACCAATACCCTCTTCCTTGAACTCAGTAAATGACAACTTTTTTTTGCTGTTCTTAATACAAGAGCAATTTCTCTTGAACACATCCCAAGGTGTCAGAACCACCGAGGAGCAGATAGAAAGAAATGTTCAGTAGTCAATTTATCACAGGTCTCACCAGATTTCAATGTATATAAGGAACCTTGGCTATCACAGAAGGGGACAAAAGAATAATTGATTATAGTCTATCGAAGGTCTTCATAAGAAACTTGGAAAGAAATCTGAAGCCAGCCGAGGCCTGCCCTGGGACTATAGCATCAGTGGGCCCGTGTCATTAATACGAGAAAAACAGATTCATTCAGGTGAGCGTCAGAGGAAAGATTTAATTACTTGGTAATTATTCATTACTATTAGAAACTATGTAAAATACTGACAGGGAAGGATCCGCCATGCTCAGCAGTAGTCTAGAAAACTAAATATAGCAAATATTATAAAAATGTATTCTAAGTTGATAGGCCGTACAGTTTTAAGTAAATACGAAAGTTCAAGGAATCATGAGGCAAATGGTGACATTCATGTGGCAGAACGGGGCAAAAATGTTAAATTTGTCTTTTCATGTTTTAATAGTATTATAATGTAACTATAATAATATTACAGCCTCAAATGCCATAAGAGACCTGGTTAAACATAGGACATTTAATCAATGAATACATAATAAGAATTCTATCAACAAGCTGCTATGAACTTTGCAGGAAGTGACCCTGTGCCTGTCTTATCCCTGTGGAATTCTACCTAATACTGTGCCTGGAATGTAAGAGTTTAATAAACACTTGATGAGGAAATGAATTGGGATCACCAGGTGTAGCACAGAGAAAATGAACTTAAATCCATTTTTCAGGCCATGTACGTACTCACTTAATTCTAAGGGCTATTATTTTGAAAATGTTTTCACGTGGTGGCTAAGCCTGGGCTTCAAGAGACAGAGCTTGGGTTCCATCCAGTTCTGTCTCTTACTAGGGAGGCAAATGAGGTGCACTTTCTAAGCCTGTTTCCCTAGGTGAAAAATAAGCCTCAGCTTCCTATAAGACAGCTCACAAGGTGGTCAAGATTAAACCAGAAAAATATATGCAAATAGTGCCTGACACGTCATAGGTCCTGAGGAATATTTGTGGTATTATTTAAAACATTTTCACCATTTCAGAGCTCAGGAA
The DNA here is from genome assembly GCF_036562045.2 of Rhinolophus sinicus. Lineage (NCBI taxonomy): Eukaryota > Metazoa > Chordata > Mammalia > Chiroptera > Rhinolophidae > Rhinolophus > Rhinolophus sinicus. The sequence continues at coordinate 15,561,164 of NC_133766.1, read as the reverse complement.
AATGCTAGGCATTTTAATTTAAGCTTTGGAGAAAATACAGTGTCTGAATGTCAAGGAATTAGAAGAAATTATCAAAAACAAAGGTAGACTTATTTGGTTATGTAAAAGTGTTTCTCAATGAAACATAGCACAATGACATTCAAAATAATAATAGAAAATATATACGTGAAAAACAAGTGAAATGGTGTTGTTATCCTTATATCAATTATATGCATAGGATGTAACCAGATTTCCCTAAAAGTTTTTAAAGGTTGTAGAAAAATTAAATCAGTTGTTCAAATTTGTAATTTAAAAACCCTATTAGTATAGGTTATGGATAATGCACATTAGCAGCCTAACCCTATAAAAAGTAGACAAAGTACCTAAAAAGAAAATTCCAACCAAAAAGACAAAATCTAATTAATTGAGGGATTCTTGAGTTTTAAATCCTGGTTACGAAAATCATAATATTAGTTTACATTTGGAGACACATATCATTAAAAGTACAATTTAAATACAATTTGATTTAAGATAAACAATAAAAAAAACCCAATAAAATAGCAAAACAAGTGTTTACTGTGGCCAACATTATTCTAAAGTCCTTTATAATAACTCATTAAATCTTCAGAATAATCTCCAATGACATATAAGAAGTAATCCGACCAAAACATATGCTGAGTATTGGGGTTTGGAGGGGGGTGCAGGGGAGGAAGACATTGAAAGACAGGGCATCTTTGACACAGCTCAGTAATCAGGAATGAATCTTATTTAAACATAGCCATCAATTTTTCATCAGCTGCCCCTCTTCCATTCTTATCTCCAATATCCAGGTGTATGTTTGGAAGACAAGATAAACTTTAAAACTAGAGTTTATAAAAAAGAAAAGTCAAAACCAGCATTCAGTTTTCACTTTAAATTTCGTTTCAGGAATGTTAAACGTTTCCACCAGCTCTCCAAGGGCTCGTTCTTTCCTCTCGCAGAGCCAAGTGCAGCACTTTAATATGCGGTGTCCTAATCCTACTAATGTAATGTTGGTCTATGAACAATTTGTCCGAGCAATTAGAGAAAATCATGGGACATACTCAGCCGCACAAAGAACACGGCCTAATATCAGCAATAATTACGAGTCGTTTCATTTTATCTGCACATAAAATATTGCTACCTGTTCAGCAGCAAACGTACCTGACTTCCCTTTATGTCTTTTTGTTTATTTTAGCTCACAGCTGACTCTCTGAGCTTCCACAGTAAGGACAAGCCTAGAGCAACTGGAACGAACCATTTTGCATATCGACCTTTCCCTTTATGAGGGTGTGTGAGAAATAGGAAACTCAGGTTCCTTCTCCAAACTGCAGAATTAGGAATTAGTAACTAGAATCCTGCCAATGATGTCACCGCTTCCCAGTTCGTCCCCACTAGTTATGGAAATGTGGGAAAGTTCATGTAAGACTAAAGAAAGGTCTTCTAAATTACATTATGGAACACAAAGCCACTGCCACTGCCTCCCCTGAGCCCCACCTCTGAGCAGACCTTCACACCGCACTCGGGAGAGTCAGAAAATCCATGAGGACTGTGACCTCAGTCAATTGCCATTTAGCCAGACAGGGAAACTTCTTGTCCCTGCTGTACCCTAGCACCTAGCCTAGCCCCTGGGCAGCTGCCCCAAACATATGAGAACCAGCTCCTCATCTGGAGCTTCTGGTACATTCTTCTTCCCTAATCCTTACAGCAAAGTTCTAGAAGTCTGTATTCTTCCCATTGCACCAAAACTGCCTCCTGCCCTCTATCACCTGCCCACAGCTGTCATATCCAACTTGAAGCCACCAAACATATGACAGTCACAACAGAAGCAGAGCTTTGAGGGCCAGAGAGTCCATACACTGTTGTCCCAGCCCCATTTCCGAATGTAAGAGGTAGCACAGCCACGGGCCCTGGAACAGTTCTCAGATACTGCCGGTAAGTTACGTATCTCCAAGGTACCACTCTGCTAGGCCCTGGGGAAAGTACAGTGCATGAGGCATGGCCCCAGCCATGGCTAAACTCAATCAAGGGGAAACCAACAGGTAAAGAAGACTTAGTACACCCAGGGAAAGGGGCTAGGTCCGGAATCCTGGGGAATCTTTCTGCAGGAGGTAAGGTACATATGACTCTGAAGGTTAGGAGGATTGGCTTGGATTAGGGAAAAAAATAGCTACCTGGGTGCTTATGACAAAAAAAAAAAAAAAAATAGCGAAGAAGAATGAGTTTACTAAGTTGACTTAAGTACCCAGTTTGTTTAACTTGATAGGAGGTGACACCGTCACCAAGGTAGGGAATATAGGAAGAGGGACTGGTCTGAGAAGAAATCGAATGAATTCTGTTTGTGATATTCTGAGCTTAAGACATTTGCAGTCAATCACATGGAAAATCCAGTAGGCAGCTGGAATGTGGGGGCTCTGAAGAGAGAGGGGACTGAGTTACAGACAAGCTCAAAGTAGTCGTGGATATGGGCGTGAATGCCCACAGAGAAAAGTGTCAGGAGGGCAGAGGACCAGGTGCTAGACCACACCTATATTCAACAGGTGACCAGTGGAGGAGAACCCTCAAAGGACAGTGGAAGGGAACACCCAGGGTAGGAGGAGGAACAAGGGGGGTGGGAGGCGCCACGAAGGTAATGCTTCAAGGAAGAGGCCATGGTCAATGTCAAATTCCAAAGGAAAGTCAAATAAGATAAGGACTGAGAACTATGCGCTGCGGCTGTTAAGAAATGTCTGGCCTCTTGCCAAAGGCAGAGTCTGAGGAGAAGTACGGATGCCAGCCACGAGCACCAAGCCAAAACCTGCATGCGAGACGTAGCCAGCCCTCAGAACCTTCTCAAAACCCTTAGCTACAAAGGAAAGAGACCAGTCATTTTTTAAAAAAGGTTTTATGGGGTGAAAATTATTAGCAAAGTTACATAGATTTCAGGTGTACAATTCTGTATTACATCATCTATATATCACATTGTGTGTTCACCACCCAGAGTCAGTTCTCCTTCCATCGCCATATATTTGATCCCCTTTACCCACATCTACCAACCTCTACCCCCCTTACCCTCTGGTAACCACTGTGAGTTTTGTTTCTTCATTTGTTTTTCTTGTTCTTTTGTTGTTTTCAGATGATTGGATAAAGAAGTTGTGGTATATATACAGAATGGTGTATTATTCTGCCATAAGAAAAGATGAAATAGTGCCACTTGCGACAAAATGGATGGATTTTGAGATAATGCTAAGCAAAGTAAGTCAGACAGAAGAAGTTGAGAACCATATGATTTCACTGATATGTGGTATATAAAACAGTCTTTTCTTTTTTTAACTTAAGAGTTTGTAATAAGCAAGACATATTCCAACCCAGATGAAATTGTCAGTTCAGAACAGATTACAATGAACTCTCAGGGGTAAATCCAAGCCAGAGACATGCTGGCCATGGCAGCCACACATCCTCAGCTGAGACAACAGACACACCACTATGAAGAAAGGAAACTGAGAACAATGGCTTATATAGATTATTAAGAAATGAGAGTAGGACCCTGATAGCGAGTGTGGAATCATTAATACCATTAAGAACACATTTCTCAGAACTGGGAGAAACTACTTCACAGCCAACCTTTTTTAAAAATATAAAGGCTATTTCTAATGTTTATAGAATGTTCTTAAGTGGACAAGGGCACCAAAAGCTTCAGCTGGACATAACAGATGGTGAGCCTGAAGCTGCACCTTTATGGTGCAGGCATTCTACCTGGTGACCACCGCTCATGAACCAGGAATGAGGCGGCTGAGTCCTCAGAGACAGTCCACCAGGTAATGCACCCAGCTCGAAGCAGCCACTGTGAAGGGGAGGGAGAACTCAGATCTTTTTTTACTCCCTTCGTTTTTATTTATCTTCTTCCAGTCCCGATGGTGGTTCCCCATAAATAAGAAAACCTCACTGTCATATGCAGCACAGCAGACTTTTTAAATGACTTGTCTGATAACAAGGGTACTATATATATATGTGTGTGTGTATATACATACATATATATATGTATATATATTTACTTTTTACACTGAAGAAAGGACCATTTTATATTGGTCTCTAACTAAACAGTGATCAAGTTAAACAAAAATTCGAAAATTCCGCAACAAACTAGCAGCAATCATTCTCCTAGTCCCTGAAAGATGGCAAACTATTCATGGACACCACCTGCTTTCTTTGCAAGGAATGAGTCATAAAACTTCTGTGCTATGTAAATTTTATTTGCAAAAGAAAAAAAAAAACCTTCACAGTCTCACATACTTAAGAGAAAAAACTATGGGAGGTATACGGTCTTAGTCAAAAGTAAGGAATGGTTAACCATTATTCATTCTGAGCAGCAGGTCTTCATCAAAGATTAGGTGTTATGTCTGGCATGCTGCAGGAGTTAACCATTAACCTACGGGCTAACAATAACCCGGACAATCCTCCCCACCCTTCAGGTCTGCAAACCAGACAGTGAAAAGGCAGGAATGCCTCCTGTCTCTAAGTCTGCAGATACGGTTAATCCCCCAAGAATGCGCTATCAGTAAGGGACATCTCAGAAGTCAAGACCTCAACATATGTACCTTTTTGCAATTAATCCTGAGTCCATAGGGGTTCACTCTAGAATATTAAACCCTAAAATGAAATTTTCAACAGGTGTACATAACACCTTTTAACCCTGAAACTACAAAGTAGCTGTCACAGAGTTATAAGTCACTCTTCTCCAGGATTTGGGGGTTTTAGACATTACCATTATTTTCACCAGATTGATTCGACCAACTTTCTTTTGTTCCAGTCAGTACCAACTAGCAGTATAGCAGGGAAAAGGATCATTTGTTTACTTTTCTTATATGGCTACTTTAGTGTATCAGTCCTTCTAAGTACACTAAACTCTGCCACCATGAGATGGTTCAGCGTTCTGGAAAAAACGCTCACAGTCACTTCACCTTTTCCTTTTTCACCTTCCTTGCCCTCAAAAAGCTTAGTCATATTTCACAGAACAGTGCTCTCAGGATGAAAAGGGACTCCTCTGCATTGGACAAACAGCTAAGGATCCTCTCAATCTGTTTGCACTTTTTCTGGGTCGGTCTAAGCCTCGGCCAGAGCACAGTCGGTCCTCTGCCACGTTTCTCCCAGCAGTAAAGGTTCTTAGCTTTAGTTCCCGATTTCTTGAATGGCTCTGCTAGTTAGGCTGGTTAGGTAAATTTTTGTGTCTTTGTGCAGGAAGAGAACACAATCATCCGGACAAGATTTTCCCATGTGACACCGAAGCAATAGTAGGAAATACATTTTCACATCTCTTGAAAACTCACAGGTTTGAAGCTACTAAATAGGAAAATACAAAACAATGGCCAAGAAGCCCATGAGAAGATGTTCAACATCACTAGTCATCGGAAAGGTGAAAATCAAAACCACAATGGACACCACCTCACACCCACTAGGATAGCCACTACCAAAAAACAGAAAATAGCAAGTGTTGGCAAGGATGTGGAGAAATCGCAACTCCCGTGCACTGCAGCTGGGAATGTAAAATAGTGCAGTTGCCCTGGAAAACAATATGGAGGTTCCCCCCCCAAATTAAAAATGGAACGATCATATGATTCCCACATCTGGGTATGTACTCAGAAGAATTGTGAGCGGGCTCTCAAAGAGATATTTGCACACCATGTTCACAGCAGTACTATTCACAACAGCCAAGAGGTGGAAGCCACCCACTTGTCCTCTGACAGATGAATGGATAAACAAAATGCGGTCTAGACATACGATGGAATATGATTCAGCCTTAAAAAGGAAGGATGAGGCTACAATGTGGCTGGACCTTGAAGACATTATGCTAAGTGAAATAAGCCAGTCACAAAAAGACAAATTCTGTATGATTCCAGTTATATGCGGCGCCTAAAATAGTCCAATTCCTAGAGACAGAATGGTGGCACGCCCTGGGGCTTGCGGGGAGAAAGGGCTGCTGTTGAGCGGACACAAAGTTTCACTTTTGCAAGATGAAAAAGTTCTGGTGATCTGTTGCCCAACGATGTGAGTATACTTGACACTACGGAAAGCATATGCTGAAAGATGGTTAAGATGGCAAATTTTGTTTTTTCACCACAAATTTTAAAAGAGAATTTTAAAAAACAAACGAAAAAAAACCCTTGAAACAGGAATGCTGGTCCAAATATCAACTCACTCTAGGGGATTTTTAACCTTTGTAGTGTTTCTGATTTACATATTTAGCTAAAGAATGATCTGGCCTGGAATAGGAAGCAGCAGAAAACCCTAAAATGTAGTTGGGGAAAGCAGTAGAGCAAAGGCTGAAAACCGGCAGCCTGAAGGTGTGAATGCGGCCCACACATGTTCATGCATTCGTCTCTTCAACAAGCATTCACTGAATACCTACTATATGCCAGGCACTGTTCTAGATACTGTGCATACAATAGTAAACAAAACATTGAAAGCCTTGCTTACATTCTGCTGTTTGTTTGGCCCCAATAATTTTGTTTTAAAATTTGAGCTTGTTGCCACTATTGAAACATCAAGAAGTTTCACACAAAAACATCGATATCCACGAACTCTTGGGGGAAAAAAAAAAATCTGAGTGAGCACTGACCTGAATTTCAGCTCAGCAACAACGAGCTGGGATTGAAGTAACTGCCCCAGTGACAGGGAAGCCCACTCTGGTTTGGCCATGGACCCCACCATTCCGTGTGACTACAGGCGTGTTTCACTCATTTACTCTTCCCGCCTAACCCTACAGGCATTTGAATCTTTAATCTGCACAGGATTTTGTGCCTGGTCTTCCAAGTCAGTCTTCACAGAGTCTGAATTTCCACATCTGCCTCTACTACCTATTCGATTTCACTAAACTCTCTGCCTCAGTTTCCTCATCTGCAAAATGGCATGATAAGAATGGTACTTATTTCACAGGGTTGTCAAACAATTAAATGAGAAAATATATGCAAAGGGTTTACCACAGTGCTTGGCCCACAGTAAGTCCTCATTAAATACTTGCTTCATTATTACTTTTTATTGAGTTTGTTATTACTCTCACCATCACCGGCACCATCGTGATTGTTACTGCCAGAAAACAGTTAAAATATGGAGTGAATTCTCTGACCCACCGAATTGGGAAAGACTCCCTCCTTTGTGCCACCCCGCCCCCCAACAACTTTTCTTTTGTCCACTCTTTACCTTTTTAATCCAGGATAATTTTGAGAGTTGACTTAGGAACTCCAGGTAGCCTTTTACCATCTGGATGTTCCCTGGATACAAATTCCAGAGCAGCAAGCATATTCAACAGATAGCCCTGGGGAGCAGAATTAATAGTCTGAGGTTGTCCTTAACACAGGATAAAATAGCCCATGTTAAAAGTGCGTGAATAGACTCTCAAGCTCTCTGCGAAGACAGCACGAAGTGACCATGATTTGAAGACATGCTGCACGTATGAGCCCCGTTGGTGCGTAAGAACCACTCTGTGCTACTCACCCACCATCTTATAACTGGGTCATTGAAGGAAGATTTTTCAAAATTGCAAAAATGGGCTTAGAGCAGTCATCTATGGATAGGAAAGTATGAACCAGTGGTTTTGCAACTGAAAAACTGCCCAGGGAATTGGTTAAAATGCAGATTCCAAGGCTCTACAACTAGAGAGTGTGTTTCCTCCCATCTGGGGTCCGTTGCAGGAACCTAGTTTTCACGTGCTCCCAGGCAGGTGGAGCTGGGACTGCTCTGAGAGCCTGGAGTGTGCCAACTTCTCCATCATCAGATCCAGCCTTCACCCCATCACCCCAGCTCAAGCCAGTCACTGCCCTGAGCCACTGTGCACACAACTACACAACTGAGACTCTAAACAGTGTGTGTGCCCTCAGGACCCTCATATCACAGAGCACCTGGGTGCCCCTAGGCTTGGTGTGAGGACCAGAGCAGGTACTCGGGCACTGATGTACTAAGTCACCTAACATGCAGAAGCCCTCAGCCCTGTTCAGTCTCCTGGAAATGCCTTTCCTCCATTCAACAACGAGCAAGTATCTTTCTCCCTCCAGGCTCCCTCCACTATCCATGGCAATGACCAAACAGATCCAACCGCCAAGAAAAGAAATTATTCCTCCCATTACGTCTTCTAACTTAATAAAATGGCAACACGGCTCAGAGAATGGCATCCCTGCAATGCCTTGTGACCAGTCAACTAGCCAAAATTCCAAAGATTCCCTTCTTGAGCAAAAAAGGCCTTATCTCAGGGATTAACAATGACAAATTTATACACTATTTAATTGAGTTTTGACAAACTGAGTTCAGCATATTCGTTACATTTTTAATCCCATAAAATGGGTTTTTATTTCCTTCTCTCAAAAATGTCTTGCTGGATCACTGCCCTTGGAAAAGTAACATTTGGCAAACTACAAATTTCCTGGCCAAACTACAGTTGGGCTGATATTCTCACTTAGGCCTTATCCTGTATCTGATAAAGAAGGCTGTAACCAACGTTTCAAAGACGCTCCTAATATCTGGGTATAATTCCCCTCAATTCCTCTTGCCAAACCATAAAAGCAGGAAGTACACCTCCCTCTACCTCACCCCAGAAGAGGCAGACTCACCCCACCCACTCCACCCCCACCCCCAGGTTCTCAAGAAAAATGTCCCTCTGTGTGTCGGCACATGTATAGCTGACAAGCCCAGCCACAAAATATGAACAAATGATTTGCCTCTCCAGTTTCCTCACCCTTCCCCACCCACCCTTAACAGGTGAGGCCGCACTACTGAAGAGGTAGGAATGATTTCTGTATGATGTTTTCTGTTTTGTTTTGTTTTGTTGTTTTTCATGCTGACAGGGTAGGCTGAAGTACATACACAAATTGAAAAGGAATTCGCAGCACTTCAGACTATCCTTTGCAAGGACAGCAGTGACCAAGGAACTATGCACAGTCCCCACTGGGACAAATTTAAAAGAGTCATCTCCGAGAAATGTATGCCAGGCAGATATTACATTTGCCAGAAACCTAGCATTCCTGTAAAACACATGAGTTATTGAGATATGTTGACTTTCCTGTGGGATATCATTCTTGCCAGATTAGCACCAGAGCAAAAGAAACACAAAATGGTTTGATACGTGTGTTTGCAGAATTCCCTATTACTGAAAGCTAACCCCGGCAATGCATACTCCCACCAGGACTGTACACATTGGTTTTCTTTACGGACAGAATCAAATGGAAATAGAAAGGTAGTTTGTGTTTGAAAACACCGGATTAACTTTGATCCAAGAAAAAAAACTGAGCGAGACAGGCAGGTACTAAGTGTTCCATCTAGGAAAATTCTAATTGTTCCAAATAGAAAACTCACACACACACATTCCTTTGTTATGTGGGGGTCGGGAGTGAGTCTCCCCAGCATGCAGGTGATTTCGAGCTAAAAACAATTAAATCCCAACTAACTCAGGAGGAGTGTTTACCTCCCCTTCACCCGCCTAAAGAGATTCAGAGAGAGACCTGCTTCAGGAAAGGAAATTTAGCAGTCACCTTAGCATGTATGAATTAAGTGTGGCCTCCATTTCTATGAAAGCACAGTAGCTACACTATAACTTTTCCCAAAAAGCAAACTGTATGTACGCATTACGAAATGCATGCTATTGCTTCTTTTCTGAGTTCATCATTGCACCAAAACTTCAGGAACCTAAGTGGAGAAGGGAGAACCCTCCATCAAGGCTAAGACTAGTTAAAGATAAAATCAGTCCATACTGTGTTTCCCCGAAAATAAAATCTAGACGGACAATCAACTCTAAAGCGTCTTTTGGAGCAAAAATTAATATACAACCCGATCTTATTTTATTATTTTAATATAACATGATATAAGACTGGGTCCTATATAAGGCTGAATCTAAAATATAATATAATAATATAATATAATACCAGGTCTTATATTAATTTTTGCTCCAAAAGATGCATTAGAGCTGATTGTCTGACTAGGTCTTATTTTCAGGGAAACACGGTACACTGAATCTAAAGAAGACACATAAGATGATGCTGCTAGATCAACTCACCAAATCTAATGATAATGAGAGTGAAAATCGCTAAAGAAAGAACTAGTTAACCACCTACTTCCAAGACTCTTATCATAGCAATAACCAGGAGCCACAAATGCAAAGATGCAAGAACACACCAGCAACGCAAAATGCATCTTTCTTCTAAGATAAAATAGAAAGAAAAAAGAATTGAAGGCAGGGGGAAGAGGGAAGGAAAGAGAAAAGACTTAAAATACGGAAAGTTTATAATCAAGTCCACTAAAAAAATAAAAAGAACTTGTAATAAAATCCTCTAAAAAAGGAACCATGATTTCACACCTTTTCATAACCCCTCAACTACCACCTCCACTTGACTTCGTACACGGTAAACAAATGTTTGTCAAAAGATGGAGATGGGTACTGTAACTGAAAATCCAGGACTGATGGACTTCTTTCCCTAGATATTATTGCCGGGGGGGGTGGGGGGGTGGGGGGAATGGAGAAGCATGAAATCATGTAAAAATGTTAGTTATTTCTACCCAAGGAAAATATGACTCCAGCCTACCAAAGCCACTGATCTCTGTTTACCAGTACTGATAAAATAAAAAAGGTTTTTCTAGGTAGATTCAGGACCATCTTCTTTAGACTTTGATCGACGATCTTCCAGAACAACGAGTTTATTTCACTTCTTCATTCATTAAGGTCATTAAGTGGATTCAATGTATTACACTAACTGTTCCAAATACACGCTCTTCTGTCTAGCACACTATTATTCTCCATCATCCATTTATGGAAGATGATGCATCTCACAGAGAATGAAAAACAGTAGGTAATGATCAAGTAATTTATTCCCACAGAGAGGATGAAATCTTCGAAAATGAAATTTCCTATGGGTTCTCTTAAGCCAAGGACTCAAAAGAAACCACCCAAACCATCCAAAACTCCACTGAACAGTTAGGTCAGCTGGGTCCAAGTGAGAGAGAATAAGGAAAGGATAGAGTTGTCCATTTGCTCTGTCTCTCAATACAACAGCTATTCATTTCATTTCAAGTCAAGTTCAATTCAGTTAAACTGAAACAGAGACAAAATGAAAAAACTAAACTATAAGATGTATAGTCTTTACATTCAAACAGCAAAATAAAATAAATGGTAACCTGACAAAAATGTCTAAGAATGTGTGCCCTGTGGTCTGTTTCATATTCCAGAAATGTTGGTTTTAAACTACTTCCCTAATTTGATCAGTACCTTAAAAAAGAAATTAAAAAAAAAAAAAGGCCCTCGAAAAGAGGGAGCATGTTCCCGGAGCAGCATCAACTGTATTCTGGGTCAAAGTCCTCACCATTCTATTAAAATAACCTGTTATGAGTCTGTTCCCCCACCCTCATTCCCAACTGGGAGCAATTTATTCATTGTCACTGTCATGCAGGGGACCCTGCTCGCTGCGCCATTTGTCGTGTGGGGCGGCCTGCGGGGTCTCTGCTCCCGCTCCCCATACAAGAACGCAGGATATGGTCGGGCCAAAAAGGAACACCCATGGAGCCATAGGTAGGGGAGTCATACCACTATATTCTCTCTGGCGGCACTATACTCTCACTGGAGGCTGGATCCACACTGTCCGCAAACCGCCATCCACGCTTGCCAGCCCAGCCACCATCTTCTTGCTAGCCCCCATTCTCTCTCTCCTTGCTAGCACAGCCACAGCAGTTATATTAGTGGCCAATGGCTCACTGGTTACAGCTGACGGCCAACTAGCCACAGCTGATGGCCATGCAATCACATTGATGGCCATTTACTACCTGAGCCAGGCACCTGTCTATGTGAGGCCGAGAGCCTGGAAACTACTTTCTGGGGCTCTGCCCCCCACAGTCACCGTCCCTCTTCCATACTTGCAACACGGTAAATTCTCAATAATACTTGATACTGGTCCACAAGGAAGTAACTTCCTCATATTCATTAATATACTCCAGAGACAGTTTGAAAAAAGAAATGTCCAAAAAAATAACGAAATCTTATTGCAGACACTAAAGCCCTCTGATTTATAGAACAAGCTAAGACTAAATTATTCCTCTTTACTCATGGAATCTATCCTGCCTAGACTTCTGCTAGGCGAGGGAGATAACTTGCTTGCATAAAACTGTTTTCCTAGTAGCATATAAAATGAAAGTTCTTTCAAATGAATCTGGATCATTAAGATTCACAAAGAGTTTAAACCTCTTACCCCATGACATTTTCTATTTGAGATAGAAAAAAGCCGAGCTGTCAGGTATGAATGAAAGCTCTCCCCATCATGTGGTGGAGATGCAATGAGACGATGAACAGCCAGGCTGCAGGAAAGATGAGGGAACATTTCTCGATGCCAGAGCTTAGGACTGCGTGTGTGGAGGACCTTCTGGGTAGAAAACGTTTCGGTTTTCTTAGCTGGAGGCACAGTCCACTTTCCTTGTTTTTGATTCTCTACAAGCTATAGCTAAGCAAAATTTTAAAAATACGGTAACAATTTTGAAAAAAATGACAAAACTTAGAAGGGATAAGAATGCTTTTACTCGAAATCAGACTTTGGTAACCAATGAAATCAAGTCATCGACTCCAGCACCACGGAAAATTCAGAATACACTAGGAACGCTGGAAGGGAAGCTTGGGGTAGAGAAAGTTAAAGAAACAAAGCAATGAGAATTTTCAGCAAAAACGGAATTCGAACACTCAGGCTATCCACAACCTAGATGTCCAGTAGTTCAGCACCAGGTGGAAACAGAATGGATATAATTCCATTCCTCCTCCGAGCCACCCCTGCCCCCTGCACCAAAGACTCCGATGGTCCTCTTTCCATAGTGGGAACAGAAGAGCAGGCTAAACACAGTGCAAAGGCCCCACCAGTCCCCACATTTACTGTTCTGCACGCCTCATATACTTTCCTCCCTCACCGAGACTTGTTGAGTTTACTGGGATCAGTCTTGTGATTAAGAGTCTTGTAAATAAATACACAACATTTCACCAGTTCACTCAAATGCTTTACTGCCTGACCTCCTGCTTGGAGGTTACACATGGAGCTGATGAAAAGAATGTCATAAGCATTCTTTTCTACCCACCTGGACTCAATTGTTATGTACCCCAGGCTTGTTTCTCTTTAAAGGGACTAAAATGCCTTCCTAGCTTTTTGTAGTAACACACAGGGGGAAAAGAAAACAGATTCACAATGGCTGCCAGGTCCAGATGCCATTTCACAGAAGGAATTGTAGGGAAAGAGAGTCATCTGTTTCTCTAAGTAGAGAATGAAATTTATCTTTGAAAGTGGCAGTTGAAAAAAAATAAAATAAAAAATAACAGCTAGATGCAATGTTTTTAAAAAAAGTTGTGTTGAAAAGGCATGAATCAGTACAAGGTCCATGGTACACATGACATGTTAACAGCATGAATAAAAAGATGTCTCATATAAATGCACACACATGTATGTTGTTTTCATAACGTATTTGACAATCCCTTCGTTAGTGATGAAAGGACTTGTGGCTCAGTTACAGAAAAGAACTTACTGAAAAAAACAACTAATACAATTAGAAAGCAGATCCCTCCCATGTGAGAAAAACATGCGTAAATACTAAACTGATGACAGTAGAAATAAAGAGGCACAAGAAAGAGCAAGAAGAATGCGATACGAAATCTATTTTTAAAATGCAAAATAAGCAATTAGGAAAACTATGGGCAATGTTGATCCAACATGTGGTCTCCTCATTGTTTGTCAAAGGCACTAAAACCATGTTTTATGAGATTTGTTTGGTTTTGTTTTCATTTAATTTCCAAGAAAATGTAAAGATATTTTTTTTTTTTTTCACAACTCTGGCAGATTTCACATAAGTAAGGTAGCCTCTTAAAGATTCAAAAGTAGTAGCTTTAATGGAATACAGAAGAGCCAATTTGGGGGTTGGTAAAATCACTACCAATCACTAACTATGACAGCAAGCTTTTAAGCCAGTATCTCCTTTTCAAAAAAGATAACTTGCAAAATGACTGACCAACAGTTAGCTAATTCAATGGACTCAAACAAGTATCTATGTTCCGAGAAGGAACACGCAGAACACAAACATCCAGACCAGTAGAATGTAACCAAAGAATGCACACGGAACGTATGTCGGCATCAGGTTCTGAAACTCAATTTCCCAACTACACGTGGCTTAAACCAGCATTTAAAAAAAAAAAAAAGGCTAACAATCCTTGAGTCTAACTAAACCAAACGGTGCTAAATGGAGAAGGTTGCCTAGAGTGCACTTAGCAGACTCCAGGCTATTTTAAAGGACATGAAAAGTGAAAAGTGTAAGTGAAGACCACCAGAAGAAAAAAACAGCAAGAAAGCTGTAAAAACTTTACTTGTAAACAAAAGGTAACCAATTGTGAAAATGAAGGACAAGGCGTTTTTTTAATGATTTAACACACAACTTCGCATTTAACATGTAATAAAATTACAGGAGATATCAGTAACATTTAAGATGCTCGGAACGTAGGACAGGAAAAAGCAGGCAGCCCTGCTATTAAGAAGCAGGGAAATACCAACGCAAGATTTTCTTTTTAACGGCAATGGTGATTAGGAGCCGACTAGATACTAAATAATGGAAATTATTCTGACTTTTTTAGACTCAATCACACTTATGAGGAAACTAATAGCTTATAGGAGACTAACGTGCTATTAATCCTTGTGTGGTCCTGACATTTTTACAGTACAGGATCTACAGGGACAGGCATGATCCATCTTTGTAGAGGCAGTGTGACCTTGGACCTTGCAGCCAAAGGTCAACATAATCTCTCACAGGAGCACAGCTGCTGCCCACCTCCTCCTCTATCTTCCCATTTTCCTTATATATCCTGGATTGCTAGTCTCCTAACCAAGAATGAACCCAGAGTAATTACTTTAACTGGCTTCATGGATTCCACAAAAAGGGGCCCTGAGGGCAGTTTCTGGGAAAGCACCCAGGGGAACGGGAGCCCAGGTGGCCAGCAGCATTCTCCAGGCAGCTGGCCTAGCGGCACTGGCCACAGCACAAAGCCTGTAGCCTTTCCTCCTGCTGGGCCTGACCGGGAGCCTCAGGGCTCCTGTCCCTGAGCAAAGCAGCTGACAATCTCATGCTGCGTGAGATTCACCAGGTAGCTGAGAACTGAAGCACCAATTTTAACATCTTTCTATAGGAAAATCAACTCCTGCTTTTGGGCTAATTGATTTACAAACAAACTTTTGGAACCAATCCTTGATAAAGAAGTGAGAACAGTATGCATGTTTCAAGGCAGTGAAAGGGACAGAATGAAAACTGGTATCGATGAAGACAAACTCAGTGTGTGTGTGTGTGTGTGTGTGTGTGTGTGTGTGTACGTAAAATAAAAAAGATTTTTTGTTAAATTAAAATCCAGTTACTTGGAGTGGAAAGTAAGCAACTTAAGGTGTGCTTTTAAGAATATGAAAGGACTCAAAATATAACAGGATCAAAAAAGAAAGGCAATGTATATACTATGAAGTCCGTGCTTTCAACTACACTCCTGTCCAGCAGCCCCTTCCCATCATCAGCCGTGGCTCTGTTTGGAAATCACTGACCAATCTCCCAATCTTCACTTTTATCTCTTGTCTATCACATACTGGTTTTTGGACTGGAGACGTCCAAAGTTTGAAACACGCCTGAGTGTCTCAAATTATTTCAAAATAAGTTATGAAATTCTCAAAACAAATCAATGTAATAAGCGTATGCTATAATGAAATCTGCAGTGGAGGGTGTCAGGAAACCTAAAACCTTGGAGATGATGTTGCAATTCCCATGCGGATACAAATCACAGCTCAGGAGAAGCCAAAGAGGCACATATGTAACATACAGAAACCCACTTCCACGAACTGCACAGTAGCAGCAATACCTGCCATTAAACCTCCCGGAAGAGGTAATTCATACCCACACTATCATCAAAGGTAATGCTTTGCAGAGGGCAATGGACAGACAGCAGGATATGTACCCTTTTCCACAGTACAGAGAAACTTCTGCTAAATTCCACACCTCTTCTCACCCCAGAGATTTCCAACCTTTGACAGAGCAACACCTAATACTGTCTAAAATGACCTGAACGACGAGGTTGAAGCTCTGAAAATAGACCCAAACAAAATTATTCATTTAAATGAATGAAGTAACAAGTATATTTGCCTACATTACAGCCCCATATTTCTTGGGAAGGATCAGAAGTACATGCCAAATAAAATGAACTATCCCTGCAAAAATAAAAAAAGTTTAAATTTAATATTTAAATATTCTACTTGAATCTCTCCCTGGACAAAAGTAAATCAAACAACTAGTAGTTTCTTCTGAGTACCAGCACAGAAGTTTCCTTCTTTACTCAGGCCACAAATTCAGCCGCAGAGTTGGAACAAAAAGTTTTCTAGAGCTATTGAATTTTCAAAGAAGTGTGGAGCTCGGATCCTGAAAATCATATTCTACTAGACCAGCTAACTCACGACGAAGACAAGGAAACTGAGTCATGACTGGCTAAGCACCTTGCCAAAACCCAAAATAGCTAATTAGCGGCAGAAGTAGGACTCAAGTTTCTGAAATTCCACAGGAGTGCACTTTCCACTAGACCACATGGGTGATGATGGGGGATGGTTGGAGAGTTTGCAAAAATTCAAAATGGACTTGGCCCATTACACATCTGCCCAGAGTGGTTTCATCTTACATAGCCTAAGGGACTCTCATGTAACAAGCCAGTCACTTCACCACGGTGCTGCTGCCCCTTTAATGGGTAGTTGCTTTTTCAGACACATGTGTGATCACAGTGATTAATACCAAGCTGGAGTTAAAGTGCATACATGCCAACAGTAATGCAAATACCATTCAAAGAAGTCACTGTTTGGTTTTCTAGGTCAAAGAGTAATTAATAGACGGAAAAAATATCCTCTTGATGTACTCAGTCACAAGCAAAATATGCACTATAGGAGACAACCTCTAGAATCTGTTTAGTAAGAACTCAAGGTCCCCAGACACTAAAAGAAAAAAAAAAATATATATATATATTTTTTTATATTTATATATATATATATTTTATATATATATATATATATATATATATATATATATATATATATAAAAAGAGAGAGAGAGAGAGAGAGAGAGAGAGAGCTAGCTTTAGCAGAGAAGATGTTCTTTCAACACCACTCCAGAAACAAAATACAGAAATGAAAGGAAACCAAGATTATAGCCCAGTATTGACCAGCCCAGGCGCAGCAGAGAAGACGGGCCATTACGATTGGCAAAACATTTGAAAATCCAGGGGATTTTGTTGTTGTTGTTGTTTTCCTTTAAGCCTGGGATGGGGGGGGGGGGCGGGAGTGACAGAAAGGGGAGAAAAAGTAGAAAATAAGAAGACAACAAAGTAATAAAGTAGTAAAGAGAGCAAGTGACGCAAGCAGGAAAAGGCGAAAAACTATATCTTACCCTAGAGGGCTTCAGGAAATCTCCCTGCCTTCAGTAAAAGAAGGTCCTGGTCAAGACAGACGAATCAGACCAGACATTTCAGAATAGCTCAAGAGTTCCGTCTGGGTGCAAACAGAGGTTTCTGTCCACACATCAGGTCCCGTCTTTTGCTTTGCCTGTTAAGGAACTTGATTTTATGAGTACAAGCAGCAGTGACAATGCCAGCTCAGAAATTACACTGAGCAGCCTAACTTGTCAAGGGGACTCAGCTCATTCTCAACCCAAAAGGACTAATGTCTGGGCAAATCAATCTCGTACTCAGAAATTCTGAATAAACGAAATTAAGTCACCCTACGGAAGGTAATAACATGAGGATGGCCTGTTGCATGCATTGTTACTTCTGTTGCCCTTTCAGGGTGTCTGTCCTTCAAACATTCATTACATTTTTAACTCTTCTTTTTCATTCCTTTTCATTAACCAAAAAGTCCTATCAGTATAACAATACCTCCTTCCAGCAGGGACATCCAAGATTCTAAGTCGCCCTGTCTGTTAAAAAACGGACTGGTTTTCGCAGTAGCACAGAAATGCAGGTTGAGGGACAGTTAGCTAAACATAATCAATCAAGTAGAAAAATCTAAAAGGCAGTTGGGGAAAGTAGTTAAGCCAAGCTTACAGTTTGTCAGCCAAATGTAGTCTAGTGGTTTTTAATTTTTTTTCTCTTCATAGCTTTTGTTTTTTTAATAAACTCTGTAACCAACATTTAAAATTAGTAAAGTACACATAAAGATACATAGTTACAATATTGGAAATGCTAACACTGATAAGCAGTTCTCCCTAAAGCTCAATTAATCAAAATTTTCTGAGCACCTACAAAAAGCTAATAATGGAATAAAGACCTTGACATCAAGTCAACAATACCTTAATAATAAATATTTAATATTAATCTATAAAACAAAACAATAACTAAGGGCCGGGCAGGTGGCTCAGGCGGTTAGAGCTCCATGCTCCTAACTCCGAAAGCTGCCAGTTCGATTCCCACATGGGCCAGTGGGCTCTCAACCACAAGGTTGCCAGTTCAATTCCTCGAGTCCCGCAAGGGATGGTGGGCTGCGCCCCCTGCAACTAAGATGGAACACGGCACCTTGAGCTGAGCTGCCGCTGAGCTCCCAGATGGCTCAGTTGGTTGGAGCACATCCTCTCAACCACAAGGTTGCCAGTTCAATTCCTTGTGTCCCGCAAGGGATGGTGGGCTCTGCCCCCTGCAACTAGCAACGGCTACTGGACCTGGAGCTGAGCTGCGCCCTCCACAACTAAGACAGAAAGGACAACAACTTGAAGCTGAACAGCATCCTCCACAACTAAGATTGAAAAGACAACAACTTGACTTGGAAAAAAGTCCTGGAAGTACACACTGTTCCCCAATAAAGTCCTGTTCCCCTTCCCCATTAAATATATCTTTAAAAAAAACAATAACTAAGTCTGAGCCTTATAACTCATAAAATCTGGCAATCATCAAAAGGATGGTTTTGCCAACAAAGACCATAAAAATGTATATATTACTTCCTTTGATGCATTAATCTTTCTCCTGGAAATTCAACGCAAAGGAATAATCCGAAAGAAGACAGACATTACCTGTACAAAGATGCTAATGGCATTTTATTTATAATAACCCCAAACTCTGAAAATAACCCAAGTCCTCAACGAATAGAAATGGCTAATTAGAACAAATTAATTCAGTGAATTTAATATTTCCATTAAATTTCTACATACATTACAACTGTATATAACCAGGGGAAAGTATGCCTAAAAAGATAAGTGGGGAAAAAGCAGCATAAAAAGTATCCTCCCAATATATAATTCTATTTGGTTTGACTATTATTCTACATCTAGGACTATATTATAGTTATACAGTCAACATAAAGTTTAGAAAGAATATAAAAACACAGCGGCTAGTTGAGTGGTAGAATAATAACTGATGGGAAGATTCTTAAGACATTTTAAGAACTACAGGATGTTTTTTTGTTTTGTTTTGTTTTGTTTTTAAAGGGGGCTTCAGCGTGATACCCACTGGCAAAGAAGTCAAGAATGATGGTTCCTAATCCATGTGCCATGGATACCTAATCACAAGCAAAGTATGTTTGTGAGATCAAGGTCATCAAAGAAGCCAAGGAGAGAAGGTGAAGGGTCACTCACAAGATGGGTCCCCCCAAATGCACTTGTATTTGACAACTGAGCACACCAGCGAAACGGAGAGAGCTGCCTATGCTTCCCTTGGAATCTGAAGCAAGGCGATACAAGGGAAATTATCAGGTTTTTGCCACTGCCCTCCTTATAAACAACCTTGAACAACTCATGGAAATCAACAAACAGGTACTAATTACTGTATGACAAACAATAGGTTATAAGAATCACAAGTTTGTCACGTGTCTAAAAAGCTACTCATTGCATTGAACATCCACTGTTGGGGAAAGAGTCAGACGGATGCAGGTATGGTCAAAGAGTCTAGAAGTCATATATCTTCTCAAGCAAACAACTACAACTTTTTACCTGACAATCACCCATCAGGTGAAGCCAAGTGTCTTAGTCCATTCAGGCTGTTATAACAAAATACCACGCGACAGTTTATAAACAAGAGAAATTTGTGCTTACAGTTCTGGTGGCTGAAAGTCCAAGATCAGGGTTCCCACATGGGTGAGGACCCTCTTCCGGGTCGCAGGCTTCTCTAGCTGCATCCTCACCTGGCAGAAGGGGCTAGGAAGCTCTGTGTGGTCTCTTTCAGAAGAACACTAATCCCCTTCATGAGGGCTCCACCCTCAAGACCTAATCACCTCACAAAGGCTGCACCTTTGAATCCCATCACCGTTGGGGGTTAAGATTTCAACATACGAATTTTGTGAGAGCACATTCAGACCACAGCATCACACAAGTAGGTTCGCCTTATAGCCAACATACCGGCTGGGAGGGAAGGAAAATGGAAGAGAATGGAGAAAAAACACGATCTGCTTTGGGGCAACACCACACAGGGTCCCATATGGGGGACCATCAACCCCAGATCTAAAAGCCACAATCACATACAATACATTTTACACCTTTAGCCTCAACTCTCCCCAAATACAGAATTCAGTGAAGCAGAACACCCTGCAAAGAGAAGCACTTTTGTCTTTAAAACTATTAGCAGCTTAAGAAAACATTTACAATGCCCATGAACAACCTTTGAGAAGAGTTCAGCAGTAACTTTCTTTTTATAAATTCAACCTCAAAATGTAACAATTCAATGTAAACAAGCATCCTATTTTACTGCACTGGATTTTAAAAGTTTCTGTTCTACAATTACTTGGTTTCTATATTACCGTAAAGCATCCTCATTCTCACTTTGAGCCCCAGAATCCAGTTTCCCCAAAAGATTTACAAAATCAAAACTTCATATACCAATGGGTCTTCATCTTCCAAAAGAAATCTGCAACAAATCCCAAGAAGACTTATACAAAATGAACTTAAATTGAAATCAGAAACCCTTTGAGGAACAAAAATCTAAAGACTTGCATGGCAAACCTATTCAAATTCATATTTCAATGCTAATTGGAGTCTAAATATGCACACTTAATATTCTAAACACACTTTTTAACATTCTGCTGTCAGCAACTACTACTATTTAAATAAACTCTGGTTCACACACCAATGTCTGGTTCACAGTCAGCTTGCTTCTCCCATACTTGGACTTGCTTCCCACCGGCCTGTAACATTGCTTACAAGCTTTACCAGTCTATGTCTAAAAACACAGAGAATGGAGTTCTCAGTTCCAAGGATTTTTGACATTCCTCCACTAAATGAGGTGGGAGGTATCTGTACTCTAATGGTAGTTGCAAAACCCAACTGTCATTCCCAAACGCTCTCTCTCTCTCTCTCTCTCTCTCTCTCTCTCTCTCCCCCCCCTCCCCCCCATTCTACCTATAGGCCTGAAGATTTCTCTTATCTCCCCTGCACGTGTTTTTTCTTGGCTATGAAGTCTCAAAGCCTCACATGAGGAAACAGAACCAAGGATATTTATGGGCATGTCTAGATCCCACTATTTCTAAGCAGAAGCCAAAGAGAAGTGTAGCAGCAGGCAACATGACACTTGTAAAGTAAACCAAGAGGATACAGTTGGTAATAAAAAGTTTTAGCTTACAGTTTGAGAGGGAAAACTGTAGGAAAGCCTGGTTCGTAAGTTTCAATTGGTATTTTTTTTTTCTGCTTTATAAACTCTAGGGCAATAGGGGAATCTGAAAACTATAGAATTAATGCCATCCAATGTGAGGCAAGAGGACAATAAATATAATATATCCCCTCTCCTAAGACTTGAAAATATGCAACCCAATTCTGCAATATGAATAGGTTCAGCCATTTACCCAGGTCCACAGTAATAATTACTACAATTTGATTCAGATAAAAGTTGTAAAATCTCAAATCGAGTATATGTTTTGTTCTTACTTTTTTCAGTTTTGTTTTAATGTCAGGGTAAAAATGTATTTAAGAAGCAGTACACTGAGAAAAATATGGGGCCAAGAAAACAAAGAGAGGATGAACATGAGTAATTTTTCCACTGACTTTTAAAAGGAAAGAAAATTATAGGCGGCCCTTGTTTTATTCAGTAACGGATGAATAACGATACAATTTGTTCTGATAGTTTTTATTTTAAAATACCATCGTTACTAATTACAAAAGTCAAGCTCTAAACAATGATGAAACTAACAAAATGAAAACTGCAAAACCCAGCAGCAGTAGGATCTAAAGAAAGTTGTATACTTAAATATTGATGAAGTTACTATGCGCTGATAGTCTTTGGAGAGAGCGATCTAGCCATATGTAACAGGATCTATGAGTAATTCATGCCCTTTGACCCAGAAAGCCAACTTTGGAAACTGTATCCCAAGGAAACACTCTCCACGTAAATAAATGTAATTTGTTCGACAATGTTTAGAGCACGGCTATTTATCATTGTTCACATTAGAAACAATCCAAATACCAAACCGTAAAGGAATAGTTCAATCCATGAAGTATAAAAGATGGGATAATTCCAACTCTTTACTCCCTTCCTGTAATATATTTCATCCCATCATGTCCCTGTGACTTGCCTGGAAATGCTGTGGGGTGAACATAGGTTCCCAACTCACTGATTTTGGGGTTAGTCACGTGGAATACTTTGGCCAATGGGATGTGAGCAGACAGCATCCCTGCCACCTCCATACAGCAGCTTTCAAGGAGAGTGCAAGCTTCTCACTATATTCCTGCCCTTAGCCAGGAGAACAGCATGACCTAGGAAGGGCTGTCCTTTAACCCTGTGAAGCTGAGCCGAATCCATTCCAGCCACCAAGAGCTGCAGCCCATCCAACAGTACTCATGTAACACAGACAAGAAATAAATGTCTGTTGTTGGAAGCCACTAAGATGATGGAACAATTTTTGTTACCAAAGCACAAACTAATACAAGTCACCACTATATGGCAAGTTACAGAGTAGCTGATACAAGAAAACATTGTAAAAAAGTAGATACCAATGACATCTATATACAAGAAGGCTAGCACACAAGCGCTAGAAATTAACTTAGAATGATGTAATGGTTTAATACGAAGTATTTACTCATGTATATCTTTAATTCCCACTTAAGTGCTACCTTTTTATAAATGTGTTTTTCAATAATGCTATACATATCATATTCATAACAGAAATAATTCTATCCAACACACTTTTTCTGCTCGAAATGATGTAAGGATTAGCAAAACACTTATGCCAAAAGTGAACCTAGCCCATATGTCAGTATTCAGCCTTTGTATGAATTTAGGGCTCAATTCTTTTCTCAGACTATGAGGGAAGGAACTGTAAAAAAACAAGGGAAAGCCAGCGTTATTTACTGGGATAAGCTACTTCCTAGTCATCAAACATTATGCAAAGCAAGAGCTGAAAGAATATCAGCTATCTGAAAATAAAGTGATGGTACCTGCGAATTTATCATTATGACCTACTCTCAAAATTCCATTACATTTGTATGATTCAAGAATCATAAAAACATGCATCGTAACACACAACCTCACTCATGGAAATTTATCCTACAATTTATCCTAAATTCAACAACTAATGTGAAGATTCTCATAGTCAACCTCTATGGGATAGCAGGAAATGGAAATGTATGTGTTTTCAATAAAAAAAAAACAAAGGGATTTACAGTATATTAATGATATGCAGATACACTAAACTATTAATTATTAAGAAAATAAGTATGAAAAGCACACATATATGTGAAGGAGTATATAAAACTACAACTATGAAAATACCTCCAAGTACGAATAAAGACTAGAAAAATATAAAAAATTTTTAAACAGCTAGGAACCGATTTGTGGGTAGATTTTTACCAATGTTTTTAAAGTATTTTTGACTATATTGAGGAGAGAGGAAGATTTAAAGCTTTTATTCACAAAATCTGTACTTGCTATAAAACACATCAATATCTGTCAGTTAAAAAGCAATCTGCAGAAAATAAAGCAATCTGAAGTGCGCTTAAAATTTCTAAAATCAATTTCTGATCATTAGCTTCCTAAGCAAGACAATCTTGCATTAGTAAATGGAGTATATCAAGCATAATTTTGTCATTTTTTCCCCTTTCTCATATACAGTCAAAGTTTTTTTAAACTAAATGTATTGGGGTGACATTGGTTAATACTTATAATAAGTTTCAAGTGTATAATTCTATAACACATCCATCTGCAAGTGCAATTTCATCAGTTTCTGATAACTTGAGAACATCTGAGGACCATCAATTATTGCACTGTCCCTAATTCAAAGGTGACATGTGCCCGTGCTGGAGAGAAGAACGTGCACCCTTCATAGACACTGCAGGAACAGAAGGACTTGCTCCAGGTCAGCTCTGGGTAATGTTTCCTCTCTCACCTTTGAGAGGCAGTGAAGCCCAGTGGTTACCAGCACAAGCTCTGAATCCATGCCCCGATGTACCTCTCAGCTCCATCCTTTACTCGTATTTGCCATGCCAGGGGTGTCACATAGCAAACGAGTATTTACTAGTTGTAGGATCTTGTGCCTGCCTCAGCCTTTCTCAGCTCTCATTTTCTCCTCTATAAAATAAGCCTACGAGAGTGCTTCCTTCACAGGGTTGTTTTAAGGATCAAAAAGAGAATCCACTTAAAGAGCTTGACAAAGTACTTGCAGACGGTAAGCAGTAACTACATGCCAGCTAATATTAGTCTCTCTGCCGGTCAGCGAAGGTGTCACAATCAAGCGAGCTTCTTCCCGTCTCCAATAACAAGTTCTACTTTCTGTCCCTACCCACTGTTCCCCGCATCACCAGCGCTCCCACGAATAGTCTGATAACAGTCTATCACAGTGCTGTCCAAGAGAAATAGAACACGGACCCCAAATGCAAGCCGCATGGGTCATTTTAACGTTTCCAGGAGTCACACTTCAAAATCAAAACAGGAGAAATGAATTTTAATAGTAGATTTTATTAACTCAGTATCTCCGAAATAATATTTCAACATGTAATCAATTTTAAGAAATGACAATATTTTACATTCTTTTTCTGTACCAAGTCTGCAACGTCTGACGTGTATTGCATACTTAAAGCATGTCTCAACTCAACTAGTCACATTTCAAGTGTCGCATGGTCCTATGTGGCCATTAGGTACATGATTAGTTGTTCATTCTTCTAAAAATTATGACCACAGGAAAACATCCCCACCTTAAAAAAATATCAAAATGTATTTATTAAACAAACTGATGGATGCAGGAAAGAACGAAACGAGAAGGAACATCACTGTTCCTGACCTGCATATACTCAGGGCCTAATCTGGTGGTTCAGAAGTTGGGCTGTGGGGTTGGAGAAAATGGGTTCAAATCTCACTTCTTCCACTTCCTAGCTGTGAGACGTGAGCAAATAACCTCTTTCACACTCATATTTCTCAAGGAGAAACTATAGATAAAAATAACATCTCTTTCATAAGATTGTTAGGAGTGTAAAGGTTGTAGAGGAAAAGAAGTTTCCACATGTGAAGCCCTGCTTTGTAAAAGGTCAGAAACCGGAGGAGGAAAAATTGATGCGGGAAAAAACTGAACAAATTAGCTTCAGAAAATAAAGAGTACATGATGGAGAAAAACTGTCCATATTGTACTCGCCATACCTTTGCTAAATGCCCAGTTATACAAAACTTAAACAGTGGCTGCTATTAATAAAATAATTGCAATGGCATTTCCAAAGCCCTCAGTGGTTTCTACCTCCTTGGCCCATTTGCTTTCTTCTTGGCAGTATTAAAAGTAAGGGGGAAGGAGGAAGACTGATTTCCAGAATCGGGAGAACCAAGATTTTTCAGGAGTGTGTATATTGAGGCTTCCGGCCTCAAGAAGACAGACAGCTGAATATATCTGGATCTTTCTCTGAATGATGAGGTTCTTGTAATAATTCAGATTTAACCTGCACATTATTCTTCACTGTATTATAAATACATAAAGTTAGACTAAATGTTTTCTGTCCTAAAACTTTCCCTGAAAGTTGGTTTTGTGACTAAACTCCTGATATTTTAATTTAAACCTGCTCTTGCTCTGTGCTCCCCTTCCACTCGAAAAAATCCAATTAATAAAAAGAAATAAAGTTAATCTGGTATGCTCATGAAGACTTTAAATGTTTACTCATCTTAATCCAACTCCCTGTATTCTCTAATTTAGATGTTGAGTCTGTTAAAGACAACAAACATATCTTCTATTACAGGGACCTCCTCAACCAAGCGTTTTCTAGAAAATATTCTATATAATAACAGTGTTCCTTGAGATGACATGTGGTCCATACAATCAAATTTTTAAAAAAAATAGGTCCTTACTAAAATGAATTCGGTTTTGACACACTTTGGTTTACTGCAGGATTTCTTGGAGTCTTTAATACACTCAAGTACACAGATTTCAAACTGCTACGCTCAGCCACCCACTATGACCGTTTTAACAATCTACAAATGAGAAAAATAATCATGTGACTCGAGAATCACACAATAGGGCAATAGCTTAATCATTCCATGGAAACAGACCTCCTTTACAGACCTTTGCACTGAGTTTCTGGCCTGATGTGTTGTGTGCACTATGCATTTCTCCTTTTTATCATCCCTAATATCCATTCTGAATACATATACAGTAATTAGCCTATACAGTAAGTAACCTATCAGAATCTTCCAAATGATGATAATGTATTATAAAGGAAGGGAAGGAGGGAGAAAGGAAGAAAGCAGGGAGGAGAAAGGGCTGGAACAGGGACGATGGAAGGAGGGAGGAAATTTCTTTGAATAGCTTGGTAAGTAAGTGTAAATATCACTTCATATTCACAGGCAAAGCTGAAATTCCTAAACACATTCATAAAGATGTAGGGACATGAAATATACACTTGTACCTAACCTGGCACTTGGAAAATAAGCCTCATTTTGAAAATAACCAAAACAGCTGCTCAGCAAAAGCACAGCACAAATCATCCTTTCCAGTCTTTATTTTTAGATGCCTCTTAAATAAACAATAATTTTCTCAAGAATATAATTAAGACCGGTAGGTGTCATTTCATTATTTTGGAGTTTTAATTCGTTTCACATCAGTCATACTGTTTTCCCTCATAGATCACATAATTATCTAATACTCCGTAACAAATTCCTTTAAATAAAAGAATTTATATGATCTTTTTCACATGTACAGATTTTAAATCAGCACAATCCACCCAGAATGTTAGTATATCCCACAGACGTAAAAACGCAAGGAGTCTAAAAGTCAGCCCCATTTTGCAAAGGATAACTTGGAGACTTGCGTATGTCTGAAAAATGTGTGCCTTCAACATCTAAAGCACATTTTACAAAATGCACAATGAAAAAGAATATGCTTAATATAGATCACAGGACTTCATTGGCAGAAGTGAATGCTAATTGCTTGCTGGAGTCTTTAATGAAACCTAATTGCTGGCTTTAGTTGTCACCACTGACCCTGGTAACAGACTAGTACACCCTTCATAAACCTAATACGGCATAATCCTCCTTCATTACAGTTATTATACCTCTGCAGTGGGACACGTCTGCCACAAAAATAAACTCTGCTGCCTCTCATCTAAATGGATGTGGCGCTTCTCCACCCCAGAGCAAGTAGTGTCGACGGCAGAAGTCACCCTTACAAGTGGTACCACTTCACAGCCCAGATCTACTTCCTAACCTAGCCTCACACACACCCTCAGACACCACTACAGAAACCATCAACACACCTCATGGTGATGGGCTGCGGTGGGGGGAAGAGGGGCCAAACTACAAAAACACACCCAAAACACCAAACCATCACCATAAGGAAGAGAGGAAGAAATGATTTCTCAAACAAATCATGGGCTTGAATTAGGAAATCCATGTGTAAATCCCTTCAATGTATTGCCTACGTTTCAGATATTGAATCCAAGAGATACTTAATTTGCTTTGAACTTTTTTTGGACACACTTAAAATATATATATAGATATACATTCAATGAAAAACAATCTTACATCTACTACTCAACAATTCCCCATTTATTGAACATCTACTTAGCAGCAGGTGACAAGAACCCAAAGATACATAAATCACAAAACACGCCCTCAAAGAGCTTACAACTTTGAGGATTTAGATGAACAAAGAACAATACAATGGGAAGCATATCACAGTAAAGACTGTCAAGTATCACAAAAGGGCAGATCAGGTGACAATGAACAATCTGTAATGATCAAAGGGAATGTCCGACAAAACATCTACGAAGATGTAAAACTCATATTAGACATTAAAGAACAGAGGAGGAGAGTATTGTGTGACCAGGTGTGAAAGGGAATTCAAGGGGAAAGTAACAGTAACGACATGAGTCAAAACCACAAGGTTTCAGCCGTGAGAAATGTTTGGAGAATGGTGACAGGGTGCCAAGAGAGGCCAGCCGAGACTAGAATTTTGGTTAGGTAGGAACAAGAGCTACGCACGCAGAGCCTTGGATGCTCTGCTAGGGAGTCTGCATTTCACCGCGGGCAATCTGGTCTGTTTCTAATATAAAATATTTTAGACCTATGGGAGAATGTAGTAAACACGCACGTTCCCACCACCCAGCTTAGGAAATAAAACTACACCACATCTCCATCCTCACTGTGTCCCCCACCTCAACCCGTGTTTGGTGTTTATCCTTCTGACATACACTGTAACTTTTACAACAGATATATGTATCTCTAAACCAGGGGTGTCCAAACTGCAGCCCGGGGGCCAACTGCGGCCCGCAATCCATTTTTAACTGGCCTGCAGCAAATTCCAAAAATATATTTAGTTTACTTAAATAAACCAGGTGAGGCAATACGAACTTCACCGCAAGGGAGCGGCCCGGCTGTTTGTGTATTTTACTACATATGGCCCTTGGTGAAAAACTTTGTGGACACCCCTGCTCTAAACAATGTAAAGTGGCAAGAAATACTTCAAGCAGGAGAGTAAAGATATCAGATGTGCTGTTCAAACAAGAGTCTGTAGCGTAGGGGGTGGTCTGGTCTCCCCGCTGCCAGCAGTGGGACAGGTGACAAAGAGATGTTGAGACAGCTATCTTCACCGAAGGGCTGTCGTAACGAAGGGAGAAGGGGCAGCATCCTCCTTGGAGGGCATTCCCGGGGCAAAGAGGAGGCGGACCCGAAGAAACAGTTACAGGTGACCAGCAGCAGACAAGAAGCGACAGTCTGCTGAGCCCTGGGAGAGATGGGGAGAGGAGTGAGGTAGGTGGCGTGGGGTAGAGGACAAGCCGACGAGGCGGATGAGGCAGGTTAACCGGGGCACAAAGCACAAAGAGGTAAATGCCAAGAGCAAAGTGACCAGGGAGTGAGGTCGGGGAAGACACCCAGAGAGGGGACATTTAAAGTGGGTCTCCAGGGACGCTTTTCACAGGCAATGCTGAGTGCTGCGATCCCCAGGCAAGGAAAGAGCATAACCATAGGAGGAAAATTATTGGGTCGGTTCAGGAAACAGCTGCTGCTCGGCAGAACCCTGGGGAATCATGCGACATCGATCTGAAGAAATCAGAGGACTGTTTGCGGACTACGTGTGGAAAACCTTAAATATCAAGCTGAAGTATGTATACAGTGTACGTGTAATTCATACCAAATTCACTTTAATGACCAGGAAATCCGCTTGCATCCCTTGTGCTGGAGAACTACAATAATGGTGAGAGCCCTCCTTGTGATTTAGGGGACAACATCAGTGATGTAAGTGCTGCTTGGTGTATATCATTCTAGGTGTATAACAGGCCGTCATGGTTAAGGGCAGGTTGGCAAGTCCACTGTGACGTGGTGTCATGCAGGGCCACTCTTGTGTCAAAAACTAGTAACTCAGAGATTGAATAATGAGTATTTCTGCATTTTCCGCTTCAGTATAAGATATAAAAGAAAATAATGCGTAGACAGGAAATTAAGCATATTCTAATCAATATATCTAAACCTGCAAAGACAATTTTGTCCCATGCCTTAACTCCAAATGTTCCTACTTATTCACCCTTCTGTGATATTAACACTCCTTTCATATCTGCAAGGTTTTCTAGGTTTGAAAAATGAGCAGAGACATCATCACATTTTTGAAAGTATCCAAGTAAAACAAAACCACATAAAAACCTAAGTGCCAGTAATTTCAGAACACAGCTTAAGGATGTGATTTACCTTCTCAAATGAACAAATAAGTTGTGTTTAATACATAGTGCTGATATGTTTAAGTTTTAAAATCATAATCGTCATTAACATGATGTAATTTTCCCAGAGCACTGCACCGCCTATATTAGAGAATAAATAAGAGATTCCAAACCAGGCTGAGTTCTAGACCCTCAGACCAGCATTTCAGAAACGCATTCACTCCTTGATCTATAAACACTTAAAAAAAAAAAATCAATTCCATTTCATTCTCTGCAAGACTGTGATGATAATAGTACCTACTTCACAGGATTGTTGAAAGATTTAATAAAATCATCTGACACACTGGAAACACGGGGCTAGAGTCCGTGTCAATAAACTTCAGACATGGCTAGTGCTTACCAACCTCTGTAGAGGAAGGAGATTCTGATTCGGAGCCAAGTAAAACGCGAATGCTGTAGGGAGAAGCTTATAACTTAGCAGAGGAGACTGAGATGAAACTTACCAGTGTAGGCAACTGCAATGGAACAATAAAGAAAGGAATGCTAACTGGAGGTGGGAAGGAGTGTCAGGGAAGGTGAACCTTTAGCTGACCAGGCAGGGGCTAAACAGGCAGCAAGCAGGAGCGGTCACAGTGGGTGGAATGTAACAAAGGAGAGGGGAATTAAACACCACCAAGTGTTAGGAGGGAGAAGGGGAAAAGGAGACAGGGGGAAGAGGGAAGCACATGAGAATGGGAAGGTGTCGGGGTAAAGAAACCTTATCACAGAGGTAACAAGAAGCAAAACAGGAATTTAAGTAGTATAAAGACAGATTTGTATTTTTTAAAAACTCGTTGAAAGCAGATGAAGAACATATTTTTTAAAACAGGCTTTGAAACTCATGAACAATCCCAAGAGACAGTGCAGATGGAGGGAAGGGAGCAAACTAAAGATATTTTAGGGATGAAAACTCAAAGGATCTAAGGACCGATTGGGTTTGTCATTGGTGTCTGAGGGTAGAGGTGGGGGGCGAGGGGGTGGGTTGCAAAGAAAGAATGACATGAAGAGAACTCCAAGTGTCTGGCCTCAGCAGCTAACGCAATAGATGGTAGTGTCACTAACAACACAGGAAACACAGCAGAAGCAGAGTACAGGCAAGAAACCAGTGAGTTCAATATAGACACGTAGAATTGGGCAAGTATATCCAATATCCAGATGGATGGAAGTACCAGATAAACCAAACTGTTTGGAACCAAGCGGAGGAGTGTGGGTTGGAGATGATAGCCAAGCAGATCCACTAACATGGAAACATCAAATTCATGCTCTCTAGGGGCTGGGGTGGGGATGAGTGGCCATTCAGTGATTCCCAGCTTCTCCGGAGCTCTACAACAACCAGGTACAGAATCGTTCAAAGCAGTGCAGTGAAAAACTTAAGTGACTACATACCAAGCCTGAGGACAGGGGTGGATGGACCAAAACAAGAGTCCTTAGCTCCAGGATTCTCAAAATGCAGTTGGTCAAGGGCCAGCACTATTTGCATCACCTGGGAGTCCCAAATTCTCAGGCCCCACCCCAGACCTGCTGAATCAGAAGCTGCGGTGGGTCTGGGGAATGGCAGTCTGTGTTCTCCCTGGCGTTGGAAGCCTGTAGCCTTAGCTAATGTCCCAATTACTTGAGGGGAACGGAGTGTGAAAGAAAGACATCGCGGAAGAAGTATGTCCAAAGACTTGAGGAAATGAAGTGTTAGTACAGGACACACTTTGCACAATGATAAGTTAGGAACTTTTGCTACCTTTCAACAATGAGTGACTTTTCCCTGGGAGCTACAAACTTCCAGGTCCATGAGATCAAGTCAGTGCCATCCAGGGTAAAGCTTCCTAACTTCGGAATATCGTTCAGTACTCAAATCTCAAGCATCACGCATGTAAAGGGGATATTCTGCCTCTCAGAGGATGCCACAGCACCAGCCGATCCCTTTCTCACTTTCTCCCCAGACACCTCCCTGTCGACCAACATCAAGCATTTATGGGATGGCCTCCTAGAGTTACAGGATACACAACAGGCCTCTGGGTCAAGCTCATTGACCAGGCTCAGGATGCAACCCTTGAGCTGGGCCTAATTTAGTCCCCTAAGGAACTAAGCTAAATCACCCGCGTATCACATTTTACACACAAGATTGATCTAAGAATGGCCACAGTGTGTTTTTTCCAATAGCAAAGACCATGAAGCAAGTCAAACAAAAGCCTGCTGGGAGAGCAAAACAAAACCACGCCAAGGAATATAGAACCAACAGGAAAAAGGGCAAGGAAATTAAAACAATGTTAATATGCCATTTATAATCCAACTTAGACACATAACCACCCCTATTCCACAAGAAAGTCCTAAATCACTATTACCTTTTTTATCATCAGCAACTGTAATTCTTACCCACAAGCATTGCATCATATCCTTGCATTCAGAATTATAAATAATTCAGAGGTTATTTATTTTCACAAGCAGCATGTATGCAATGTATGGCAAAGGCATGGCTGGTCTGGATGTCGTGGCTTTCCTTTCCCTTCCCATTGCAAACATCCCACCCAGACCTGCATTTTTCCTAGGCTTTCTCTCCATGACCCCTCAAAGGGACGCCTTCATGATCTGGCCTACGTGCAAACTGTGTGTAGGATTTAACCAATTTTCGGCTATGACAATCCCCTCTGTTTCAAGAACACAAACTACACACCTGCCCTACTGATATTTTCTGAGCGGTTCCTTTCTTCTAAAATCCCCTCCTCCTGGGAGGATGATATGAAAATCAAGGAGTTGATGTTTGTCAAATACTTTCGGCTTCTGAGATGAAAGACAACATTAAAGTTCAAGGGACCTGAGGCTGGCATTCCACTAGAGGGGTTGAAGTTGACTCTATATTTGGGCTTCAAAGAAGGAAATCAAGGTTGCAAAGACCTTCGTTTGTGAAGATCAACTTTCTATTGCCCTCTTGCTACTCGATAAAGGCAGGCAGCTTGATTCGAACATTATTTAATTAACTGGATTTCAACCTTAGAAATACCAAAGTCTTTATATTAGCACGGGACCCTTGTTATAGTAAGTCGTACACAGACAAAAGGACCCTTTTCTCAACCCTTCTCTAAGCAGCTTTCCCTCTTCAAGTTTCCCTACTGCCTAGTCCTACAACTCTCAACCTCCTCCTCCTATAGGACGGGCCACATGGCAGCTGCCCGTCAACACGTTTGCTCTGAGCCAACAGACCAAAAAAAAAAAAGAAAAGAAAAAGTCAAAGACGAAGCTTTATGTGTATATTGGCACACATGTGAATTCAGGCTGCTTGGAGGGAAATGACACCAAGAACACATTCATGCCCACAGAGAACTCCCAGAACACATAAATAGCCATCTTAACTCAACACCTGCTCTGTGCAAAGCTCTATGTTAAGAGGGGGACATACAGCATTACATGGAATTCCCCACAAATATTCTGCCACGTTAGATACCACTGGCCCCAGATACCACTGGCCCCAACGTGTACACGAAAAGAATTGAGACTCTCAAGCGCTGTGAAACTCATCCGACATCACACAGCTAAAAAATGGCAGACATGGAATTCACACCTAGGTATATTTTGAACTCTCACCTACTCAACACACTGATAGCTGGGAAAGCTACAGAACCTGCACCCCCAACCCTATGGACCACTCAATAAGCCCTCCCTGGGGCTCAGATAGGGGAAAGGTAAATAATTCGTAAGAAGGGATCACAAAGTCTTATTTTAGACATTAATTTTAACCTCCTTTTTACCAAAACGTGTTTGTTTCCCCTTGTTCTTTTTTAATCGGCGCAAACAGCAATAATTTAATTGGCTAATTAAGTATTTCATCTTATCTCTTTCCCCCCTGCATTATCTTTAACAAAGTGTATAGCACTGTTCTAAGGTTTAGAGTGAGTTCGAAAAAGACACAGCGCTTGGTGACTATGGAAGTAGTCAAATGCAGGACAGGGGGTGAAAAAGGACAAGAATCTGGAACCCAGGTGGGCTACCATGTGCAATGAAAGAGTTTATGTTTGCTTCCCACTTTAAGAGCAAAAAAAAAAACCATCAGCCCTTAAACTACTTGGGGAAAATTCCTCATAGTTCTGACCTCTGGCCCATCCATTCAGGACAAGTAAGAACTCTCCTAAAAAATCTGATTTTTCTCTGAATTCGTTAGGTTCTTCCACATTAAAATAGTCTAACTGTTCTTTCCAAGACAGCCGTCCATGCCACACAGTAGGCACAAACTTGAATAACTAAGGTGTGAATAATAGCTGTGTTTAAGCCAACAGATGGAAGCTGGGAAGTGGTGGGATTAGTGAGAAAGAGCTTCTCCTGCAACCATTTCTCTCATGCGGGTCCTATACCTGCAGGAAACCTCTTGTCCGGGGGCTGTTCCTGAGATAAGGGATTTGTGGAGGGGCTTGGATCAACGCTCAAAGTTGCAGGGAGTCACTGTGCTCTTCCCACCCTGATGTACTGGCCTGAGGTCACCGAACGCTGGCCCTCTGCCACCTCAGCCAGGACTCAGCCGCTGTGAAAAATACTACACCACCTCTTCAGCCCAGTGCAGAGGCACCCTTGAAAGGCAAACCATGCAGAGAATGCTACTGCACTACAAGGAATTTTTCTAGGCAGGATCTGCTGAGTCCTGGCCCATCAGACTACAACAACCTGCTAGAAGCTATTCTGTTTTTATAAAGTTTCAGAGGAAGGCAAATTAGTCCTTACAACTGTGCTGAAGCAATAATGACTTTTAAAAGTAGAGCATACTCTAACAAACACAGGGATACATGCATACACTCATTCTGCACATCATGGCACCCATTCAGATCGGGCAAAGGGCACAACTGCCACACACTAAGGCTATCATTGCTATAACACAAGCTTTTAACACCACCACCCAGAGATAAGGTAACCTTAATACAAGGGTCCTGATGCTGCAGCATTATCACCATCACCAATGGCAGTCAAGCATCTCTTTAAAAGAGAATCAATACCATTTAATAAAACCAGGCGTAGGCCAATTAGTGTCAATTAAAATTTAGAGGGTAGCACTGCTGCTGCTACTTGTAGAAACAGCCATCAGGCATGGAGGCATGTCCAAAAGAAGACTGTGCTCCTCTGGAAGATATCTGGTTCTCATAAGTGGGTAACATGTTCCCAGTCTCATTTCTGATATATTTTTTTTTTTAAAAAATGCTGTCTACTGTACCAGCCTGGTCATACATCTCCCTCCGGCCCCCCTATAGATATGACCTTTTTGTATGCGTTGTTTTGGACGACTTTTACTTTACACAAGCTGTTTCCTCTACCTGCAATGCTCTCTCCAAATCACTCACTCCTCCAGATGAGCTCAGGGCACACCTCACCCCCTCACCTTCAGGACCAAGCTTTCCCAGGCTGTCCCAACATTGCAGTTCTCAACCAGCCTGTGGGTTTCCTCCAAGAGGCTATACAGTTAGATCTTCTTGTAGCACCTTTCTCTCCCCTGTTCCTAGCCCAAAGTAGACGCTCAATAGTATGTTTGTTGAATGAATGGGTGAACTAATCCATTTTAAGAAATTAACACATTGGTGAGAACCCTCTAACGGTGTACGCGGCAGCCTGCAGTTTGTAGACTCCTCACCTTCACAAAGAGCCTGCGACCGCCAGTTCCTGGACAAACCCCCCAGTCTCCTTAAGTTGTAGGTAGGTTGGGGGTGGCGGTGACAGGAACCGAAGGAAGTGGAAGGGAAACGGACGCAGGGGCAGCGCTACCTCACCGCTCCCTGAAAAAGGTGGAAAGCCCACTTACAAGTATTCAAAACCCAGATTTAGGGGTCATGCCAGGGAGAAAGGGGAGGGCGCGTATTACCAACACCCTCAGAACTTGTTAAGACGCAGAACCTTGAAAGTTTGAGGTGGAGACCTGCTCTGAAATTATGTGGTCACAGATTTTCCCTATGAGCCAGTCCAACCTCCCAAGTGAGGGCCAAGAAGCAGAGGAGTTTGGTGGCACCGCTGGGGCCTCGTGCGGGGGGGCATTAAAAACTCCTCTCTCTGCTAAGATCCTGTCCCGGGGGGAGGGGGGCGGAGGAGGGTTGGGGAGCAGCGTCCCTCTCCCGCTGGAGCCACCGCAATGTCGTTTTCTTTCATGCTCCTTTCCCCAACCCCTGGGTATCTCCAGCTGCCCTTTCTAGGCCGTCTCAGGTGCCCAAAAAGCAGACGGGAATGAAGAGGAGGGGGCGAGGGTGTGGGTTTAACCACAAACTCTCCAGACAGCGCTCACTTTCCACCTAACTCCCCAGACAAGCTGTGCGCCTCACCGCGGGCGGCACCCACCGCGACGGAAAACTCCCGCGGCCCGGCCACCGCGCGCCCTCAATGCCCAGTCCGCGTCCCGGGCCGCCGATCCCCAGTTGGCGTTGCCAGCCTTTGCCCAAATCATCGGCAAGGCGCCCGGGTGGTGGAGGCGGCCCCCGACCGCGGGCCCGACTCCTGCGCCCCAGACGGCGTTTACCTGCTTACATGGCCCGGTCGGTGCCCTGGAGTTCCGCACGGAAAGGCTGTCCTCTGCCGCGGCGGCAGAGCCCCAGTTCCCCAAGGAATTGATTCCAGTGGCTGGCGGAGGAGGGGCGGAGGGTAGGAGCCCGAGGAGGCGAAAGGGGAGGGAGGTTTCCGCCGCGATCCCGGCGCGAGAGTCAGCGCCGGAACGCACGGAGCAGGAGGAAAGGGACAGCCACCTAAGCCCGGGGCTGTCCCGCGGGAGGGGTGCCGAGGAGAGGAGGCCGGGCGGGATGGCTGAGGTGGGAGGGGGAGGACCGCCAGCGGCCACTTTGTGCCTGCCGCTCCCCGAGGACCTGCGCCGGGAGCACAGGCAGCTGAGCCAGCAGGGGCGCAGCAACCTGCCCTCTGCCTGCGCCCGCTGAGCCCGCTCGGGAAGGAAAAGTTGGGAAGAACTTTTACGGGCCGGGAAAACCCGAGCGGCAGGAAACGCAAGCAGCAGGGAGAGGAGGGAGGAAGGGGCCGTGCGAGTGGGAGGGGACGGAGCAGGCGCCGGCGGCCACAGTTCCCCCACCCCCGGGCCCGGCTCCGCGGCGCTGGGGGCCGGGAGGCGGAGGGAGCGCGGGGCGCGCGGCCGGGGGCGGGAGGAATGCGACCGGGAGGGCGCGCGCGGCGCGGGGGCGCGCCTGTGCGGGGGCGCGCGCGGGGAGCGCGGAAACGTGGAGCCCGAGCTCCCGAGCTGAAGGCGCGCGGCCCTGGGGGACGTCACAGCGCTGGAATCCGAGGAATGTCGGGCTGCAGGAGCTCCTTCTGCAGGCCCGGGAGAAGTCGCGCACTTTTAACGTGGTAGGTTTGGAAAACATTTTGAAAGGGTGGGGGTTGAGGAGGGAGGACAAGATAACCTCCCTGGAGTAAGAGTCGCAGGAGTGAAGGAAAAGCGACCACAGCCATTCCAACCTCGTGCGGCTCCTGGCGGGGGCGAAAAGCGGAAAGACGGAAAATTCCCACCTAGACCTCGGAAAACTGCAGGGCTGGGGCAGCGGCAACAATTTACCCACTCCGTCCTGGACCGACCACAGTCCATGCTACATTGGGGAACCCTCCAAGCAGGACGTCCTGATGCCGCCACTACACAGGGGAAGTAGAGCAGCGGAGAGTAAGGTGGTTTCACCGAGCAGGCAACGTCAGAGTTCTCTCTCCAGGACACCTGGACTCTCAGGGTACTGGACGTGGAGTCTTAATCCATCCACCCCACCCCCACACACCCCCGCTCATGGAATCGCACAAGCAGTTTGTGCATGCTGGGAGTTGGAATATGTCGTTTTCCCGGTTCTTTCCATGCCACAGACTCGCCCCACCCTGCCAGGGTAGGCACTGGGAGGGAACTTCCTTAGCACTTTCGGAGGTGGAGTTAATGAGACGCAGCTGGTATGATGGAAAAAGCACCAAGCTTGGAGAGGGAACCTGGCTTTTAGGCCCTGCCCTGCTGGTAACCGATTGGATGACTGAGTATTCCAGCCCCTGAAAGCCTTGGCTTCTGTAGCTGTAAAATTAAAGGCTTTGCCTTCATTTCTGTGGTCTTTTGCATTACTGAAAACATGCCTTAGAGTCTGGCATCTTGGTAGGACTCAAGCCCAGTCCTTTCAGCCTTTCTTAGGATCCTTGAAGTCCTTGTCACAGAAGATACTGTTCCAAATTACTTCAGTGTCCCACAACTCTTACAAAAATTCTGGGCCTCTTGGGGAAGAGAATGGGAAACCTAAAAACAAAGCG
This sequence comes from Rhinolophus sinicus, assembly GCF_036562045.2. NCBI lineage: Eukaryota > Metazoa > Chordata > Mammalia > Chiroptera > Rhinolophidae > Rhinolophus > Rhinolophus sinicus. The sequence continues at coordinate 15,522,833 of NC_133766.1, read as the reverse complement.
TGTTGTACCCATCATATGCGAATTTGTGGTGACTCACTGCTTTGCGCATTTGCCAGTCTCCAGAACTATAAGAAGTAGAGAAGACCCGAAAGGGATAGACGGGACAGCATGAAGGGAATGAAGATCTGTTTCTCAACCTTTCAAGGAACTAGCTAGATATCTTCAATGTGGACTTGCTGGAATTCCAAAGAAAATTAGGGAGTGCTTTACTGTGCTCCAGGAAGTGTGGAAAGCATTTTGTGCTCCTGTGTTATTGTATATTATCCCCATTTCCTAGATAAGGAAAGTGAGGGTGAAGAAATTGTCTAGCTCACCAAGGATCCCACAGCTAGTGAAATAGGATAATGGAGCCTAATATGTCTGGCCCAAAAATGCAAGCTACTTAGCTCTTCAAAATTTGACCAAAGCAACATTAAGATTAAAGATACGGAAATACCTTCAGGATCTCCAAGCAGGTAAAACCCAAGTTCCTGCTCTTCATTTCCTCCCCCCCCCCCCCCCAGATAAGAGGCCTCTTGTGGTCCTAGAGAAAAGGCAGTAGCATTTGTGTATTGTTTTAAAATCACTGTGATACCAAACTCCCAACACAGCGTGCTAAGACAAGTGTGGTATAGAAGAATGAGCAAAGCATTTTCATAGAGACACGACTTCTGGTTGTGCCTCTGACCAGCTGTGTGACCCTGAGCAAGCCGCTTCACCTCTAGGCCTGAGTTTATGTCTTAAGTGGAGTGTGACATGAGGTTCAGAGTTTAGTGGAATTAGTTTATCTCGGGGGTCTTTTCCAGGTCTGAGTTTGGATGAATGTGTACTCCTCCAGGCAGATGGCTTGCCTGTGGAGGAAGCTAAGTGATAAAGCCAGGATGTCTTAGTGAAAGAACTGTTTTCACACTGCCCTCAGAATCAAAAATGAATGTTAGGATTGTTGCTGAGCATTCAATGGGGGGGAAAAGCTAAGCTTTAATACTAACCCTGTGGACTCATTTTTAATTTAAAGAATTTTACTTCTAAACATTAAAAAATACACTGTTAATTTAAAAGCCCATAAAGTTCATCTGACCAGCCACACTTCTCTTTCTTTAGACTAGATCACAGAAAGGGAATGCAAGTAAGAAGATTTTTCATTTTTATTTTTTTAATTAAAACAAATTTTTTCAATTACAGTTGGCCTTCCGTATTATATTAGTTTCAGGTGAAGAATCGTTTTTAAATAGAAAGTCCAACTTGAAGTGAAAAAAGTCTTTCATTCTCTGGGTAAATATGTAAAAGCTAGTCACAAGCTTCTTTCACAAAAGAAAAAAACATCCCACTTCCTACACTCATGTCTCCTTAATAAGCATCACTGAGCAGGAGCTTGGTCCCAAACACATCACTACACATTTACTTTAAAGCGTTGTAATTTTAGGAACTTGTCAATCTTAAATATCCTCCAAAATGTTTCAACTTGTTCTAAGCCTGATTCAAAGTACAAATCCAGGCAGAATCTCATGGGCCTCCATGATTCCTCCTACCTCCCATGTGTGCCTCACATGAATTTAAGAATTTTATACCTTCAAAATATGGCAATCACTGAAAGCAACACAAAACAAGTTCCCTCAATCAAAGCAAACCGGAAAGTAAGCAAGCTTTCTTAGGAAAACTGATGATCTCTAGGGACCTTCTACAAATTTGTAAGTTACATTTATTAATAATAATAATAATTTATTTGTTTTATCCTCAGCCTAATTCCAATTCCTAAAAGGATATTTGGCAGTTTACTCCTAGAAGGATATTTGGCAGTAATGGAGGGAAGGAAAATGGGGTTTTGTGTGTGTGGTTTTTTTTTTGTTTTTTTTTATGTTTTCTTTTTTATTATTATTAGTTTCAGGTGTACAAAACAATGTAATAGACATTTCACCCCTCACAAAGTGATGATAACCCCCTCCCTCAATTTATTGCCCCTCTGACGTCGTATATAGCTGTTACAATTCCATTGACTCTATTCCCCATGCTGTACTCCATATCCTGTGATATATATATATATACACACACATATATATATAATTACAGTTGACATACAGTGTTATTCAGCTTCATGTGTACAGCGCAGTGGTCAGGCAGTGGGCACTTTTTTCAAAATACACATCCTCTCTGGGTCCCCAGTGCCCATATATTATTCATCTTATTTTCTGGGTCTAGGGTAGAGACTTGGGTTGATATATATATACCAGGGTGCCAAAAAAATGTATACACATGACTTGTATTCATCTTTTGTGATTGGTATATATTGAGTATTACAATTTTAATACAGTTTTTTCCTTTCTTAAAATATGTATACATTTTTTCGCACTCTGTGGATACATGCATGTGGCTGCCACCAAGATCAAGATATAGAAATCCATCACCACAAAAATTTCCCTTGTGTGATTTCTCAGTATCACCTCTCCAGGCTTACTTCTACCACCATAGAGTAGTTTTGCTAGTTCTCAAGCTTCATATAAATGGAATTACAATGTGTGTGTGTGTGTGTGTGTGTGTGTGTGTGTGTGTGTGTGTGTGTACCTGTCACAATTTGCTTATTCATTCTCCCATTGATATACTGGGCAGCTATATTTTGAAAACATTTCCGAGTAATTCTGTTACACCTGGCCCCCTTCAATTCAGAACCACTGACGTACAGCAAAAATGTAATAAAATAAACCTATATTATTAACACCTCAAAAAATACTAGGTGACAGACAAAAAGGAAATGAAGAGAACATTTTAGAACAACCAAATTTAAGAGTAATGGTAGTATGCATTCAGAGCTTCTTATCAATAAAAACAAAGGAGGAAATTGACTGGAATATGAGCTCATTGTTATCTAGTTTATTAAAAAGCTATGTGATGATGTAGACCTGTCATGTACAGCCACACACAGTGCACACACCGCTCCAGGAGCTAAAATAGTCTACAGTGGGAATGTAATCCCCAGAGTTGCACAGTGTGGTCTCCGTGATAATATAATTTCTCCCTTTAGAGAGAACTTCGTGGTATCTGCTTGGGAAGAATCATTACTGACACAGAAGACTGAGCCCTTCTTCCTTCCAGGTTGCATCTTGGAGGCTTTTCAGTTTGGGGAAGACAAGAAGCCCAACCTTGTTCCAGGTTGGCTAAGCCAAGAAGTCACACTACTCTCAACTATTGATTAAATGAGAGATGAGTCTTAGGGAGGCATAGATAGGATGAAAGTGCAAAATGTTTATTTGCGTCTGCTCTCCAGTCTCTTGGAGGTCTTCCATACCTGCACCCCTTTTATGGCACACACTGTCTCCATGTCATCATCTTTCCTAATATCTCAGTTCTCTCATTCCTGATGCCCTCTCATCACTAGCCACCAAGCCTTCTGGTCGTTACCGCTCCAATTCATTTCTCTTACCTTTATCCACCTCTCAAGAAAAGGCTTCCTGCCTTTCAAAGGGACCTGAGTCAGAGGAGAGAGGGCCTCCAAATCCATGCCTGCCAATCTAGGCCACAAGTGAATTATTTCGTTGTTACTTCCTTCTGGAAAGAATGTCAAAGATTTTTTTTTCGGTTGTATTTTTTCAAGTAGGGCGGAGAAAGATGAATCTATTTTAAGACATTGTGCCAACAACCATGGCAACTGCGGTGACCAACTGCTTTTCTCCCTCTGGGTGAGGGCACCATGGCAATGATATCAGAGTCAGGCATGTCAGGCAGACTCGAGGCATTTCACGAGTTTTTCCAATGAAAAAGTACAAGATTCAGCCAATTGTTCACTGTAAAAATTCCATCCAACAGCAGTATATATTAATCAAGTACACTCTGGAAAGGGTAATTCACACACATTGGTACTTTCAGCATGATGTAAAAGAAATAAAACTTAGGCACTAATAAGTGTCTTATCAGTTTCAATCTATTCATTATAATTCTCTAGTAATTTCAACTTAGGTCTCAGACTTTGAGTCATGTCTTAAATGTATAAGCTTCCTGATCATATTCATCTAGCTCATCTTCCTGTCTCCCCCAAACACACACACACACACACACACACACACCAGCCCCAACCTTGCCTTCCAGCTTTTCCAGGGCTTGATGGGAACACACAACTTATCTCCCTACACACTCCACTCACCTGAGCAAAGACATCTAATATCCTCTGTGGGTCACACAGCGCATGAAGAGTCCACCTACCCCTTGCTGCTGGAAACCATCTATTATCCAGAAAAGGCGTTACTACTCTTGAAATCTTTTCTTTAAAAAAAAAAAAAAAAGACTTTATTGGGGAAAGTGAACAGGACTTAATTGGGGAACAGTGTGTCCTTCCAGGACTTTTCTAAGTCAAGTTGTTGTCCTTTCAATCTTAGTTGTGGAGGGTGAAGCTCAGCTCCAGGTCCAGTTGCTGTTGTTAGTTGCAGGGGGCACAGCCCACCATCCCATGTGGGAGTCGAGGAGTCGAACAGGCAACTTTGTGGTTGAGAGCCGGCGCTCCAACCAACTGAGCCATCTGGGAGCTCAGTGGCAGCTCAGTTCAAGGTGCCAAGTTCAATCTTAGTTACAGGGGGCGGAGCCCACCATCCCTTGGTGGGAGTCGAGGAGTCGAACTGGCAAACTTGTGGTTGAGAGCCCGCACTCCAGCCAACTGAGCCATCTGGCCACCTGGAGCTGTTCGGCAGCTCATTGACTGCAGTCTAATTGTGGAGGGTGCAGTTCACTGGCCCATGTGGGAATCGAACCAGCAGCCCGATTGCCCAGAGTTCGCGTTCTAACCAACTGAGCCACCCGTCCACCCCTTGAAATCTTTTCTTGAGGGCGTCTTCATTTTGATTTCAACACTTAGATTTTGTAATGGAATAGTCACTAAAAAAACACTCTCCACAGTCATTTACTTATGGTTGTTAAACATAATCTAACGTTGGGTGTAACAGATCTGGTAAGCAGCGCCAATCGTCGTAGCACAAATTCTTTCAGTTTACAAGGAAAAAAACCCCACTTCAAGCTGTTCAAGTGAAAAAGGAATATATTGGCAGGATACTGGAACATGTTATGGAATCCACGAGAAGAAGGATGGAACCAGAGAACCAAGGGGATCCTCTGCATTTCTCCCTCTGGCTGGGAATACCATCCGCTACTTGTGCCCATGTCTAGGTTTAGTAGCTACGTGACCCCGGAGAGAGTTCTAAAGCTCTCACACCTGAATTTCCTTACCTGTAAAAAGGGGAATGGTGAACACACTACCTCAAAGGGTTATAGTAATGATCAAATGAGTCAATGTGTGAAAAACCCTTAGAACAGTACCTACTACACACTGAGCCCTCAATGTTACCTATTTATATCGTCAACCTCATTCTGTCTCTCCAGACTGGATTTCTCTCCTTCAGCAGGAACTGAATCTCAAATCCAAATTCCCAAGAGAAAGACTATGGCTTGAGTTATCAGTCTGGGGTCTTGGAGAAGGAACAAACTGCGTTGGCTGAGATAACCCTGTGGGTGGGAAGGACAGTTCCCAGAAGGGAGTGAGTGGCCCAGGGGAGCATCTGAAACCACACCAATAGGGAAGGGAGAAAGTTTTTACCAACGTGAAGTCTTGGGAATCCCTCTGTTCACTCTGTAACTGTTTATACGATCTATGCGAAGATGGCTTTTCATGTGTAGAAAAGTAAGTCACCCACTCGGGAGGTGAGGGACACAGGGAGGATGTAAGGGAACCAATAACCACTGAGCACTTCCAATGCTCTAGGAACAAGACTGGGTCCTGTATATACATAATTGGAAGTAATCCTTGTGACAGTGTTAAGTGTTGTGGACTGAACTGTGTCCCTCCAAAATTTATGTGTTGAAGTCCTAATATGGCTATATTTAGAGATAAGGCCTTTGCAGAGATACTTAAGGTTAAATGAGGTGATAAGGGGGGACTCTAATCCAATAGGACTAGTATCCTTATAAGAAGAGGAAGAAGGTGGCTGGTTAGCTCAGTTGGTTAGAGCGCGGTGCTCTTAACAACAGGTTGCCGGTTCGATCCCCACATGGGCCACTATGAGCTGCGCCCTCCACAACTTCAGATTGCAACAACTACTTGACTTGGAGCTGATGGGTTCTGAAAAAACACACTTAAATAAATGAAAGTTTGTTTAAAAATTAAAAAAAAAAAAAAAGAGGAAGAGACACCAGAGCTCTTTCTTTCCACAGAGAAAAGGCCATGTGAGGACATAGCATGAAGGAGGCCATCACAAGCCAAGGAGAGACGTCTCACCAGAAACTAATGCTGACAGCACCTTAATCTTGGACATCCAGCCTTTAGAACTATGAGACAATAAATAGGTGTTGTTTAATTCACACAGTCTGTAGTATTTTATTACAGCAACCAGAGCAGACTAATATATTGAGGTTAGTAGTATTTATTGTTGTTTAACAGAGAAATACACTGAGACCTAAGTATTTTGTACTTAGACATGTATGATGATATTAAGTACCTAAGTAAATGGTAAAGCCAAGACTCAAACCTGGGCCTTTTGTTTTTTTAACTTTTACTTATTTTAAGTGTGTTTTCCCAGGACCCATCAACTCCAAGTCAAGTAGTTGTTTTAATCTAGTTGTGGAAGGCGCAGCTCACAGTGGCCCATGCAGGGATCGAACTGGCAACCTTATTGTTAAGAGCACCACTCTCTAACCAACTGAGCTAACCCGCCGCCCCTTGAAGAACTTTAATACCTCATTATTAGCTCCCAAGATTGCTGGGTAAACAGCCTCACCTTTTAGCTTTGTGAAGTCCAAGAAGTGGCAAGTTGGGTCCATGGTTCTTCTAGCAATAAAGGAGGTAGCTTTTGATTGGCATGAAGTTACACTTTATTGGGAGTGTGGAGTCGTTTCTGTTCATGACATCAATCTCAAAAGGTCAGAAATACCCTAATTTCTAAGAATAGTTAGTTATGAATCTCTCATGCATGAACTGAGCTAAACTGGTCTTCATCCTGTTTTTATCCCTACCTAGGCCAGCTCTTAGGAAGGTACACAGCTCTAGAATTTACCATGGCTGGCCAAAGAGCCATCAACACCTTCATGGAGTTCCATGAGGGCAGGTAAATGATAGCTGTAATTATCCTGGTCTAATCTCCAAAATATCTGCCTGTTGCCATTTTGTGGCATGAGAGTGGGAACAGGTGCCAGGTTGCTAAGAATAACTGTAATAGAGAAATTCTGAGTGGAATCTTAAAATCTTTGTTCATAGAAAATTAAGTATGGTTAGGCACCTTATTATAAGAAGGCAAGTCAGCCAGGACATTTCTGAGTTAAAAAGTCAATAGATTCCCCTCTTCCTTGTATACATTTTTCAGTCCTTTCCCATCTCAGAAGGAAAATATTTGGAGCTAGGGTGTGTCTTTACCTTCTTATAATGATGGTGTTCAGAATAAAGGGGCCAGTCCAGATATGGCCCTCCTGCTGATACTGTCTGTGTTTGCTAATATTTGTAGCTACACTAAACCTCTAAAATTATTATCTGAAACTACATGCAGCCTGAGAAAGCTGGGTTCCAATGTTATAGACTCTTCTCCTTCTAGTAGTCCTAGGTGCCATATTTAAATAGAGCCCCCATAGGTGGCGATTCATTTGTTTGTTTTTCCCTCACCTCCTTAGTGCTGGGCTTATTTTTTTAATGTAATTTAAACACGTAGATGAAGTTGTCAACAAATAATAATGCAAACAACTACCAAGTTTATAGATGTAAAAACTGGACAGCCTGCCAGACGGATTACAAATTTAAAGATGTCTGGAAAGTGAAAACAAGAACCGGGTGCATTCGATTCTCACATGGGCAGCTGTAGCCAGAACACCCCTCTGAAAAGTATGGGACATGAAAGGAATCTTCTGTGATTAGCGACAAGGAACAACCTTTGTTGGGGGAGGGAAGGATTGGGTCGTGTTTGGGATGCCTTTCTAAAGAACATGGACACCCCAGCCTGCGGTGGTGAGATAGGGTTACCCTCCGTTATGGGTAGCGATGTGTGAGAGAGTCCAACAGCACTAAATCAAAACCTCCCCCAAGACGGGGCTGCTTCCTGGCTGCCTCCCCTGGACTGAGGGGTGACTCAGAGTGTGACTGGCTCTGGGACTTCAAACATTTCCGATTCCCACGGACCTGGACAAGGGCAATTAGAGGACTGGTTTGGAATGACCACTGAGGATCAAAAGATACTTTCTGTGGCCAGCAGGGAAAGGCAAATTCCCTAGGAAGCTTCATTTTGAAGTGTCTTCGGCTACACTTAGGAGGCCGAGGTATCTTCGGTCATAGTAAATCTTAGGCGCTAGAAAATGTTTACTCACGTAAGAAGGCATGTGCTGGCACCTCCATCACAGTCACCTCAGATTTCCTGGGATCGGCAAGGACAAAGTTTTCAAATAGTAACAGAGAAACTGAATGTTTAGTGCTAGATGAAATCCCAAATGATCTGGCCACTGTCTACCTTTCTGGTCTAATTTGCAACTACTCTTCCCTGGGTCATTCTGTCCCTGTCATACCGACATTCTCCCATTCCTTGAAGGTGACAAGTACTCTCCCACCCCAGGATTATTGCACTTGTTCTCTGCCAGGCACTCCATTTCCTGGCTTCATTCCTTGGGTAGACCTTTCCCAAATATTCTGCACCTCCTCACACCCAAATCTCTAGTCCTTTACCCTGTTCTAAGTTCCTAGGTAGCACTCATGCCCCCTTCACTTTCTGTTATCTACTTATGTTTGTTTGTTCCTTTCTTTTTGTGTGTTTATTGCCTTCCCCCCAGAAGCTCCATCACAGTAGAGATTTTTGTCTGTTTTGTTCACCAGTGTGTTCTACTGCCTGGTGCACGGAAGATTCTTAACAATTATGGAATGTTTGAATAAATTTATTTTTATGTGAGTATATGTGGTTATTTTCCTGTGCTCAGAGTTCTTATGTAATCTTTACAGCAACCCTATTAGATAGGGGTTACAGTCTCCCATTTATAGATGAAAAAAGTGAGGATTAGAGAGATCAAGTAATGTGTTTGTTGTTATTTTTAAATTGTGGTTTCTGTGTTTTGGGGGTTTTGATGTTTGTTTTTCAGGACCTCAGTCACACTGAGTTGAGATATCCAGACTTATCCCCACTCTTAACACACTTCCTCTGTTCACGCACTGCCCCTCTTCTGCTTATTTTATCATTTTCCCCTCTTTATGCCCTATTCCTAGTCCTCCTCCTCCAGACCGGCATCTGATGTGGTAGATCTAACACAGTAAGTGAGAGCCAAGGGTATATACTCGAGCTGGGTCTCTCCTGGCTTTGCCATTTACTAGCTGTGTGGCATTAGGAAATTCTTGGTTATTGTTGCTTGAACTATTGGCCTCCTTCCATTTCCTTTATTATTTCTGGTGTCGCTAAGAAATAGGCTTTGACACTTACCTGAGTCTCCAAGTTTCTTTTCTTTCTTTTTTCCGTTTTTTTCCCTTTCCTGATGCCTGGTGGGGTCCTCCTAAACCTAAACTTCCAGCTCATATATTTACTACTTTATTTAAGCTATCCATTGACTTCTTTATTTACTAACTACAGGATTCTTTTTTTTTTAATTTTTTAAATTTAACTGTTTAAGCTTTATTGAGCTATCATTGACAAAACTAAGATATTTGTAGTGTACAACATGATGATTTGAGGGTTTTGTTTTGTTTTGTTATTTTAGATTCCACTTCTAAGTGATACCATGCAATATTTGTCTTTGTCTGGCAGGATTCATGCTTACTATTTCTAATTCTTTTACTGAACTACATATTCTCACTTCATGTTTCCAGTACCTTCTTTCATCTCTTCAAGCATAATTTGTTATTCTAGTTTTAAATCCCTTTTCTGATTTCCATAAGTTTTGCATTCTCTGGTATAGGGTGCCCAGTTTGTTATTCCTCAAGCTTACCGTTCTCAGAACTTGCCCTCTGAGTTCATCCACGTTCCTGCAGGACCTCGAGCTGTCCTGATGAGTAAAAGGCACCCGTGGGTATGGACAGAGGTCCAGTAAGCTTGTGCTTCTCCAGGCGAATTGGTACGTACGAGGTGTAATCAAACAATACGGTGAATGTTTAAATAAAAAAAGAATGTTTTACAGTAAAAGGCATATTGCCATTAGTCCCCCTCAAAATACGCCCTCTTGCTTTGAACACACTTATCCCATCATTCCTGGCACTTTCTGAAGCAGTTCTGGAAGTCCTCTTTTGTGAGTGTCTTTAGTTGCACTATTGTGGCTGCGTTGATATCCCGCATCATTTTAACTTTGGGAAAAAGCCAGAAGTCTCATGGTGCCAGATCTGGTGAATAAGGTGGATGAGGACACACCGTAGTGTTTTTACTTGACAGAAATTACCATACCAGAAATCATGTGTGACACAGAGCGTTGTCAGGATGGAGGATAAAGTAAAGACATTCACAGAAGAGAAGTTCCAGAAGTGCTTCAGAAAGTGGCAAGAACGATGGGATAAGTGTGTTCAAAGCGAGAAGGAGTATTTTGAGGGGGATTAATGGAAATGTGTCTTTTACTGTAATACATTTTTTTTATCTAAACATTCACTGTATTTTTTGATCACACTTCATATGTTTGTTGCTGTGTGCGTTTGTGGGAGAGGCAGGGTATTGTGCTCAAACAGGTCTCAAAAGAACCTCCCAAACATCTTTTATTGGAGGCAGGCACTCTGTATTATAATGGATGCCCACATGGGGCTGGGAGCAGGATGTGTGTGGAGGGGGGATTCCAGGGACTGGGCAGACCAGCTACATTCCTTGCCATCTGCTCATAATCATTCCAGCTCAAAGCTCTGCTTTGAAGTTGCCACACAGCTTCTAGCCTGTACTCTCATATCCAGCCTCCGCAATTCCAAAAGGAGGGGAAATCTGCCTGGGGCAATCCAGGGAGAGGGAAGGGGCAGAACTACAACATTTTATTCCCCAAACCTGGTCCCTATCTGTGACCCCAGGCCCTCCCCACCCCTGGGCAGCCTCCCCGCCAGTGGACCGGATCTACTTCTATCTGCAGTTGATTGCTGAGCACAAACAGCTCTGAGGTCCCTCATCTCCCGTGGCATCTCTCTGGGAGAGAACACTCCTAACTCAAATAAACAAACTAAAATAAAAAAGCTGTCTATGCCATTTCTGAGGACCTTTGAATATCGATTCGCTATTAAGGAATCATTATGAACAATTTAAGATGTGATAACTGATGCTGTGTTTGTGTTCAAAACAGAGTCTTCTTTTAGAATTAAGTATTGAAATAGTTACAGTTGAAATAGCGTATCTGGGTTTTGCTTCCAAACAAGACAGGAGGTGGAAAATGGATAGGAATATAGATAAAACAAGGTTGGCAATGAGTTTATGGTTGTTGAAGCTGGGTGGTGGGTATGTGGAAGTTCATTATACTCTTCTGGTTAATTTTGTATTCACACAAAGTAATAAAGTCAAAACCCTCATAATAGTAAAAAGTTTCAACAAGAAAAATATATTACAAAAATAATATGTTCTCATTTCAAACAATATTGAAGTATATAATTAAAAGGTGGGTTGTCTGTTTTCATATCCCATTTCCATCTTAACATTGCCCGGAGGTAATCACTTTAATTCTGTACTGATACTGACAAAGGTTTTATGTGTTATTTTTTATATATATAATGTTATTATATATATATAACCCAGATACGATATTTCAACTGTAACTATATATATATATATATATATATATATATATATATATATATATATACACACACACACATATACATATATCGTGTTATTTTATGTTTATATACACATCCACACACACATATATACATATTTTTTAAGAACGAAAAAGAACTGAGCTTTTTATGCATTAGCTACTACAAAATGCTGTCATCATCCTACATTTTGGGTGGGACATATACACGTACACATTATTTTTTTTTTAAGTCTGGAAGTATATATACCAAACTATTAACAATAGAGAGGGAAAAAATGACATTTTAATTTGTACCAAATTTGGGATTTGAACCTATCAGAGTAAGTTCAAAGATTCTTTAATGGAGAAAACACAATATAAAAATTCCAAGCTTCAGAAACACATTTGTTTTGGATTCGGTAGAAGGACTCGTCACTAAAAGCAACCATCAGTGTGACCAGGGACGTCTTTAGGTGTGAAAACTACTACGGATTTGAATTTTTAAATTTTATTAACTTTATACATAACTTTCCAAACGTACACACATGCACACATCCCGTGGTCCATGACCTGGATTTGAAGGCAGGAGACCTGAGTCTTTAGCTAAGCTCTGTATAGGGCACCAAAATAACTGGTCATTCCTCTCCGTGCAGTTTTTAAACCATTTTTTTCAGTTAGAATTATTCCATTAAACTAGCTGATAAGTTAACCACAGTAAATTAGTCCAGGAAAGAGAGGAAAAAAGAAAGCTCAGCAAGGAAAAAAATTATAGAGACCAAGTCTCATAGCTTCGTGGAACTTTATTTGAAAACAGAGAAACACTTCGTATGTGCATCCATCTTATTCTCTCTCCACTGACAAAAAGCAGGAAGATGGACTCATAGGGCCCCTCTGCATGCCAGGAACCACCTACTCCCCCCATCTGCCAAGCCAACTCCATATGTTCTATAAAATCAATGCAATCTTTTTGTGAATTTTTGTTCCAATTAAGGAGGGCATCTTTTCTACTCAGTTTTTCTACAAACTCCTTATAAACACTTATATGATGGTATTGGTTTAGAATTTAATCTTACATATTATAGTCTATGTACAGATGACTATTGACTATTATTCTTTACTCTGTACATAGTTGATATTAACATTAATTCAAAAACATTTAATAAACTCCTACTGTTTGCTGAGTGCTGATAATACACAGTTGAGTAAAACATGTTTTAGGGGGAACTTTTTAAACACCTTCCATATTTAGACTGATACCTTCTTGTACATAACACAGAATTTTGAGTGAATACATGCTTTTTGATAAAGACGAAGGGTGTGGCTTTTAAAATATAGAATATGGGGAAACTGGCCAATAGCTAGTTTTCTTGAGAGAGCATTACCACATTTTCTGTATTATTTAATTTTAAAAATTGTTCAAATTTAATGATATAAAACTTCAAAAACTATTATGAGACATCATCAAATCTTGAAAACACGATTAAGATTTAAGAAAGCATTCTTAGTAGGAGCAGGCAAACACCATTTTTGGCTAAAATAGCACTTTTCTGTAAGATCTATAAATGGATATAAATGCATTCTAACTTCAACATTCCTAAAATTTGAAAATCATACAAAGGAATAACAATGGTAAAATAAGGAACAAAATGTTTTAATCTAAAAAGTAGGTGTTCTGAAGCAAAGTGAGTTACATCTTTATGTGTGTTTTATACAGGACCAAATATTTGTTTTTATTGACTTGCAGCCAGCAAAGCCATTCATACCAATTTTAATGTAGAAAGCAAGTACTCTATAAAAAAATCTGAGAAAATTCCCTATATTTGTGGGAAGTGTCTAGGTCTGGCCCCTAATACTCAACCAAATTCTGTTACTAAGAAAGTAAATATGAACATATGGCCTTTACAAAACTATCAATTTCCTTTAAAAAATGCACAAAAATAAGCAAGTCATAAAAAATTGGCAGGATGGCAATATATGATTCATGTATAAGAGACCCTCCACTTCAGCTGTTGGTAGCCATGCCTGGGCCACTGCAGCACATGGCTCTGACCTAACTGTGTGACACATGGTGAGCTCACCAATATCTTAGCAAGCATTTGTAAGGGGAGAAAGTGACATTTTCACTTGTACTAAAATTGGGATTTCATCAGAGTAGTTCAGCTGTGCCTCACTTTAAAGAAAACCTAATATTAAAAATTCCAAACTTATGAAATAAGTATATTTGGGGTGGTTTCTCATTCAAGGTAAATCACCAAAGCTATAACCATAGGCATGTTTAATTATGTGCACCAGTATTGATTATAAGTAAGAACTCAATACTTACACAAATTTAAATACACACACACACACAATTTAGGATCAGGACCCGAGGTCAGACATGAGGTTATTACAAGTTGTAACAACAGGCGGTGTGACTCTACAATTCACTTATAGGCCTGTGTTTCCCAAACTATACAGTAAGGGAAATTGGCCTTAAACCTCTTTTACCTCTAAAATTGAATGATTCTCTGATAGTTCTCTAAGATATCTTCTCCTTGTGGATCAGTGGCATGAGAAATTCATATAGTTCCCTCATATGTCCCTTCCCCAAAGCTCCCATTTAGAAAGCAATGGAGAAGTAATAGATTTGACCAATGCTCCAGAAACTACACAAGTGGTAGATCTCCTGTGGTTCTAGATCTATGGTTACTGTACATCTGGATCAACACAAATTAACCTTTCAATCCTCAAACACCAGTACAGAATTCTATGTAATTACTGAGGTATTCTACAGGTAAAATATAACAATGGTTGTCTTTTCTAAAATCTCTGAAAAAAATCTCTGAAAAAAACTTGCTCGATTTCCTGTGTTTCTCCCATATAGTTTCTTAAATTTCCAGTGCCTGCTACCACTTGTCTATTCGTGGAAGATAGCAGTATAAACAAGTAGCAAATTAATATACATGAAAAAACATAGAAAATCATTGACTTTAAGTTCATTAATTTATTTATGCCTATGAACTTAAAGCTATAATTTTTTGAAGGGTGTTTGTTTGTTCAATACATCTGAAAAGAAAGCATATACAAAGAATTGAGGCATGAGAAAGCACTGGTTCAACACTAATGAATCTACAAAACCTGTAATTTTTATTCCTACATAAACAATTATAATTTATTAATTCAGCACCTATATCTTGAACTCTTACCATGTGCCAGGGCTTGACCTGAACACTAGATGCAAGAGCATATCAGGCAGGCTCTTTGTGTCATGAAAGTTACAGCTAGTGCAGACATAAATATTAAGTAAATTATTATACCAAAAATATTCATAATTATAAACTGTGCTAAATATAATAAAAGGGAAAAATAATATTAAGAGATAGAATATGTCTCCTAACCTAGAATTTGGTGTACTTGAATCTTCAAATCAATTCATCTTTTTTTTAAGAAATTTTTTATTGGGGAATAATGGAATTTTTTATTGGGAATATTGTTTTTCCAGGGCCCATCAGCTCCAAGTCGTTGTCCTTCAATCTAGTTGTGGAGGGCGCAGCGGGAATTGAACTGGCAACCTTGTTGTTGAGAGCTCTTGCTCTAACCAACGGAGCCATGCAGCCGCCCCCAATTCATCTTTTATGTAACGTGCTCTCGTAGGTCAGTGATCTCTGATGCCAGGCTGGGGAATGCAGCACGTCCTGTCCTTCCTTTTTCCCTCTCTCTTTTCTCTTCCTTCCTCATTCCCAGGTGCCAGGTACCAACTTCTTTTTCCTTTTCCTTCTTCAGAAAATACAGATAGACAAACAAAAGAAATAGGCCCCCTGGTACATCCAATTATGAAAACCAATACCTAAGCGATCCAGTATCACCTGGAACTAGTAGCAATGATAGTGGTCTGCCTATTATAATTGTGTTGTGAATGATTCAGTGAGAAAGCATCAAGTAAATAAGCAGACATACTAGATACGAGGACTCAGGGTGCTGGGCCCTGGGCCCAAACTCTCTGTTTGTTTTTCTGTACTTATTTGGGTTGGCTTCTTGGCAGCATTTCACAGCGTTGACTACGACCTCTTTCTTGAAACACAACCCCTCTTGGCACACTCTTGTTTCCCACCCCATCTGCCATCTTTCTAGCCACTCACTCTCCACCCTATCTCTAATTCTCTAAATGTTGGAATTACTCAGGGGTCAGTCGTGGGCACTCTCTGCCCTGAGTAGTCTCCTTCTCTTCATGATTAATCATGTCCATTCATGTGGCTTCAAATGCCATCTGTCAATGATGCCTCCTGAATTTATATCTCACACTGAAATCTCTTCTAAACTAAACTCTTAATTTACATTCTTCAATCCTGTCTACACTACTGTATTTAGTAACACCACCACCCACCTAATTGTATAAGCTAGAAACATAGGAGCATCTTGACACCCTCACTTCCCACCTTCTTCATCCATTCTATCATATAACCTCGAATCAGCTCACATCTTCCCATCTCCTCTGCCAAAACACTGACTATTATCATTTCCCACCTGGACCCAGACAGGCACCTTCTAAGAGTTTGTCTCCCTGCATTCTCTTCTCCACACAGCAACCACCTTTTTTCCAGGTGAAAATCCTTAAATGGCCTCTTACAGCAGTTTGAAAAGTAAGTGGAAATATTTTACTAGGGGTCCTACACGATCTAACCTCTGCAAACCTCTCCAGCTTCACCTTGGGCCATCTTTCTTTTGCTCACTGTGCCTAAAACACCCTCACTTCCTGTTCACTTCCTTATTTATGCCAAGCTCTTTCTTATCTCAGGGCTTTGGTTATGCTCTTCCCTATGCAAAGGACATATTCACCTTCACTTTGCATGAAGTTAGCTCCTCATTCATTGAGGCTCAGTTTAATATCACCTCCTCAGGCCTTCCCTGATTACTCTCTGTATCAAGGTTCTACAGAAACAGAACCAATAAGACGAGAGAGAGAGAGAGAGAGAGAGAGAGAGAGAGAGAGGCCCATCGGTAGGTAGACACATTTGTGTGTGTCTGTTGGTGGGGGGAGCAAGTCTGAAATCTGTAGGTCAGCCCTGGCAGGAGCGGATTCTGCAGTCATGAGGCCAACTTTCTTATCTTTCTTCATGCAAGCTCAGTTTTGCTCTTAGGCCTTTCGACTGATTGGATGAGGCCCACCCTCATTAGCCAACATTATCTCCTTTATTTAAAGTCAACTGATTGTAGATGGGGTTAATATCTACAGGTTAAAATACCTCCACAGCAACAGTTCCATTAGTGTTTAATTGAAAAATAACCCAACCAAATTCACACTGAAAACTATCACACCCTTCTAGAAGTATTTGACTCTTTTTCATCTTTACTTTTATGTGGTTGGCGTATGCACCTTGTTTCCTCACACCAGGTACCTTGATAAGGGCCTAGAATTTTTTCCTCATTACTATTCCCAGGGTGGGTCTGAGGCGCTCTTGATATGTAATAAAATTTCTGGGCTAGGTTACTGCTCCCACAAATCCCCCCTCCCCTGGATTTTTCCAGTCTAAACTTTTGCCAATTAACAATATTTAAGTGTCAAATACTTTCAAAATGTAAACTGTACAAGTAGTAGTAATAATTATTCTACTATTGGAAATCCTAAGCTGGTCTTGGTGAGGGAAGTGAAAGGGGAAAGTGAGGTTTGCTGCACGGTTTTGAGTAGGACTTATTCTGACTTTCACAGAAAACTACCTTCTCTGACCCTTTTTTCCTTCTAGTTCTTACGCTTATATCTTTGCTTTAATTTCCTCCTCTCTTCACCATGGCTTCCTATGACTCTGAATATTCTGTTTTGCACTAGAGCTGATTATTCCAGAATAGTTAGTTAATGTCTCATAGTCCCCAAATCAGCATCCAGATGTTAGCTAGTATTTGTGAATCCTGAAATTTTCCTTGCAGGAAAATCGGTTTTTTCTTCTTATAAATGACTTAGAACAGTAAAGCACCCGTCTTCTCATACAATAGTAAGAACAATATACAGTGTAAAGTGATAGAGGAAAACATTTGGAAGAGACAGAGCCTCCATGACATTCCAATGTAGGCAATCATTCATAGGCATATCTTACTGAAAACGATACGAAATGCCCCCCCTTCCCAAAGAATGGATTCACAGAAATGATTTTTATATTAACTCTCGTCAATATTAAATAAGTGACAACCACCTGCACTCTTTGCACGGTTAAGAGATGGAGGGGAGACTAGCTGGGTTGTGAATCATGGGGCCACTCATTTTGCCTCCCGCTCTTGATAATGATCTTCCACCCCACTGACTGAGCACCTCGGGGGTGGAGGAAAGCGGGAGTGGGAACAGGATATTATCTTCAATTTGGTCTACCTTACTTTCTTTAGAAGTACCAACAGAAGGGAACAGGGGTTGGAATTAATGAAGCAGAAATGAGATTCTGAATTATCAGTGCATTTCAATGATCTCTGCTCACCCTTGCAGGTTGACTGCTCCCAATTTCCTTTAGACTTCGCTGGGTGGAGAAGGCTAAACTCATGAGAAAGAATTACTTCTCTCTTTTGGAAGCTCTATTCCCTGTATCCACCTCTATTATTTTTAAGGGAGATTAAAAAAACTTAGGGAAGCCTAAGTAGAAAAACATTTCTACTTTCTGTTTCTTATAAAAAGCCTTGAAGACATTTTTGTTCATAGAGAAGGGGTTTTCCCTAATGTCTTTGAACCATATTTCTGAAAAGTCCCTCCATGTTACATCACTGCATATGTTCCCCAGAGCAGAAGAATGTAAGTAACATAATATACCATC
This sequence comes from Rhinolophus sinicus, assembly GCF_036562045.2. NCBI lineage: Eukaryota > Metazoa > Chordata > Mammalia > Chiroptera > Rhinolophidae > Rhinolophus > Rhinolophus sinicus. The sequence continues at coordinate 15,504,405 of NC_133766.1, read as the reverse complement.
TATGTACTAATTTCTTCCTCAGTTCCTCCTTTGGAGAAATAGCTTCCATTCTTTCGGAATGCTTTTAAATTCTAATGTCAGAGAACTGCAAAACCAAATATGGGCTTGGGTCGATGTGCAGGGAACTAAGTCGAAACAGCATTGTGCCTGGATGTAACAGCAGTGAAAGTCAGTGATGTTCTACCTATGCTGTGGGAACAGGAAATCATGACAGAAGCAGAGAGATCACAAAATTGTTTTGTTTTGCTTTAAGAAAAGAAAGAAAAGGATAACCAGGAAATAAAAGAGAAAGACTTTTGTCTCTAGTTGACCATCTACGAGCTCAAAGAAGTGAACATTGTGGCAGCTTGATGATGGCTTATGGTAAGGAGAGTGCCATTGTGTTGAGGGCCTTTGTTGGGTATATTTTGAGGACCTAGAGTTGGGCCTGGAAGGAGGTGAAAGGTTGGGTTGAAGAGAGGTGGGGAGAGAGAATTCCAAGCAGAGTTTGAAAGGGGACGCAAAAATAGGAATGAGCACAGTGATGGTGGGTGGGGGCACTGAGGAAAGTTGTCTGCCTTCCCCAAGGGAGGGGGCCCGTCTCAGAGGAGAAGGATGCAGCCTCCTCTTCTCTGAAGGAGGGTTAGGGACAGACCTTAGCGTGACTGCGTAGTGGCCTGCTCTGGTTCTGTCTGGCAGAAAGCCTTCATTAAGAAGGCTTTTGAACTGCCAAGGAAATTAGTCCCCAGTTCTGCTGAGTTAAAATTCAACTCGCCTCACCACTTCCACCCCTTCAAGATACTGTCCTTTGGCCATAAGACCTCTAAAGTTGCTAGAATAATGAGGGAGAGAAGAAAAGGTTAACATTTTTCCTGAACAAATAATTTAAACAACTAGTATTCTAGTATTCTCTTAATTTGTTTTCCACTTAAAATTCAAAGCAGACTCATAACTACTCCATACAATGACAAATTCTGGAATTCTCTCCTTTTCTTTCTCTTTGTTACACACACACACACACACACACACACACACACACACACACACACAGTCAGAGTTACAGCCTATCTCCCTCACTCACAGTTTCCAGTAGGTTCTGACCTGGGGCCAATTTAATAGCACTGGTTGGTGAAGGCAGTGGAGGAAATCTTAGCATTTGACTTTCTGCTTACAGTAAACATATGGCTGTGTACACAAGTTGCGGAGGAAATCACAGAATTAGCATACCACTTAAAATATATATGCCATTTCCCCCAGGAAAAAAAAAATCATGTTGGCCCAAGAATCTTGTATTGTTCTTCGTTTTTTTCCCCTTTTAATTCCTGAAACCGACCAAGAAGATCTCAGAGAATGATAACAGTTGTCCAGGTTTTGTTCTTGTTGATTCTGAAACACTCCTTTTTTGGGATATTCATGGGTGTGTGGATCTTTATTAGATATGGTCTCTGCCCAAATACCTAACTCTGTTCTGCTGTTATCTTCAAGTCCAATCCAAATCTCTAGGAGGAACTTGAAAAAACACACACAAACACCTGGTCTGGCACCCAGAACCTTAAGGGCAGAAAGCCAGCGTAGATTCTCCAACTATAAGAATCAAACCATTCATCATCTGCCTTTCGGTCAGCCAGCCTGTAGGGACCAGGAAGCTTGCCTGTGAGTCTAGGACGATGGAATGCAAACCCCCAAGCAGTTACTTGCTGTGGTTTTAAGCTTTGTCCTGGCAATTAATAACAATGTGAACTCTCTTCTCCACAGCATTTTAGTCAATAAATACCCATCTAGCACCTAAAGTCTTTGAATTCACTCCAGCGCACCCTTTATGCAATATGTTAACATCACATTAGTTTTTAAAGCCAATCTAATATGGGTACAGAATGCCCAGGTCGCCTGGCTGATTAGGTCGCTATTTAAGACTGAGCAGATTAAACACCCTCTAAAAAGCCTTAGGAGGCATTTGAATGCCTTATGCAAACCTCAGTCAGCTACAGGACAACATTGCTCGTGGGTCACACTTGACTCACAGTTTACAGATTCATATAGGGGTGAGGGGACCATTTGAGAGGAAGGGTCTGAGTTTACCGTAGGTAACAGAGACGTGCATTTAGACTATATGCTTGCTGGCAATTCAATTTAACAAGCTCATTTCCAAATCCTTTCTTGGAAAAGAAATTCAGATTACATAATCATGGAAAACAAACCTATTGCCACCCAGCATGAGCTAACATGCTCCAGTACTTTATGGCCTGAGGTTATTAAGCCTGCACCCAGTTTCATGCACCAAGGAGAACGTTGGGAAAATGAAAATCTGCCAATGTTAAGTTATTTCACTTAGTGGTAATGACATAGGGCACTTCACCTTGCTACCTTAGGACTATGGGTCGATTACTGCTGATTTACTGCTGATTAGGGCTGTACGGTCATTAGCAACCAAGAAACCTATCAGAGCAATTCTTTAGATTAGCTCTTAGTAGGAACACCACTTTGGGTGTTCCCACTAACCCTCGAGATTTCTATCAAATGCCTTCTCTTCTGGGCTGCGTTTCCTGGCACTGCACCCCTAGGCAAGTGAAGTAATGAGCCCTGCTCTGGTGTAACCATCCACAAGCATAGATCATCTATTAAATACCAAAGAATTCTGGTGTTCTGGGTTATAAAACATTTCAATTCAGGTGGGCTTGGAGATAGAAGACTCTAAATTAAATTTTAGTCTGTACTTCCTGGCTTAAGAGCCACAGACTGTCTCAAGACTCCTGCTTCAGATTCCCAAATATCAGTCATGAGGCTGGAGATGTGGCCAAACATTATGAAGTGTTACTTGCTCATTTCAGGCAGGTAACCAACTAAGAAGGCTTTCCTGCCTCAAGCAAAACTTTGACCTGAATTTCTATTATGAACACAAGTAAAAAAAAGAAAACAACCTGACTCATCAAATTAGTCAACCACCAACTTATCGTATAACCTTTCTTGTGATTAATATACCTTATAAACTTACTATGAGGTGTAAAAATTACCTTAGTTTTTCCAGCAGTAATTACAGGTGATTAGATGACACAACCTATCCAGAATAGTACCAATAGCTATCTTTTGAGACTTACCATGTAGCGTGGTGCTGAGAGATTTACATACAAGTAGATTATTTCACTTAATCCTCAAAACAACCCTAGGGTGAAGAGGTTAATTTGCCCATCTCACAGTTGGTAAGTGGTGGGGCTAGGATTTTCTTTGGCTTGATACCTACATCTCTTCACCACACGACCTTTTGATTATTAGATGACGTAGGAATGTAGATGACAGGGAACACACTTCTCAGTTGCCGTGGTCAACAGGTCACCTCTATACATCCTGAATATATTTTCTGTCATGTCTGACATTCATGAAATAATACATTTCTGTTGGTTATTATAGAATCAGATGCAACTCTGAAAAGTGTTGATTACCTGTTTTATAAATAGGCCAGGGTTCCTGTCGTCTGGTTCTAGGATCTCAAAAGCCAATTCTCCTGGAAGGGAAAGTGTAAGGGGTAATTTTATACCCTTTATCTCTCAGGTGTCTGGCTCACGGATACCAGTGAAGAGAGAAAAACTAGATTCCTTCAGCTGCTCCTCTTTCTCCAACTTCCAAGGGCAAAGAAGACAGGAAAAAAACACCTTGTTTCCCCGAAAACAAGACCTAGCCGGACAATCAGTTCTAATGCATCTTTTGGAGCAAAAATTAATATAAGACCGGGTCTTATATAAGACTGGGTATTACATTATATTACATCATATTACATTATATTATATTATAGACCAGTCTTATTTTACCATACTTATATTAATTTTTGCTCCAAAAGACGCATTAGAGCTGATTATCAGCTAGATCTTATTTTCGGGAAACATTGCAGTTTTTCTCAGTTCCTTTGTGGGTCATTTGCGCTTCACCTCATCCACGGAGCTCTTGGGTGGGGCAGAAAGGGAAATCATTATTCTCCAACTTTTCCTCTCCCTTCCTTCCTGATGATTTTCACCAGTTAGCTGGGAAAGTATAATTTGAAGAGTTTCCACTATTTGGGGACCCTTTGATCTATCACTCACAAATTCTACCTAGATTTACTGAAAATTTGCTATGCGCTGGGCATTGAACTAGGCATTAGGATACCATGCTCTCTTTTGTTTTCAGTGGTTACACAGAGAACTGGATTCCTATGAAGTCAAGCAGGCCCCAGAAGCTGTGGAAATACTGCATCTACTCTCAGTATTAGGAGAGTTTTAGGGTTGCGGGTGTGAAGAGGCTGAAGCCAGCACTCCCCTGGGGAGAGAGCGGAAGGAAGCGAACCATCATAAGATATTCATCCAGGGGTTTGCTGGCTTAAGAAGTGAGGATGGGATACAAGGGAGCCACACAATTTGCCATCTATTTATTTTGTGAGGTACTGAAAGTAATGAGTACTTTTTCTGAAACCATAACTCAGAGGCTCAGTATTTATGATTTCCCTTCTCCACGTGCCAAACAGGCCTCACTTAAACACACAGGGATCTGAATTCATGTAATAGATGTAGGGAGACCATCAATCTCAGCTTGTGTGAGACTGTCACAGTTTTTGCACTGAAAGTCCCATGTCCTGGCAAGCCCCTTACTCCTAGACAGTGGTCATACTGGTCATCCTAATTGCTCCTTGAAATTCAACGTGTTAAGCCTATGCAACCTTGACATGTAAGGTTATATTTTGTTTAGAATCAGCTGAGACAGTTTTAAAATGTTACATTCTCAGGTCTTTCCTCAATGTCCTATACCCTAAAATAACAACAAAAGAGCCTTTATCCATTTAAAAATATTCCAGAACTATTCTCACCAATTTAGGGCATAAAGGATTTAATTGTTTCTCAAATTTGGGCTTAAAATAGAGTGACTATACAATTTAGCTGCCAAGTTAAAATATTTTTTAGAATAAAATAAAGGGCTAAATTATTAAAACTTTATAGTTTTTAACACATTTATTGACTAAAAATTTTTTTTGAATTTTATTGGGGAATATTGGGGAACAGTGTGTTTCTCCAGGGTCTGTCAGCTCCAAGTCGTTGTCCTTCAATCTAGTTGTGGAGGGCGCAGCTCAGCTCCAAGTCCAGTCCTTGTTTTCAATCTTTAGCTGCAGGGAGCACAGCCCACCATCCCATGAGGGAAGTTGTACTGACAACCTTGTTGTTGAGAGGTCCTGCTCTAACCAACTGAGCAATCCAGCCGCCCCTCAGGAAGCTCAGCGGCAGCTCCTTGCCTTCAATCTACTTGTAGAGGGCGCAGCTTTGCTGGCCCATGTGGGAATCGAACCAGCAACCCTGTTGTTCAGAGCTCACGCTCTAACCAACTGAGCCATCCAGCCAGCCGCCCCCTACTAACACATTTTTTATGTTGTTGAAGCTATAACATAGTTCCATTAAAAACTATTTTCAAAAGTAGAATTCTTTAAAATATATATATATTTATGTATATTAAAGCAAAACTTAGAAACATATTTATATAAACTGAATATTAAAAATAATATAAGCAGAATAATTCTTGTTGGTATATAGGTACATACTTTATTCAGTTTTTTAGCTTTATCATTTGCTAATACTGTTACTGAGATATTTCTAAAGACTGTGTTGTTTCAATATGGTTTTATTTTATATATATATGTGTGTGTGTGTGTGTGTGTGTGTGTATATATATATATATATATATATTTTTTTTTTTTAAATAAATTTGCCACATTTTTTTTCATTTGACTCTTCTCTGTAACCCACAATATTTCCAACTGAGAAAGTACTCTTCAGGTGGTGAGGTTTATAGTAAGCTCAGAACAAATCCAGCTAAATTGAGATTCTCAATTCTGTTCTTTTTATTTTGAAATGTGTAAATACTTCAGCTGAGGTATTTTCACAGATGCCTTATGTTTGCCTCCATTCAGAGTAGATTTTCTTAAACAAATACATTTACAAGACAAAACTTGTCAGGGAGTTGTCTCTATTTATATTTCTTTAAAATATTTTGTATAATTTAGACGCTTCAAAATTGTTAGCTTTCGCAATTTCATTCCATTCGGGGACAGAATATACATTTATGAAATAAAAAGAAGAAGCCCTAGCAAAATATTATTCCACAAGTCTTGATATTCCAAGGCACAATTATATTATTTCAAAATTAAATTAATTAAGCTCTCAGTGTTTAACATATTCAATTTTTTTCTTTTTATAGGACAAATTTCAATATCTCCCTGTTTCCAATTTTTTTCTTTCTTTTTTTCTTTAAGGGGATTCAATGTTTATTGAAATGAAGTGAAATGAATGAACTTGAGGGTAAGCTACACATTTGACCTTTTAATTCCTGATCTTAATTGTGACTACAGTGCTAAAAGTTTCTGTACAATCTTTTTTTATTACTGTTTTTTTGAATAAATTTAAAAAAATTTTCAATTGTAGTTGACATACAATATTATATTAGTTTCAGGGGTACAACACAGTGATTACACATTTATATAACTTACAAAGTGATCACCCTGTTAAATCTGGTACACATCTGACACCATACATAGTTATTATAATATTATTGGCTATATTCCTTATGCTATACTTTACACCCCCGACTATTTTGTAACTACCAATTTATACTTCTTAATCCCTCCCCCTTTTTCACCCACCCTCCCCAAACCCCTCCCATCAGACAACCATCAAAATGTTCTCTGCATCTATGAGTTTATTTCTGTTTTGTTTGTTCATTTTGTTCTTTAAATTCTACATATAAGTGAAATCGTATGACATTTGTCTTTCTCTGCCTGACTTACTCCACTCAGCACAATACTCTAGGTCTATCCATGTTGTTGCAGATGGCAAGATTTCATTCTGTTTTATGGCTGAGTAATATTCCATTGCATATATGTACCACCTCTTCTTTATCCATTCATCCACTGATGGACACCCACGTTGCCTCCATATCCTGGCTATTGTTCATGCTGTAATGAACATATGGATGCACATGTCCCTTTGAAGTAGAGTTTTGGGTTTCTTCAGATAAATACCCAGAAGTGGGACTACTGGGTCCTTCTTTGTCTCTTGTTGTAGCCTTCATTTTAAAGTCTACTTTGTCTGGTATACCCCAGCTTTTTATTTTGTTTCCATTTTCACGAAATATCTTTTCCATTTCTTTACTTTCTGTGTGTGTGTGTCTTTCGATCTGAAGTGAATCTCTTGTAGGCCCCAATTTTGTTTTAATAACTACAATTCTCTAAAAATTTCATAGAACATTTCTGCTCTGTAGATTTTTTTATTTAGCAAGAAATTTATTGACAGAAAAGGAGTATATGCAGAATTTGTTTTCATATGATTCTCACAAAACAAATAATTTTACCTTCAATGTTAAACATTTTAACTGAATTTATATAGCATTCACAATAAGGTCAGATAAACTTTTTTAATTTTGATTTTATGAAAAAAATTGATTATTGGAATTAATTTTTAATTTGAAGCATCTGTTGATACATAAAAAAGGAGTCATTTAGCTGTCTGTAGAGTTCTGTTAATTAAACCAAATACATTAATAGCTATTGCTTCATATTTCATACTTGTCTAAAATAATGTCTAAGGTTTAAAGTAAATTCTGGGGCCTCTATAGTATATTTATAACTTGCAGTTTCCATTACTACCGGGCCCATGGTGAATGGAAAATGTTGGCAAACATTTTATATACATTCTATACTCATCACAAACTTTACTGAGAAATGAAAATTGTGTAGTTAATTTTTCTGTAAACATGCATTTTTGTTTTATTGTTTTGTTTCTTGAGCTCATTGCTGCTAAGAGGGTTCATTGTACAATCTTTAAAAATATTAAACAATAATAAATAATAATAAACAAACAATAAATAGTTGTAGATTTATATTATCTAGAATATGACAAAACCATTTTAGCAAGATTGTTTACACCACACTCTAAAGCTCTATGCAGGCATGCTTAACCCTCACTTCCCACGTATATTTCACATTCACCAAATTTCTAATTTCCCACTTTTCAGTGATCCCATGGGCTGGCCCACTGGCGGACTAATGGCTTCATCATCTTGCAGGCTCCACTCTGGACTAAGACGCAAGTGACTCATACACCAGATGGCCACTTGGGGTAGCAACAACAAACACTTCTCCCTCTCCTGGGACTAGGAGTTAGTTGTCTCAAGCCACCTAAACGCAATCAGTTTATCAGCCAGCATCCTCTATGCTATCCTTAAAGTGGAGGGGTTAGTTTCCTGTGCCAAGAAAGGTTTTGAAAATGTAAGAGGGGTTATCACTGATAGTTCAGATTTAACCACTTGTTACATGTTGACCTCTGCTTACTCTATATGTATCTCACACAGTACTGGGGAAGACCATGGTAGAATGTGGCAGTACAAAGTGATGTACCGAACCCATGTTGGCTTATTTTAATACAACTATTGATAATAATATTCTGTTAAAAGCAACAACAACAACAACAACTCTGGAACACATGTTAAAACAGACATGCCAGGACAATATATTCACCTTATCTATTGACCACAGGGTGATTCATAAAGGTATTTCTGTACTCCACCCCAAAGCTTTAAATTAGAACTATGTATAGCCTCAAAATTTGCATTTTAGAAAAGCTTTCCTTAATATTCTTTGGGACACTAAAGTTTTATTCCTAGCTTAGAGAATTCCTTCATCGTTTATTCCAAGGTGTCACAAACACCTGATCATAGAGGTTGGGAGAATCATGCACTTTATTTCATGGCTAACCTAACTAACATCTGCATGCAACTATATTGAACTTAAATTTATTCATGTCATAATAAATACTATCACCTCCTTGAGCAAACTTGTCATGCAAGTTGGGAGATTTATTTGTGGCTATATCATTGTGTTTTTGGAAACCTGCCTCTGTACTAGCCACTTTCTTTGAGAATCAGGTTTTCAAACAGGAATAGAAAATATAATGAACGTTGATTGTAATACTTTAGAAGAAATAAGCACTAGATAAGCATTTTTTTTCAGAAAATGGTACTGAAAGTTTAAAACTATACAAACTATTTTACTTCATTCATAAAAATGACTATTGCAAGGGTCATTAGAATGTGTTTTGAATTTCCGTAAGGTAATTGATCCCAGAATGATGAGGTTTTATCTGATTAAACTGCTTTCCTTATTTGCATGTTTTTGGCCCGTAACTTGTGTGAATTTTTAGAACTATCTTAATCTCACTGACCTCAGCTACAAAGCGAGGATTGTAATCTAGTGGATATCTAATGTTCACTCTGTTTTCCCAAATTCATCTTTTATATCTTTTTGGAATGTTTGGGATTTCTTATTATGTACATATGTTATTATTATTTCACTATTTTGTTAATAAGAAAGATTATATAAGCATTAGGATATTGACCATTATACAGAATTGTACATCTGATCTATGTAACTTTACTAACAATTGTCACCCCAATAAACTTTAATTACAAAAAAAGATAATGACTGTTATTTTTTCTGTTATTTTCCTCTATTATAAACAAGCAAATGTTATTTTAAAGAGAGTAAACAAGGACATTAGATACACTGAGGGAAGGGACAGAGGGAGCTAGAAAAGAGAATTCAGTGAGTCAGGGTAGGTATTGTAGGAGAGTAGTTAATTTTAAAGATTTTCCAAGGCATAGGGAATCACCTAGTGGTGGGAATAGAAAAAGCTTTTTAAAAGTTTAAGATCTTTTTTCTTGTGCTTTAGTCCATACCACTGAGTAGTGTCCACATTGTTTGAATTAATTTACTCAAAACATATCAAGATGTTGAATATTTATTTTCTTGTAATCAATTTTATTTAAATCATACTATAATATGTTATGTAATATTTACAGCTTTCTTTCCTAGAGACATTAAAAAAAATCCCTTAATATCAAGCTTTGACATTTTTGTCCCAAAGAGTGTGTTAAATTCATGGTTCTGTAGTCAAAAGAAGCCCAGATATGCACAAAACAAGCATGAAAGCATGACCCTGATCTACCAGAAACCTCTCGTCTAAAACCACCAGCACAAGGCATTATGGTTACACTTCTAATTTCACAAATGAGGTAGCTGAGGTTTCACCTACATAACAGAAGTTTTTCAAACATTTGGAAAACGAAGATAGATTTTTTTCACTTGCCCAAAATAATAAATCATATGTGTATGATACCTCCTGTTTAGTTTGGGTTCTCCCCAAAGCAGAGACTGAGATAAAGATTTGGGGAAGTTTATTTGGGTGATGATTCCAGGAAGCAAAGTGGGGAGCAGGGAGAATGAGACAGGGAAGGAGGAAAAGCCAGTAGAAGGGTGCCATTTCACAATTGTTGCAGTAGGTGCCAGGGGTTTGATTCTTCCAGGATATCTCAGAATTGCTCATGTGAAAGATGCAACACTAGGAGGTATTCATTTATCTCCTAGTTCCTGACCCATTCATTGAGGATTGCCCCGGAAGCTATAACTGCCCCCACATTTCCTGGTTGTTCTTGCGTACTGGCTTCGCAGCCTCCTTCAGCTTTGCAGAAGCTGACCCACGGCTTGTACTTGAGGTGGAAAGAGTCAGAGCCCACACAGAACAGTCTACCTATGACAGCTGTGGCTGCTATCAAGGTGGACCACGGGAACGTCATAAAAGTACTTGCTATAGACCACACTTTAGCCTGCTTAGATCCACTTGTCCCTGTATTAAGTTCACTCTGTCATTGTACCTTCAACGTGGTGGCCACAATCTCTAAAAAAGACTGTACAGAAATTAGTGGAATAAGAATCCCTATTACAACTGGTCCTGAGGCCAGGACTCATACTCATCAACTCTCTGCTCTACCACCCATTCTGGATTTCCCCATCCTTGGCCAGCATCAACTGGTCTAATTTCTTTGCCTGGTGCTGGAACCAAAGAGCACGGATTCACAGGCAGAAAGTAGAGATGGTGTATGAACAGTACAGAGAAAGCAGACTGGCTTAGTGAGAGAATGGATTTAAAACAAGAAGGGCAGAGAGTTGAAAACGGACTCTCAGAAGACATCTACGTTTGGTTGAATGGGATTCACCCCCTTTAGCCCCTAAAACAAAACAAAACACAAAACTGGGAAAAATAGAGGGAACCATAAAATTGAACTCACAGAAATATCACAGAAGTTGCTAGAACAGTCTCCATCACATGATTCCCTTGTTCAAGAAGTGAATGTATTTCTTTATTGTTTATTATAGAAGAATGTAGCACAGGCTTGGCTATACAATAGCCATTCAATAGATATCTGCTGAATGAATGAATGAATGAATGAATGAATGAATGAGTGAATGAACTAGTAAATGTAAACTTCTCATTCAAACCTTGAAAATCCTCTATTACATGTCTTTCTAGTTATGCTCTCCTTAGGCATCTAATAAATAGTCGAATAATTACCTGGGGAAGCAATGGAACTATAATTGGTATTGGAGTCAGAATTTGGTTCAAATCCCAGAATGAGCAGACACTAAACTGATCAAGGCAGTGTCCAATAAAAGTTCTTCTCTCCTACCTGCTCCCTCCTCTTTTTCCTTGGGGAGTCAAGCATAGTAGAAAACCAGGCTTTTCTCCAGATGGTAGTTTGACCTCCCAAGATGGTCTTACATTTAAATTACTATGTGCAAAGTATAGGTAGTTACTAGAGATGTGAGGGTGAATTAAAACAGATTTTACTCTGCAGGTATTTTTGAGTCTGATGGGGTAGCCAGACATAGATCCAAATACAATGTATAAGCATTATGTTTCTAGGAAATAATTATTTCTAAGGGGTGGATGAGAATAGGGAGGTTTTAGAAGAAAGTTGAATTAGGTACCGAAGGAGCAGAATTTCAGTGAAAGGTAGGGGCCATCTAATGAAAGGCAGAGAGGTTTATGTTAAGTTTGGAATCTAGCCAGGAGGACAACAGCATCAGATATATAGTATTAATTTGCTTTTGCCTTTAGAAGCTTCTTTTTAGTTGACTAGGGAAATAAACGTACGTAAATACACACAAAACAGTGGGCTTCATAAAAGGGAGAGATTACATCCAGTGTGGTTAACAATGTCCTGCCGTGGGACCTCGGCTAACAAGTGTTCCTAAATCACTCTTTAGAAAATGATCAGCAGAGGACAGTAGTTAAGAGGACCTTCATGTTTTAGGTTTAATTTCACCTTCCATAGCTTCTATGTGCCGCAGTTAACTTTTAAATAAATTACAAGACTTAGCTGAAAGGATTTTTAAGAATGACACTGGATGAAGAATGCATAGCCAGCACAGCACCCAGTATCTACGCCCTAACCCACATATTTAATAAATAAGTAGAAATGTATGTGCCGTATTAAGTTTTCAGCAGAGAGCACTCTCCCACGGGCTCTGGGTGATAGACCACACCCTCCCAGTCAGCCGCCCCATTCCTGGGCTTTTGCGGAAATAGCGGTTCAAAACTTCCCCCAGCCTTAGCAAAAGCACGTGGTCTCCGCCTCCTCCCAACAACAAAAAAGCTCTGTAACTCCGGCGCCCGCACCTCAGGTAGTGGTAGTGAGGACTTGATTTTTAAATCCATCCGAAACGGCCAATCAAAGGCGGCAGTCCGAGTGCGCGGAAGCGGATTGGCCCATCGCTGCTTACAGTGACCAATAGGCTTGGAGGCGAGTTCCGTCGGCACCGGAAGCGGGCGAATCAGAAACGGGTGGCGGCCGCGGGCAGTTTGAATTGGAACCTGGGCTCCAAGCCGCGGGGGCTGCACCGGAACCCGACTCTCTAAGGGGTTTTTTTCCCTTCCCGGCTGGCAAGGTGAGCATCCTGCCCGGGTCGCGGATCCGGCAACGGGTGTGGGGGAACCGCTGGCCTCCTGCCGCAGGATAGTGGGCGGAGGTGCTTGTGGGATCGCCCTACCGGGTCCTGAAGGTGTCGCGAACCGCCCCCGCCCACCTGACCCGACGGGAGAATCTGGTCCCAGTAAAGTTGTTCTCGCACTAGTGTCCGGAGACCCTGCTAAATCGCGAACTCGCACCTTGGGGGGGATCAGTTTCCAACCCTGTAAGGTAAAATAATTGGAGATCAGGTATTTCCTAGCAGCTTTGCAGGTCCAGGAACCAGTGGCTCCTGTTTGCAATGTGGACATCGGTCCTTCGTTGCATGGAGGAGATGCAAGCTTGGGATTTTGGTCTGGGCGGCGGGTTGGTGTGCCTCTTAGTGGCGAGAGCATTTCTCTCTTGCCTTTCACTGGGAAGCGTCTGTGCGCCTTGCTTTGCTGTGTTATGAGGACCCAGAAATAAATGATCTGAGCCCTGTCCTAGCCTGGTGTAGAGGAGCAGGGCAGAGTTTTCATTAACTGGCTCAGTGACGACTGTAGGTGGGGACCCGGGTTTCTTGGTGAGATGGGGGATTATAATAAAGGGAAAGAGTGAAAAACGGCCTGCAGTGCTGGGGGTGGTTGACCAACACTAGAGCTTCCTGCGGGATTTTACTGGGTTGGGGGATTTGGGCCTGAAGAGTGTCCTTCCCGTGTTTGAGACAGAAACTTAGGGCATTTTCTGTAAAGGACCATAGTCCTGCAAATCCTACTTGCAGGAACCGTGACTTCCAGGGCTTTTCTTCACCATCTCCCCCACCCTCTTTCCATGCTTTGCCCCTTACACCTGACTTTTGGTTTACATTTTTTTTTTTTTTTGTCCTTTTGCCCCAGTAGCTCCATGCAGATTCTTTATGGTTGATGCCTTCATCAGTCAAAGTCTGCTCGCATCAAAATTAGCCTTGTCTGACAATTGCTTTAACCACTTATTTATAGCGGTGTCTTAGCCTGGAATGGAAACTTGCCAGTGTTCTATTTCTCTCTATCTTTCTCAATTGCTCCCCCCTTTTTTTTTTTTTATAAATTTGGTTAGCTATGAAGTCAATGTAATGATTTCAGTGACTGGCAGGATTGTTGATGTCAGTTATAGTTGTGTGCCTCTGGGGTACTGTATTCCCAACCCTGAATGAGTAAGCTAGATTGGAATGGATGCAACGGCCTGTTGGGACAATGTAAATTGTCCTTTTGTTGGTGGAAAGGCTTGAGACTCGCTTCAATAGTTTTTGGGCAAATAGGAGGGAGTTTAAGATGCTGTGTTCAAAGAATTGACATCTGGAAACAAAGAAATTAAGCTAGCAGAAAAAACACAGCTTTCCAAAGCTTGACATCTAAGTTATGTTTTCTAAGATCTTTGCTTCTGTCTCTTAATTTTTGAAAATCTTTCTATCACTCTGAGTACTTTCATCAACTATTTATTAGTTTTGATAAAAAGTTTCATTGATAAATTCAACTGAAACAACACTGAAATGGTTGTGGGCTTCATTTAGTAAAAAGTGGATTCTCACCTTGTTGCCAGAATAACTGGAAAATGAACGCTTTTTCTTTTACTTAAGTGCTGAAGGCTAATGAATAAAGAACAATTGCCATGCTTTTTGTCCCAGCCGATTTAAATTTCCTAAGATGTGGCAGAGACAGAGGTAGGCCACTTTCCTCTTGGTACCATAGGCTGAAATGTAGATATGAAAAAGTGTTTTTAAGGACTAATATGGTAGCTAACACATAGAAAGCTGATCAGGAGATATCCTTCTAAGGCTTTTGGAAGGTGCCACCACTATTACCCCCATTTTGCAAATGAGGAAACCAAGGCACAGAGCAGTTAAACAACATGCCCAAGGTCACACATCTTATAGGTGGCTGAACTGGGGTTTGAATCACTGAGGCTATCCACCTGTTTCTGGTCAAGGTCTGTCCGGAGCATGACTTTGCCACATTTTGTAGTGATTCTAGTACTAATACAGCATTCACCTTTGGTTCATTCATGCATTAAGGCAGTGGGGTACCTGTGCCATGAGAGATTGTGACCAGGAGATAGGACCAGATTATGGATCTCCCCAGGGAAGGCTTCCCAGAGGAAGAGGGACAAAGAACCTCTGGGAATTAACTATATGAAGAGGGGAAAGGGACATTTGCAAAATAACTTGCCATGCATTTTATTTGTTTATAGGACCTATTTTACCGAAAACTTTATGGCAAAATACCATGTTTCGTATAATGAAAAACTGAGCAGTAGAAAGCTGGTAGCCATATAAGTAGGAAGTCAAAAATGAGAAATAAGAAAAATACAAAGCAAGGGGACCCCAAACAAGCATAGGATGTGGTTCATAATAGAGTTATTGATAATCACCTTTCAGAGGATGGAGAAGATAGATGATATACTTGGTTATCTTCTGAAATGTGAAGTTTTCAAACTTGATTCTTAGGGGTGGTTCTGGAGACTCGCTTTAAGTTTCCTTTTACTATGCAGTATAGTAAAACCAATGGTCTGTTATTCTTTTCAGTTTATTTACAAATGTTTGACTCATAAAGAAAGGAGAGCAAAATGAGCTGGGCTTTGGAAGAATGGAAAGAAGGCCTGCCTACAAGAGCTCTTCAGAAAATTCAAGAGCTCGAAGGACAGCTCGACAAACTGAAGAAAGAAAGGCAGCAAAGGCAGTTTCAGCTTGAAAGTCTGGAGGCTGCACTGCAGAAGCAAAAACAGAAGGTACCATGGAAATGCTGGTATTTCAATAAAACAGTTCAGTAACACTGTTCACTCATTCTTTGGATTGTTTCATTTTAAATGTAGAGAAAAATGATTTTGCTATCTTTGGGTGGGAATGAGCCCCTCCTTTTTTGAGTCATTTTAATTACCTCATTTTCTCCATCCTCTTTCCTCATTTCTGCTTACCTGCTGATGTTTACAGCTGCTGAGTTCCATTTTAACTTCCGTGAATTGGGAATTGCTTTCACATTCCATACCAACAGGGGCTCTGGGGGACAGTATTACAACACTTTGCGGTCCAATTTGCGGCTCTCATTTTCTGGGAGTGGGCTTTTCACCTTGATATTCCCAGACCATGTCTCCTCAGGACTAGTAAATGAAAACTTAAACAGTACTTCTTTCTTACCTTTGCATTAACTAACAGAGTAGTGATACAGTCACTGCTTCTAAAATGGTTTTGCTAGTGGGAGTATTTTCCAGTTTCTGACAATAAATGGCTTTAGTAGTCAAATTTGATAATGAATTGCTAAGGGAGATTTATAGGGCTTATTTTATTTTTCAAATTCTGAAACGTATATCAAAACCTCTTTTTCTAGGATGGGTACATGTGGCCCTGATCAAATAAAATAACACATGACTTTGTAGAACTTTTCTCTCTACAGGGTTTAAAGTGAGGTCATCTTAAATATCTGCATTCCTCAAGCATGGATAGCTGGATTATTACAGCCATGTCAGAAAATTGATTGTCAGTGTTAAACTCAGATTTACAAATAATACTTAGTAAATTAACAAAGTAAGGGACCTCTTTCCTTTCGAACACTCCCCATTAGGTTGAGAATGAAAAAACTGAGGGTACAAACCTGAAAAGGGAGAACCAAAGCTTGATGGAAATATGTGAAAATCTGGAGAAGGCTAAGCAGAAGATTTCTCATGAACTTCAAGTCAAGGAGTCTCAAGTGAATTTCCAGGAAGGACAACTGAATTCAAGCAAAAAACAAATAGAAAAACTGGAACAGGAACTTAAAAGGTAATTTTTTTTAATGGTATTTATACGATGTCTTTGTATGTATTCAGATGCATTTATTTTTTCCTTTAATGCTGTAATTATTATACATTGTGATTATATAAATGGGGTGCCAAAAATGTATACAAGTAGACACTTTGGTCAATGTTGCTCAAGCAGTAGTTCTCCATAATCAGAAGTGTCTGGATGCTGATGGTAACCACTTTGAGCACCTCTTATAATTGCAGAAGTCAAACGTGACTTCATTTTTTGTTAATTGGTATATATTGAATATTACAATTTTAATACAGTTTTCCTTTCTTAAAATATGTATACTTTTTTTGGCACCCTCTGTATGTATATTTTTTCCAGTGGAATAAACAATCTGAGGGAAATTATTTTCTTGTATAATTCAGTCCTGTCACTGCATGGTTCAGTACAATATAAATTGATGAAATGGTTGTTCACTTATTTATTCATCCAGTTTATGTTTATTAAGCTGCTTCATGTGCCAGACATTGTGTTACCAGGTTATACAATAATAGATAATTCCAAAGCTATCCCCAGTGGTTACTGGAAAGATGGAGGGAAGTTAAAGCATGGCTTATACAGGTGGCTTATGGATTCTCTGAGTGGAAACTCTGTTGTAGAGAGAGAGAGAGAACTAGAGAATTACAAAAGGACTGAGGAACCCTGAGGGCCCAGTGGAAGTTGGAGACTAGGAATTTATAATGGGATCAATCTACAGAGTTGGATGTGTTTTTTTGTTTTTTGTTTTTCCCTTTGCTTTTGGGATGTAAATGCTGAGACAGTGAACAGGATTGACTTAGGGTTGTTTTGGGCTGGAGTAATGGATAGAAGACAGTGGAATGCATGAGGATATTGGGAAGAGAGTGGGTAAAGTCCTGCGCCATGGAATCTAAGCTGGAAAGGGAGGGAAGCGAAGTCAGGAAGAGGTTCCTCCTGAGATCCCCATCTGAGAGGGACCTTAATCATTACATAGTCAATCTGCCAGTTTCAGTACCATATTGAAGCAATGAAAAGGTGCTTATTGCTATTTTTCCATTAAAAGAAAAAAATCCCCCAAAATACTAGAGGCATTATCAAATTTAGTGGGACCCAAACACTGCTAGATTATGAATGGTATCTTGTTTTAATAGTGGCATTTTGTCAAAATAACAAGGAGTCATAAAGGCTCAAAGCAAAAAGGACTTGAGCAATCGCTCCATTGTTGAGTCTGCAAATGCACATCCAGAAATTTAAAACAAAATTATTTTGAAGTAACTGTAGACTTACAGAAACCATTGTTAACATCTTATACAACTCAAGTACAATGACCAAACCAGATTCAATACTATTAACTACTGACTTTATTAGAATTTCACTAGTTTTTCCAGTAACAGCTTTTTTCTGTTCCAGGATCTGACCCAGAATTCCGCTTGCCTTTAGTTGATGCTTTCTTAGTTTCAACTCTTTTTCTAATTTTGTTTCCTGTTCACGTAAGAAGGTGGCTATCCGGTGCATGTTAGAATGATAAATAAACTTCTATCTCGTTGAGTTTTTTGTTTTCTTGTTCATTGTCTGCCATCCCAAACTCTGTAGAACAGGAATCTTTTCTGTCTTGTTCATCACTGTCCTTACGACCTGGCAGTTGTAGGTCCTTAGATATTTATTGAATGAATGAAAGGTAGGTTGTTCATTTTGGAAAACAGGTGCTAGGGAAATAGGAAGCTCACCTCAGTATGCTGGAGTAATTATTTTTTTGGAAAGCACATTTTGGCTGCTGGTTTTAGAAATACTGGTTTTAGTAATTTAGACAGAAATGTTTGTATTTTTTAACATTTAAGGAAAAGATACTTTGTATATGTTTGTGTATTTCATTGTGAAATGCCCGTTGGTAGCACGACTTGCTGATATACAGTGTTCAGGGTTGTACATGACACATAGCGACTGTTAAATGTTAGCATTATTATTATCCATTGTTACTAGTTATCATCATCATCATCATCATCGTGGAGTTAGGAAACCCCCATAGCACATTAAGTTTAAAAATATTCTTATTATCTATGATGTGGGTACAGATGTTTATCTAAGTTTATAAACTATATATGAATAAATTTTAGACCATAACATCTATTAGGAGTATGATTTTCTATAGTATAGAAACTATTTAGAGTATAAAAACTATGGACTACAAAAACTGGTGAGTATAGTTGGTAAAATTCTCTCTCCATCAGCGGCCACAGATTAGGTTTCAGAAACGTCTCAAACAAGTGAGGTTGAACCGTTTGAAATGTTGGTCAAAAACTGTTGAGTATGGGCAATCTCGTATAGTTAAACCTAATAGAAAACAGCTTAATTTAGTGCTTTTCTTGGTGGTAGAAGTTTGTATTTTTCTCCCTAGGAAAAAGAAGAAAAGAAAGTTACAAAAATAATAGGGTGTACTTTTATTTAATATTGAAAATAGTGAACTTTTATTTATTTTTTTTAAATGAAAGACTAGGGAAGAGAAAGTCAGAGGTGAATTTGAGAAGGAAAAGAAACACCAATTTTGCAAGGTTCAAAATTCATCTCTAGTATCACCATTCTTGTTACACGTTTGGTAGTCTGAACTTGCACTATACATATATGGCAGCCACTGACTACATGTGACTATTGAACACTTGAAATGTGGCTAGTGCGAATTGAGATGTGGTGTAAGTACACAGTGCACACCACATTCTGAAGATTTCGTACTAAAAAGTAAAGTATTTTAATAACACTGTATTGATTCCAAGTTGAAATGGCAGTATTTTGAAAACAGAGTTATTGCTCACCAGTTAAAACGATAGTATTTTAAAAACATTGAGTTAAATAAAACATTAAGATGAAATTCACTTATTTCGTGTTCCTTTTTTTCCTGTTAATGGAACATTTCTCTTGGACAGTGCTGTTAGCTCCTTGATTGTGATATTTTGCTTTGCCGAGTAGTCATTTTCAGCTCATACATTGCTTCTTTCTTCCCAGAGTGAATTTGCGGCTGCGGGGAGTTAGGGCACTAAGGCGCTTTCTTCACTTCTTTCTTTGAGGAAAGAGAATGATGCACTTCATTACCATTCTAAGAGGGTGTTCATTTTATTTCTTGGGTTAAGCTAAAATCGGAGACATTAGAGACTTGTAAGAATTGAATCCTCTGTTAACTTTGGTTGTTTGATTCTGAAAGGTGTTCAGAGCTTAAATGGTAGGGATATTCTGTGCACATACACAATATATAGCTTACTTTCCCCATTTCCTTGTAACTGTTTCCAGCTATCTATTTTCTAGATGCATTATGTTAACTTGATGTTCATATCTGTGTTTTAAAAATGTCATAAAATACATGGTATGTATATTCAAGTCTATGCTTTTGTCACGACTTAATAGCTTAAGTGATGGCGTCCACGTCTGTGATTTGAGCCCACGCTGCAGGGACACCAGCTTCTTCTTATGTTTCTGAAGTTCTGAGTTCTTTTATATCCCTGTGTCTTTCTTTGGCTTAGAATACAACATTTGCTTGGACTATATTATCCCCAACTTCCCCTCCTCATCTCTGTACTATAGTGAGTATGTCAGCTCTTCGTTATAGCCTTTATTCTAACTGTAATTATTGGTTTATATGTGTTTCCCTAACTAGACTGAGTTCCTTTGAAGACTGGATTGAGTTTATGTCACATAAGTTAGTTCTTATTAAATGTCTGTTGGGTGAATGAAGTGTTAAGAATTCTTAGAGGTGGGTTTTCTGTAAGCTTGTTCCTGTCTGGGAACGCGTGGCGTTTGGTGTTCTGTAGCTTTTGTTCTCATTTGGCATCATCCTCTTGGGTCCTTTTCTAACAGGTGTAAATCTGAACTTGAAAGAAGCCAACAAGCTGCCCAGTCTGCAGATGTGTCTCTGAATCCATGCAGTACACCACAAAAAATTTTTACAACTCCGCTAACGCCAAGTCAATATTACACTGGTAAGGATATTTTCCGTTCGTGTGAATAGCTCTTTTACTGAGATTTTAATTCTCCCAAAGGGATTATCAATTTGAATGCAACTCCTAATTTGGGCATTAAGAAAAAAATGCAACTACTGTTTATATACATTTGTGTATCTATTGAACTGTGTTGTACCATTAGGTTCAGCCTTTAAAACTCTTCTCTATTTTTCTGCGATACATTTCAGAATATTCAAAACACCTTTGTTTCCATGTGTGTTGAAGCTTGAATAATTTGATCAATATCTGTTACCCTAATAAGTGTTCTCTCCTGTGTACTAAGATAATCATTTCTAGACTGTTGTCATGGTTATTAATCTGTGAATTCCTTCATTAAATTAATGATTGAAATAAAACTATCTCCTTGTCTGTGTTTAGGTTCCAAATATGAAGATCTAAAAGAAAAATATAATAAAGAAGTTGAAGAACGAAAAAGATTAGAGGCAGAGGTGAAAGCCTTGCAAGCAAAAGTAAGTTAATTATGGGCCTTCTCACGGAATATGCAGGTGAAGAAGTATAATGCTTTGATATAAGATAAAACAAAGTTAGAGAAAAATCTGCTTTACATAGAGATGGCACACTGATAAAATCAAGTTCCTGGTCATTGGTTATGATATTTCTTAATTTAAAAATAGAGAAAAAGTGAATAAAGTGGAGTGGGGAGATTATTTTATCCCTAAATGTTACATGTTCACCAACTTCCATGGACACTAGCAATATAATTATTTCCCTGTTAAGAGCTAATGATAAGAAACATGTTTGGAGAGGGTTGGACCAGTCAGTCCTGCCTTTGTCACATGGAGGAAATTGTTTAGTTCTTCTGATGGACTGTGGTGATTGCTACCAGGGATCTGGGGTTTGAGAATCCTTATTTATGAAATGTGTATTTCAGAGGAGAATGTCATCAACATAATCTCCCCAATTCTTTTGAATAAGTTGCTGACAAGAGTTTTAAGCTCCATTTTGACATGGGTAAATAAGCAGAGAGAGGCAGGTGAAAAAATTTGCTTTGTCAACAAAATACAGGGTTTTAGAAACCCCTGTTTCTAGTTTAGCAACTGACCCTGGTATCTACAGAATTTTCCTTTACCGTTTCTTCTCACAGGATGTTATTTGCTTATGAAAAAAATCCAGTTTGGCACTTCATATTGTATTTCCAATAAACATAAGAACTTGAAGAGATGGCAAAATTCAGCCAACAGTTTAAGGCTGAATTTGTAAGTAGATACCATAAATATTGAAGATCAAAAGTATCTATTAGAGATTTAACAATTTTGATTCTTTTTGTGCCTTTAACCTTTGTTTCGAGGTCACAGAATTTTGATGTATAGCAAACACATTGCTTATCAAGGTGAATAAAAATTAAACAGTAATTCTCTGGTTTGTCCTAGAAATATGTGTTTCGTTATCCAGTTCAGTCATTCCTGCCCCTGACCTTGATTCCCAGTGTTATTTTGTAGAGGAATGTGAGTCTCTATAAACATTAAGCCTCTTCCTGTGGCAAGAAACGCACTTGCTATAAAAATATAATGCAGCGACTACGGCCATGTCTTTGTCAGAATGGAGGCAGAAAAAGAACAAAAGAAGAACTCAAAGCAGTAGAACATCTACAAATGTATATTACATAACATGAAATACCTTACATGACATTTTTGGGCACAGTGGTATGGTGGAAAGTGAGATTTTTGAAATAACTTTTTAGGTTAATACACAATTTTGATTCTCTTTGGGCAAAGCCACGGGGAGAGGTGACCCAGGGTAGGTCCAGGAAAATAAAATTTTAGACCTCAAAATGGCAGTGCATACTCAGCGCATGTTTAATGGAGTATTTAAAGGATACAGAATAAATACAAAAACTGAACCCATTTAAGATAAGTTGAGTCTCAGTGGTACTGGCTTAAACCTTTAGTGCCGAAGTCTGACCACTAGAAAAATCTCTCTGGGTATGTTGGGACTCACTGGTTCCCCTGACTGGATGAAGGTTCTTTCTAGGTACACAGTGGAAGCATTAACTTCTTGGCACGGCTTTATGTTCTATTGGAAAATAAGTAGTCTTGAATATTGTGACTTCTAGAAGGGTCTAAAGAGTGCCTGTCTTTCCAGAAAGCGAGCCAGGCTTTTCCCCAAAACACCATGAATCACCGGGACATTGCCCGACACCAGGCCTCATCGTCTGTGTTCTCATGGCAACAGGAAAAGACCCCAAGTCGTCTTTCATCCAGTGCCCTACAAACTCCGAGTAGAAGGGAGTTTTCTGCGTCTCACTTTTCTGGGGACCAAGAAGCGACGCCAAGCAGGTCAACTTTGCAAGCAGGGAAAAGAGATGCTAATGGCAGCTTCTGTGATAATTCTAGCAGTTCTCCTCTTTTGGATCAATTAAAAGCCCAGAATCAAGGTAATTTCTTGAGTTCAAGTTTACGTTTTCCCGAGAGAATTTCAGAGGTGATTGCCGACATTTTTAATCCTAGAAAGTGCTTATGTGTTTTGTTAAACACGTCAGTGGTCAACGTTCCATTCTGGTGATGTGAACTTCTGTCTTTTTGATCATGAGAAAAGATACCACAATTTTGGAGTGTACCTTTATTTGTACTAAAAAGCTGGTGCCCTGAAGCCTTCCAAAGTAGGCTTTGACTTGTCCTTCCAGAAGCAGGGCCAGTAAGTTGGTTACAGTTGACAAACCCCCACCTTCTTTGTCTCCTCTTGTGCCCCTTGGAAAAAGCCTGTGTTCTGGCTAGTTTGGGCCAGAGGTGTGGCCTGTGTGTCTGTCTGCACAACAGCTTTGCTCTGCATTGCCAGGTTGTCCATATGGGAGCAAACCTGTAACCTTGGCCGCTGTACTACGCTGCAGCTGACAGCCAAGTGTACCAGGTGGTGTTTTGGAATCTAGTCTGCAGATTGCGATAATTTCCAGTGCTATGATATATTGAAAATCACTGTCAGTGTTCACTGGTGAGAGCTGTCACACTGCCAATGCCATTGGAACCAATATTGTGTGTATGTGGGGGGAAAAATGAAAAAAAATTATTGTTAATTTTGGCAGTATAAGAGGCTCCTACTGTCGTGATCTTTACTGGAGGTAAGGCTACCCGAGAATAGGGGAGGGTGAATTTTTCACTGCTTATCACTTATTTACATTGATATGGGCACAAAACAAACATTAGTCTGCCAGTGTATAAAACCAAGTGGTAATTTAAATAAGGGTGTTATATGTGATGCACTTTTTGCAGCCCTGATCAGATAATAGTCACAATTTTAGGAAAGCATTTTTTTCCACCAAGTTTCTCTGTGATAATAGGATTTGTTTCTCCTGCTTTCTATAGGATATTTGAATACAAACAATAATAGAGACTAAACATTGAAATTAAATTCAATTAAAGTAGCTTCTGTATTTAATGTTAATTGACATATTTGGCTCACCAAAGATTTTGGAGCAGAGTTACATAAATGATATATTCTGAATTTAGTTGTAAAATTTTTTGTGAAAAATATGTATTAATTGAAGTGTGGGTTTTGTTTGTGATTTAAGATCTAAGGAACAAGATGAATGAGTTGGAACTACGTCTGCAAGGACAAGAAAAAGAAATGAAAGGCCAAGTGAATAAATGTCAAGAATTACAGCTCCAACTGGAGAAAGTGAAAGTGGAATTAAATGAAAAGGAGAAAGTTTTGAATAAAAGTAGGGATGAGCTTGTGAGAATGACAGCACAGCATGACCAGGCATCAACCAAGGTACTTGACTTTCATGAGTTATTGAAAAATCTCCAGTTTTAATCGTGCAATTCTTTGGGAAGAGTACTGTATACTTTAATTTATGAAGTAAATGTTTGTAATGAACCTTATTAACATATGCTAGGCCGTATTGATGCAGTTGAACTGGTAAGTTCTTTTCTAGTTGGGTAGATTGGGTCAATTCTGGACTGCACGTTTTTCCTGCCAAGTGACTTGAGCAAGTCACTGATCTCTTACATTTCAGAGGGTAGTGAAGAATAAAGATTATGTGTATATGGCACCTGGTACAGTCCCTGACACATAGAATAGGCACTTAAAGTAATGGAGCTTTAAAAGAGGGTTAGGAGTTGTGATAGAATGTAATTGATCTACTCGTGGGATCCAGTATGTGTACTTCTGACTTTTAATCCTAAGGCTTCAATTAAGGCCAAGCTTCTCAGCCTGTTGTTTGAGGTTTTTTATTTGGGGATGGGGAGGGTGTTGCTATTTCTTTGGCCTCAACCTACCTCTCTGGTATTTTCTTTTTTCTATTCATTCATGCATTCATTCATTCACTTATTCATTTGACAAATATATATTCACGATCTATTATATGTCGGGATCTAGACGTGGGGATGGAGCAGTGAGGGATGAGGAGTGTAACATAGATACATAAATCACGTAGATAGTATGATACATGGGGATAAGTGTGGGGAAACATGAATTGCCTTCTAGGACCATCTGTGTTTGTTCGATGTTTCCTGAACCTAATCTTTATGTGGGCCCAGCGTTTTGCCCCCATTTGCCTTTCGCTTGTCACACCTCTTCTTGGAATACTGTTAACATGTTCCTCATCCTGTGAGCTACTTCCCTCATCTCTTAATGCAGTGAGATCTTTTCTCCTGGCGTCCCCTTAAGACCCTTTTATTGTCGCTATTTGTGTTCCCTGTGGTTCCCACACTTGGCTAATTGTCAGAATCACTGAGAACCTTGCAAAGTTAATCCTGTTAGACTTAAGGAATTAACTTTTAATAAACTCTTTAGATATTTCTAAGGCAGTAAGATAAAAAACACTGTAGTATGTAGACCTATATCTCCTATTAACTTCCTGGGGGCAGGTTCTTTTCTTTTCTTGTTAAAAAATCTTTTTAAGACAACTGTAAATTCATATATAGTTATACAAAACAATACCTTTAATATGGTGGATTACAGTGATTGTTTTTAATTATTTGAATGAGCTTTGTATCCTTGGAATAAACCCTGCTTGGCCACGTGTATAATTCTTTTTCTATATTTCTGAATTTTATTTGCTAATAATTTGTTAAGGAGTTTTGTGTCTACTCATGAGGGAAATTGGTCAGCTATTTTTCTTTTTCTTGTACCGTCTTTGATATTTGTATCAGAGGTACTTTTTAAAATGAATTGGAAAGCGTTCTTGCCTCTTCAATTTTTGAAGAGATTGTGTAGAATTGGTGTTACCCCTTTATACATTTGGTAGAATGTATAAATCCATGAAACCATCTGGACCTGGAGATTTTTTTGAGGGCATGTTTTAAAATTGCAAGTTTATTAAAATTATTTCCTATGAGATGAGTTAGGTGTAGTTTTAGAGGAAATGGTCCATTTCATCTAAAGTGTCAAATTTGTGTGTATAGTTTTTTTTGTAGTATTTCATTATTCTTTTGAACTGTGTAGGTCAGGTGATATTCCCTGTTTGTTTCTGATGTTTGTGTCTAATCTTTTTTTCTTTTTTCCAGTTTTGCTAGAGATTTGTCAGTTTTGTTGATCTTTTATTGATCTTTTCAATGAATCAGCTCTTTCATTCATTGGTTTTATTTATTATTTTTCTGTGTTCAATTTCATTGAATTTTGCTTTTCATTTCCTGCTTGCTTTGGCTTTATTGTGCTCTTCTTTTTCTAAGTTGTTGAGATGGGGAGCTTAGATTATTGATTTGAGACTTTTCTTCTTTTCTGATGTAGGCATTAAAGGCTATAGGTTTCCCTCTCAGTACTGTTCTACAAATTTTGATATATTGTATTTTAATTTTTATTCAGTTCAATATATTTTTTAAAATTTTCCTTGAGAGTTCCTCTTTGACCCATGGATTATTTAGAAATACCTTGTGTAGTTTACAAGTGTTTGGAGATTTTCCTCTTTCTGTTACTGACTTTTAGTTTGACTCCATTGTGTTTGGAGAACATACTCTATGGTTTCAATTCTTTTAAATTTGTTTGGGTCTGTTTCATAGCCTAGGACATGGTCTATCTTGATGTATGTTTCATGGGCTTGAAAAATAAGTGTATTCTGTTGTTGAGTGGAGAGTTCTAAAAGTGTCATTAGCTCCTGTTGGTTGATGGTGTTGTTGAATTCTTCATAAATACAAATTTATGTTTATAGAGTTTGTAGTATTTCATTATTCTTTTGAAGTCTGTAGGTCAGGTGATATTCCCTGTTTGTTTCTGATATTTGTGTCTTCCTGATTTCCTGTCCAGTTGTTCTATCGTTAAG
Source organism: Rhinolophus sinicus (assembly GCF_036562045.2). NCBI lineage: Eukaryota > Metazoa > Chordata > Mammalia > Chiroptera > Rhinolophidae > Rhinolophus > Rhinolophus sinicus. The sequence goes on along the minus strand of NC_133766.1, from coordinate 15,477,659 downwards.
AGACGGAAGTTGAAAGTTGCATAATTGTTACTTGTCTGCTTCTCACTTCAGGTTTATCAGTTTTTGCTTTAGATATTTTGTAGTTGTTGTTCAGTTCATAGACATTTAGGATTGCAATGTCTTCTTGGTGGATTGACCCTTATCATATGATATCTCTCAGTGTCCCTGCTAATATTCATTATTCTGAAGTCTACTTTACCTGATTAATGTTTGCATGATGTATTTTTTTCTGTCTTTTTACTTTCAGGTTATCTATATTATTATATTTAAAATGAGTTTCACGTGGATAACAGATAGTTGGATATATTTTTTAATTCACTCTTTCAGTTTTCCAGATCTGTCCTTTAACTTGCATATTTAAACCATTTACTTTTAGTGTAATCATTGATAGGTCCTGGCTTCAGTTTGCCATCTTAATTTTTGTTTTCTATTTCTTTTTTTTTCATTTCTCTGTTTTCTTTTTCTCCTGCCTTCCTGTGTGTTGCATGAACATTTTTTAGAATTCCATTTTGATTTATCTATAGCTTTTTTGAGTGTATTTCTTTGTAGAATTTTTATAATTATTCTACATATTACATTATATGTACACACAATTTATCACAGTTTGTTGGTGTTGTCATTTTACCAGCTGTAATGAATTACAGAAAATTTATGTCCTTGCATCTTTTTATCCTCCCCCATTTATAATATAATTTTAAGTGGTTTCTCTACATACGTTTAGAACCACATCAGACAGTGTTCTAATTTTTGCTTCAAACATCAAAACATAATTAAGAAAACTGAAGAGGAGAAGGAAATACTAATATTTTTGCTTACCTTCCCCTTTCTTCCTGATTCTTTCCAGGTTTCCTTCTTTCATCATTTCCTTTTGGTTTAGAGAAAGGAAGTTTCCTTTAACCATTCTTTTAGTGTTGGTCTACTAGCCACAAATTCTTAGTATTTTTTTTCTCTGAGAATATCTTGATTTCTTCTTCATTCCTGGAAGATACTTCCTCAGGGTATAAGGATTCTGGGTTGACAGTTCTTTTCTTTCAGCAGCGTTATGTTTTTCCCTTGGTTCCTGAAGTCCCAGCCAATCAGTCTTTTCTCCTTTCAGAGCTTTCTTATGTCTGTTTAACATTCAGGGTTTTTAATTATTCTTGATTGGAGGAATAGGGAAATGTACATCTCTTCTGTCTTCCTGGAAGTGGTAGTCAAGGTTTATTTTAGATATTCTCATAGTGCAGTGGTTTGCACAGAGAGATTCTTGTTACATATTGACTAGCTGTATGAAGGTGCAGTGGAGGGAGGGTCAATGGGACCGTATAGTTACTCTCTTCATGCCGTCTGAGTTAGTAAACTGGTTTTCTAAGTTAAAAAGACTTGGATTTGAGCCTTGGCTCTACCACATCCCATTTATGTTGCTTTTGAAGCTATTTAACTTCTGAGCCTCAGTTGCCCAATCAATAAAATTGTGTTAATGCCCGTGTCATTGGACCATTATAAAGACTGAGATAATTTCTGTAACAGATTTAGCATAGTGCCTTGGCATATGGTGAACTTATAATAATATTAGTTATTATTACATCAAGTTCCTTGTCAGTTCAGCGTTGTTGCATTTCTATCAGGGCTTCCTATCCTTTCACATTTTGCTTTGTTGGTTTTGGTGTGACAAGATCACTGAATCCCTGTTCTATCTGACATATGTGATGAGGTCTCTTCTTAGTAGATCATGAATTAAAATATTTGACTAGAGCCGTTCTGAGAACACAGCTCTGGCTTTCTTTGTATTGGCTCCAGGTTCCTAAGACTCATTTGTTCATTGTTTTCTGGTTTCCGTGTTTCCAGTGAGCTACCAATCCACCTCACTGGAAATTCAGCCTACCTTTCTCTGTCATGCCTCTAAGGGCAGTATGACTTTGTCAATATGTTGCTGGAATCAGATTATGTGTTGTTTATGCTGTTCCCTGAGCTCCCATTAGAATTACCTATTAAATAAAATGGACTAATTTTACCAAAATCAATACCGTATTCTTTAGTGAACACATGCTGTGCCTGGTATGATTCTTTTCCAAGTATTTGGAAACTATATCGGATACAAAGCAGCTGAGCTCATGTAGAAACAGAGCATTAGGGCTGGCAGCAAACCTGGAGTTCAACACCCACATTTTACAGATGAAAAACTCAGGCCCAGAGTGCTGAGTGCCGTGGTCATGTGCTGCCTATTTTCAAGGATTTGAGCACCGAACACTATATTAGAATCTTATGGAACATTCATGACACCTAGTGGTCAGCTACTCGTACATGGGTTGTGCATCATCAATATCAGAATGTCATTAAAAATTTTAAATAAAATCTAAATACCCCCCAAAGCTCTTTTTTACCTTACTGTTTCTAGTAAGAAAAAATTTGTTGATGCAGAGACCCTTTAATAGAATGTGTTGCAGTTTGAAGGAGGGCCAGCAGAGGGCACCAAGTGTACATTCATCTACCCTACCATACGTGGGTTTTTCCCCTGAGAATTGTCAACCATCAAAATTTTGGGTGATCATTTTGGCAGTGGTTTTTATCTGAGTTGTTTACTGCTGTATCCTAATTGCCTAGCACAGTGCTTGACATATAGTAGGCCCTCGATAAATATTTATTGAATTCATATGTATTATTATTATAAATAATGTGTAATACTTTTCCTTGGGGATTTAAAAATTCAAGAACAATACAGATAATGACAAAGGTGTCTTGTTCAAGGCAGTGGATAATTTGAACCACTGGCTCAATATTTTACTTTTTGAGGTTGGTATTTTTAAAGGCGTGATATTTACAAAATCATTTAGTCATTAATGACCAGTTTTGCTTTCTTCATTTTTGGTTTGTTAATTGGTATCTGATTGGTCTTCTGGCAAAGTATTACATAGTGTTTTCTTTTTCTCCCAATTCTCTGTTAGATTTCTAATAGTTTTAAATAAAACTATAATGGGTCTCAGAAACATACATTAGTAGAGAGATTTGCTAAATTGGGGCACATTTCTTTTGAACCAGGGAGTTCTCCACCCATGTGATGTGTCTTATTCTTCCTTAGAACTTCAAAGTTGTTTTGTAGGACAGATTAGTTAGGGATGGGAACACAGTGGGGAAGTTAGAACGATGGGTTTTAACGCTTGAAGACTTAAGACCACTTTGTTCCAATTTAATTTTAGAAGAGTATCCTAAATGTTGATGTAGCTCATAGTTAAAAAAATATTTTAAGGATAATTGACTATATGAAAAAGCAAAAGAATGTACTTTGTGTCGCCTATGGCAGCTTGGTTAAAAACCAGTTATGATTTTCTCTGGAGTGCTGTGAACCTTCAGAAATTTAAAATGGCAGAGTGAGTGCATTGTGGAAAGAAGTATTTTAATATTCACAATTTTCCACAAAATCTATTATGCTTGAAACAGACTACCATACGAGAGTAATGGGAATCTTCTGGTGGTTTGCAGCCTTTAACTCAGTACATAGGTGAGCATTGCTGCGTTTTAATTTCATATCCATGCAACAAACTGCTACATGAATCTTTATTCAGATGTACTGATTGCTTATTTCATAGTGCAAATTATGACGTATTTATTTAAATAGTCTAATGCTTTACATCCTTGCTAATATTTCCCTAATGTAAATTTTATGTATGCTAAAATAATTATAGTAGTTTTGGTATATGGCTTATGGTTTTACACCCCATTTTTTTAATGAAAAAATAAAACTGTCAAAACACAATGGTGAACTTGAACCAGAACTTGGGACTAATTTTTCTAAAATTCAAAATATTGCTTCTTTCTGTGAATAATTTTGTTTTGTATCGCACATTTTTATTTGTTGTTAGTGTACTGCATTGGAACAAAAACTGAAAAAATTAACTGAAGATTTGAGTTGCCAGCGACAAAATGCAGAAAGTGCCAGATGTTCTCTGGAACAAAAAATCAAGGAAAAAGAAAAGGAGTTTCAAGAGGTAAGATGAATAGATTCATGGGGAGTTTGTCCGGAAGGCTCTTGGGGGCATTTCATAGTTTCATCATTCTAAAAGAAGAGCTGTTGATCATTATTTGGGATATTCTACCAGAGGGGAAACACATTGTTAAGAAGAGGTCACTGTATTTTTCCATCACACTTTCCATCTTCTCCGTTTTTGATCGGAGAAGGAATTTAGTAGTCAGAATGTTCTTTTTTATCCATGTTTTCTGATTTGTTTGAGATTCGATACTGAGTAGGAGAGGATCACATTTCTTTTTTTCTTTCTGTTGTGAAGGCAACTGTATTGACTCTCTGGCTGTTTTTTAAGCCCGTGGGTTGGCAAATCCATGAGAACAGTAGTTGGTGTGATGGTGAAGATGTTGGCAGACAAGTTAGGGCTGAGGATGCCCTCCCGTAGGTATAGCTGCCAGTGTCTGGTGAGTTAGCCTGAAAGTGTGTCACACGGGCTGAGGATCTCTAGTCTTCCAGTAAGAGCGACTACAAATGTTAATCAGGTTCCCTAATGCAGTTATCAGAGTTCATTGGTGGCATGTGCTTTCTATAGTTCTCAATGTAAGTGGTATATGGTGTTTGGAATGGTAAGCCCCATTTTTGAGTGTTTGATTTCTCAGCCGAAGTGTGATAGTGGCAGCTCAGCTCTACTCTCTTTTGTCCCTGGAGAAGTCAAAACAGAAATGATTGATGTTAGAGTGGGGGTGAGGCGGAGACAGGCCCACCTCCGTGTGGTCAACGGGCGGACTCCTTCCCCTAGCCCTCTGAGACGTGGGTTTGGTTACCGGGACCACTGCTAAGGCGGATTCGTTAAGAGCATGGTCCACTTGGCTCCGTGTTGTTTCCTGCACTGTCCCTATAGCATTTCCTGTAGGATCGTTGCGGCTCACGCTGGAATCGGCCTGTTCACCACCGACAGTCTGATGTGTGTGTCTTGCTTTTTTAGGAGGTGTCTCGTCAGCAGCGCTCCTTCCAAACACTGGACCAAGAGTGCACTCAGATGAAAGCCAAACTTACGCAGGAGTTACAGCAAGCCAAGAACACGCACAATATCCTCCAGGCGGACCTGGATAAAGTAGGGTGCTAACTTCTCTCCCTTAGTAACCCCTTCTTTCCTTAGACATGTTATTTCCCCACCACAGATGACATGGGATACTTTTAAGGAAAACATGCTCTATCCTCCCTTCCCTTACTTATCAAAGAGAGCAAGCTGAACTTGCCTGGGTCTGGGTTCTCTGATTTAGAGAAAGAGCAGAGCGAATGAGGTCCCAGAGCTGAATGACTGGAGGTCTCTGATTTTCAGGTGGTTCTTGGTCATGTCAGCGAATGGGATCCCAAGTAATTTATGCCCCCAATTGTCAAAGCACTGGAAATTATCATCTGTTTACTTAGTTAACATCTCTTCAAAAATGATCTCATTCTGTTTCATGGCTTCACACACTGTCCATATACTGATGACTTCTGCGTTTACATCTGCAGCCTGGATGTCCGTTCTGAACTTGAGACTCACGGGTGTGTACCTGATACTTGCCCGCGCATGTCTGACAGGCCTCTCACACATAATGTGTTAACAACGGAGCTCTGGCTTCTTTCAAACTTGCTCCTCCTTCAGTCTTTCTCATCCCAGTAAATAACAGTTCTGTTCTTCCCATGTCTCAGGCCAAAACCTCTGTGTCCTCGTCATCTCTTCTTGTTCTCTCACACCTCAAGGTTATCCATTAAAACTCCACCAACTCTATCTTTATTTCACACACACACGCCTGTGTGTGTATCTGTGTATGTGTGCATATGTATATTGGTGCACGTGTGTGTTTGTGTGTGTGCCTTATGCGTATAGTATATTTAAACCTGTTTGTGTTAAAACACATCTCTATAGAATAAATGTTTAACGATAAATTATTATCAGGTATGCTCACTTACAAGCATAATCTATGTCGGGGAGAATGTCAGCCATCCCAGAAATGCTTCTTGTGCCACATGCCTCCCTAAGGACACACCTGACTTTTACGTCTATCTGTATTTTACATTGCCTGCTTTCACCATCCCTGCTGCTGTATCTGACCTAAGATGACCTCATCTCCCACTGGGGTTACTATTTTAGCCTCCTCACCCGCCTCCCTGTTCTGCACGTCTTCTTCCTCAGTCTGTTTTCAACCAGCGGCCGGTGTGAGTCTTTTAATGTCTAAGTCAGATCTCCTCACTCCTCTGCCTGAAACTCTCTCCATCTCTCAGTGAGAGGGTCACAACCAAAGTCGATGGCTTTGACTCTTTTACTCCATGATTATTTTTTTTATTACAGAAGAGTACCTGATTATTTAAAAAGCAAAGCACAGAAAACTGAAACTTGGCCTTGTTTTCTCTTTGTAGGTCACATCAGTAAAGCACCAGCTAGAAAAAAATTTGGAAGAGTTGAAGCAAGCGTTCTGCAGAACCGAACGCGCATTACAGGCGAGTCAGACCAAGGAAAGTGAGCTGAGGAGAAGCAGTGAGGTACGTGAGGAGCAGAGCTGAGAAATTATCAACTTCTGCTCAGGATGAAGTTGGAGGGTCAGAGAGAATTCCTACACCGTTTTTCAGCAGCTTATCACGACCATATACACCCTGTTTCCCCGAAAATAAGACCTAGCTGGACATTCAGCTCTAATGCGTCTTTTGGAGCAAAAATTAACATAAGACCTGGTCTTAAATTACAGTGAAATAAGACCCAGTCTTAAATTATAGTAAAATAAGACCCAGTCTCATATTATATTACATTGTATTATATTATATTATATCCAATCTTATATCATAGTAAAATAAGACCGGGTCTTATATTAATTTTTGCTCCAAAAGATGCATTAGACCTGATTGTCTGGCTAGGTCTTATTTTCAGGGAAACACGGTAGTTTTTTATTTGCCAGAAGTATTACAGAATATTTTGTATGTAACCTATGACATAGGACACAGTGCTTTTTTTTTTTTAACTTTCTATTCCAATATAATTACTACTGTGCAAGAAGGGAAGGAAACAAGGGATTTTCTAGAAACAAAATTGGTGACGAGGTATATAATGTAAATCCCTTTCCCGAAGGTTGGTTTTTGAGTCATCAAATACTAAAATCCTTGTGGAAAGTCATAGATTTAAATAAACAAAAGTCATGACAGATGAAGGGTTTCTAGATTTCCACTTGTTATAAAAACATCAAGTAATTGTAAATCACGTCACTCTGGCTTCAACACTAGCCTTAGCGTTGAGTGTCTACAAGGATGGTTGACGGTGTCTTTGTAGATTTATGTTTTTGATGCAAAAGCGTGGACAAGGTGCCCCCAGTGGGGTGGATACAAGGGTAAACCTCATGTTGCTTCTTGCTAGGATTTTATCCATATTTCCTTTAATTTGGCTTCTCTCTGGAGTTATGTTATGTTCTGGAGTTTATTTTTAGAGGGACTAATTAAGAACCATGTAGGGATGCGTAGTAATAGACTGAAATAATTTGAAAAGAGCCATAAATCAGTGCTGTAATTTTACGCAGAAGCACAGCAGACTGGTAGATGTTTCTGCTCCATCAAATGTCACAGGAAAGACCATTTCCTACTTATTCTTTGATTATTTTGCAGTCACTTTTGTAGACTGTAAAGATGTTGAATTCTCTCTAAAGAACAGTTATGTACGTAGGGAAAGTCTAAATGTATTTATCCCCCCAGCTTTGAAGAATGTTGCATGATTGTAAAATCAGAACATCTGTCAGTAGCAAAGAAGTAACTGTTAACACAGCTCCCCCCAGAGGGCTAATGCTGCTGGAGATAGGAGACCACAGCTCCCGCAACCCAAGTGGAAGAGAACTTCTCATCAGATGATGGTTTCATCAGCGAACGTTTTCAAATGAAAGTGTTTTGTTTCAGCAAAACAAATGTTTGCCTTTTGGCCAGTGGGGACCAACCAACAGATGCTTCTGCTGACATTTCCACAGGCAGACTGGCACCGAGCTCTTCCCTCTGTGAGCTTCCCTTTCAGCCAGGAACTCTCCCGCGACTCCACTCGCTGCCTGGTGGAAGCATTTTGTAAAAGCAATCGCCTGGTTAAGAGGGTTCAAACACTTTGAAAACTGTCTGCTTGGCCAAGGCACAGTAGTGGGCTGGACGTTGTCTTGCAGGTGTTTCTGAAGACGTGTCCACTCCCCACAGGGTCTGGCATGTCAGCTGTGGAGCTGTCCACGGAGCAGTCTCACCTGTACGGTGTTAAATGCCTACCTGTTGCCCTTATATTTCATTGATTTCTGTGTCCAATGAGGGCAGTCGTGTAGACGTGCCCAGCACAGGGCCAGGGAGTTTGTTTAGTATTTGTCTTAATGTGTGTGTACGTGTTTCTTCTTTTGAGGACGATAGCTGGTTCTTGCATTTTGAATTGGGGTTAGGATCAGAAAAGTGATATACCCAGTTAGGGTGGTGGTGTAATTTAATGGTACAGTGTTGGTGGCTTTAGAATGAGCGAGATCTGAAATTGTATCGCTCTTCTCCCACCTACCTGCTGTGTGACCTTGGGACCGTGACTTGCCCTTTCTGAGTCTGACGTTCCTCATCTGCATATGGGGACTAATAATACATTTTCCTTTCCAAAGCTCCATTAATGATTAAATCAAATATTGTATGTGAAGTGCTTAGACCACGGCCCAGCACAGAAGGGCTCAGTAAATTATTACAGCCCACCTGCTCGTTGCCTCGGTTTTCACATCTGTTATGACCTGTCTGCTGTCACCCATAGGCACAGAGAGTGATGAGCAGGGGACAGTGCATTTGAGATTTTTCACATTTAAAATTGTGCCGGTTCTATTCTATTACTCTGGGTATCTTTCTGTATCTAATTATAAGTAAGTACAAACAAGCTTAGCACGCTGATAGGTTTTGGATGCCGAAATAATGTGACAGTTGTACTGAAATTTTCCCTGATCGTGTTTAGGAAACTAACATGCGGCTCACAATGAGAAATGATCAGTTGTGGAAACGTGATTTAATGGGCCAGTCAAGGGTAAAGTTAACGTTTAGTATCAAAGTGAATGGAGGTTTTAGATAAAGTGCTCGTCCAACCTCCAGTGCCAGCCCCGTAGCTTTGGGGTTAGGCCATAATATTCCATCATTTGACAGCCAAGATGAGGGAACACTCGCCTGGGGACCTTCCCGAGCATGGGGTCCTCTGAGGAGCTTGGTCTGGCAGGCAAGAATAATGAGGTGGGAGATGGATCCTTTGTAGCCATCCCTTCCTTGTTCACGATATAGACTGCCTCAGCAGGGGACATGTTAAGCTTCGTTCGTGGCTGGGATCATGAAATACCACACAGTAACTGAAAGTTGTTTTGTCTGGCCCCAGGAAATGATGCCCCCTTGCTGCTCCTAAACCAAAGTTGATCTGGGTGGAAGAGCTTGCTAAGCTCCAATTCTGGCTTGTGGCTATGGGGATTTTGGTTGTGTTTTTCCAGACTCGTGCCCAATTTTGCAAATCATGTGCGGATGTAAGAGATGCATAGGAGAATATATCCTTGTGTGCTTAACTCGTTGTTGATAATGAGCTACCCAATCAAGTCTTAAGTGGCTGCAGCCTCGCAGCGAACTAAGTGCTGATGCGGGGCAGCCTACAGCCTCGTTTTCAGATGTTCATTTTCTAAATTCTGGCCTTTTAAAATTCTTGGGTTGGTCATAGATGTAGCATTAGAAGCCTGCTGGGTCCAAGGATTGGCTGAGCTTTTCTTCGTTAGAAACAAACATTTATGGAGCTAATGCCAGAGTAGAGAAAGACGTGTTCATCTTTCCATTTCACTTACTATTCATTTAAACGTCTCCATTTATGGACAGAGGCGGATGGAGATCAACAGACACATAAACATAAGTTGCCCCTCCTCCCTCTCTGGGGTGCACCCAGCTTTGCCCATGGTGCCTTCTCAGCTTTCTTGTCATGCCTCCAGATGTAGATGCCATTTGGTTTGATAGATTTTTTTTGTTTAGGGTAAGAAAATCTTTTATAAGTTGCAAAGTAAGAATGCTAAGTGAACCCCGGAGGTGAAATTCCAGTTCCTCTTTTACGGTGACCTCATCAGCTGACAGCAGTGATCAGGTCTGGCTGCTGTTATATTTCTGGAAGACGTACTAAAAATGCCCATTCCTCTTACGAAAGTGCTTTGAGGTATTTTTCCTTTCACATCTGTGACCTGGTGATTATCGTGAACTAAAGAGCAAACAAGCAAACAGGCGATTCCAGTGCGAAGCTTCCTGATGGTGGTGTTAGGTCTGTAACGTTGTTGCATCTTCATGATCCTTCTCTGCAGAACTGAACACTGACTGGTGTGCACGTCGGTCTCTCAGCCCTGAGATCAGGTGGAGCGGCCCCTTCACTGAGCTTGTGGCAGGGAGGCAGGCTTAGGACAAAGGAGACAGGAGTAGAGCTACTACTTGTTCTGATGATGAAAGGAACATATATACATGAACACAGCAGCTGCCAGCAAGTTTTCAAGTATTTTCCACTCGCCAGATTCTCCCTCTTCTTGAATTTGGCTTTGCTACCTCGGTACCCATCTGCTGGTAGTAACCAGACTGATAATTGAAGGCAGCCTTCCAGCACAGCCCTGCCAGGGCCATCTGTTTAATAACGGTGCAGTAGGGTTTTGGAGGATGGCTCTTAATTGTTTCTTTAAGATTCAAAAATGTCCCCTACTTCTCAGTGTGGTTTTAAAAAAGTTAGCCTTATGAATTCACCCCCCCGCCCCGCACCGCCCTCTCCCCCCAAAGATGTGAGGTGCTTTTTTGTCTCAGTTTGTAATGATTTGTGTCAATTCCTTGTGGTCCAGAAGGTGGCATATAATACAGGCTGAGGTACTAATAACATCATTGAAGGTTGAAAAACAGGTTGAGGAAATAGAGGATTTATGATATTTATTGTGTGGTTAATCAGCACAGGTGTGTTTATTTGGCATGCAAATGTTAATTGGTTTTAAGATTCAGAAAAACATACGTGTCTCCCTACATGATACAATGGGACTGCATATGTGTCTCTGTTACGTGATTTGCACTTCGATGCATGGATACTTCATTTAATCAGGTGCCCAAAGAACCTGTTTTTCCCTGCGAAAGCTCAGATTCCCCCATCTAGAATGAATTCTTCCTTCTGTGCTCCAGCCTTCCCACAGCGCACTCACCCTCTCTTTAGTACTTAGTACGTCCTGCTACGTATCACATCTGCCCCCACCGGGTGAGGGGAGAAGGGGGGTCCCTGCCCCAAGGGCAAAGACTCTGTCTTACTTATATCCACATCTTTTATAATGCCCATTCCAGCATCTTGCCCATTGTAGATTTTCTTGATAACCATTTATTGAAGGTAATTTTACCCATAAAGATATCCCCATAACAGTGAACCTTAAGATAGTTTTAGGGTGAAAAGTAAAAATCTGTCACGTGAATTTCTTTGGTTCCTTAGCATATCTTTGCAAAGATCTATTAGATCCTTCAGGAACTTGGAGCTTGTGTAAATAGGATTTTCCTTATGAGCTAACTCTTTAACAAGCTTAGGGACAACCAGAAAGTTCAAAGAAACATATTTCTTGAAGGGAAAAGATTATCATCAGATTTGGGTTTTGTGCTTTTGTTGTAACTTCTATTCATAAAATCATTTGGCTTAAGTAAGAATGTGTAATTTCCTTAAGGACTCAAAGGGAAAGCGTGATTCCTCCCCGCTGTAATATACACAGAACAGTTCCTCTAGGGACCCTTACTAAGGCAGAAGCCATCATTTGCTCGAGCCTTTGTTTTGATTATAACCAAGTAAATGTGTGCTTTAGGAAATGAAGAATGAAAACAGCTGCCTGAAAACTCAGACAGAGCAAAGTGCCAGAGAAGTCTGCCACCTGCAGGAGGAACTGAAGAAGACTAAACAGTGTTTGAGTCAGAGCCAGAATCTGGCAGAAGAAATGAGGGGTACGTGAACTTAGTGTTTTAGAGCTACTTCTCGAACTCATGTTCCCAGGAGGGAGGATGGATGACATTAGAAACTTGTTTGAAGTTTTCCATGTATTCTCCCAGAAAGATGTCCGCAGTCGATGTGGAGAAAGTTTTCCCTCCTTTGTAGTTTCCAGAGTGAGAGTTGGACATTTGTTTTTTATTGGAACACATTGAGTCCCCAGATGCCTGGTTTTCAGCACTTTGAAACCAGAAGGGTAAATATTTTCCACAATTTAGTAAATTGTCAGTGCTGTCTCTCGCCCCAGAGCGCTATTCTGTATGTCTCCAGTGTGTTAGTTACATCCCGACAGCTCAGCTCCTCACTCGTTACAATCCCCTTATAATGGAAAACCCCTATATTAAATGCATGTTGTCCCAGCCCTTAATGATAATGACCATTGTTTTTTGATGACTTACTTGACTGAATGATTTTATTTCTTTACGTTAAAGCCAAAGAATTATGCTATACACACCAAATGAATCCATTGTTTCACATTTATTTGTGTATACGATATGTCTTTTACTTAAAGTTAGTTTCTCACCTGGTGTATTTGCACATCTAGGCTTGCTCTTAACCTGACCTGTGGATTGTGCGTCACACTTCTCTGTGACTGTTTTCTTTTTTAAATTCCAATCTCCCCCAGATAGCTTTCAGTTTGTCCACAGCAGCAGGTAGAGATGTCAATCTTTCTTGAAAGAAAACCACAGGACAAGGAAGGATTCAGGCGTTTTTCAGTGTTGGTCCACAATGCCATTGTTGGAAGTCCTCATAAGCAGAGGTGATTGATTGTCCTTGTGGGCTACTGAGAGCCATCACTCAGTAAGTAGACTAAGCTTAGTGGGTTAAAAATAGGAGTGGTTTTCTACTCGCTGTAATACTTGCATTTAGAATACATGCTGCCTTCATCATCTACTAGTAGGTTCTCGACTTTTATTCTCCCTCAATACACGTGAGGAAGCCTTCCCATCACTGGTGAATGAAACCATTGAGGTTATTCTCAACTAGGTGGGACCAGTGGGTAGAGGTGAGTTATTGGGCAGAACACAAGGTGGTAATAGAGTTTGAAAAAGCTTCCAGATGATTCTCACATTCGTAGGTACCACCCTTACTGTGAGGGGCTGGGATGAGGGTGATGTTGTTCCTCAATTATTCTCATATATAAACCTCAGGAGTTCCTGATATAGGATCTCTTATTGTTTTGTCCTTAAGCTCAGTCTTATGGGTTTTTGGCTAAAATGGTTCTGGGAAATCAGAATTCCTTTTCTGGGAAATCAGAATTATTTCCATTTCAGTACTGCTTTTGTCACAGTTTTCTCTCTTTGAATAAGTATTTCAAAAGAGATGAAAAATATAGGCAGACCTCAGCGATATTGTGGGTTCACTTCCAGACCACCGCAGTAGAGTAAGTTATCGCAATAAAGTGAGTTTTAATCTTTTTGCTGGTGGAAGCGTTTTGCCTTCAGTTTGTAAAACCCACAACATATACATATACATAAACACATACAAAAAAAAAAAGAAGAAAAGAAAGTTTCAAGTGTTTAGGAAAATACTCCTTTGGTATTTTATACAACAACATTTTATTAAGCTGCATTGAAAGAAGATGAACAAATATATTATCATCCCTAAAAGGACCCTATTTCTTATTGTCTTTATATAAGCTTAGATAATTGTCAGGAATTGTAGGAATATTGAGCAATAATGTCAGTTTTTACAGGGCTTGAGAAGCTGTTTATTTGGATTTTTTTTTTCCCCTGAATTGAGAATTCTCATAGAATAAATATTTAAAACATTGACAATGTTTTTTTTCTGTTGTTCTGTTTTGTTTTTTTACTTTTAATAGCTAAGAATACCTTCCAGGAAACCATGTTAAGAGATCTTCAAGAAAAAATAAATCAGCAAGAGAATTCCTTGACTTTACAGAAACTGAAGCTTGCCATAGCTGATCTGGAAAAGCAACGAGATTGTTCTCAAGACCTTTTGAAGAAAAGGGAACATCACATTGAACAACTGAGCGAAAAGTTAAGCAAAACACAGAGAGAGTCTGAAGCTTTATTGAGTGCTTTGGAGTTACAAAAGAAAGAATATGAAGATTTGAAAGAAGAGAAAACTCTGTTTGCTCATTGGAAAAGTGAAAACGAACCACTTTTAAAGCAGATGGAATCAGAAAAGGAAAGCTTGCAGAGTAAGATCAGTCACTTGGAAACTTGTCTTAAGACAGAACAAATAAAAAGCACCGAGTACACCGAGCGAATAAGAACACTAGAGATGGAAAGAGAAAACCTAAATGTTGAGATGAGAAACCTTCACAATGTGATTGACAGCAGGACCGTGGAGGTAGAGACACAGAAACAAGCTTATGTAGAACTACAGCAGAAAGCTGAGTTCTCAGATCAGAAACATAAGAAGGAAATAGAAAATACGGGTTTAAGAATTTCTGAGCTTACTGAACAAGTTGAAGATCTAGGACAGAAGCTTCAATTACTGTCAAGTGAAATAACGGACAAAGACCAACGTTACCAAGTCTTGCACGCTGAATATAAGAGCTTCAAGGATCTGCTAAAATCCAGTGATTCTTTGGTGACAAATGAGGCTCTGCACAGAAGTCTTTTGGCTTTTGAGCAGCAGTCTGCAATGAATAATTCCTTTGCAAATACAATTGTAGGGCAAGGAAGCCTGCCTTCAGAAAGGAGCAAGTGCCATGGAGAAGTGGACCAAAGTCCAAAAAAATCAGCCATCTTGCAAAACAGAGTCGTTTCTCTTGAATTTTCATTAGCGTCTCAAAAGCAGATGAACTCAGATCTGCAAAAGCAGTGTGAAGAGTTGGTGCAAATCAGAGGAGAAATAGAAGAAAATCTTGTCAAAGCAGAACAGGTGCATCAAAGTTTTGTGGCTGAAACAAGCCAACGCCTTAGTAAGTTACAGGAAGACACTTCCGTTCATCGGAACGTCGTTGCTGAAACTTTGCTTGCCCTGGAGAACAAGGAAAGAGAGCTGCAACTTTTGAATGAAAAATTAGAAACTGAGCAAGCAGAGATTCAAGAATTTAAAAAGAGCAACCATTTACTTCAGGAATCTCTAAAGGAGCTACAGCTTTTGTCTGAAACTCTGAGCTTAGAGAAAAAAGAAATGAGTTCTATCCTTTCTCTAAATAAAAAGGAAATTGAAGAGCTGACCCGAGAGAATGGGACTCTCAAGGAAATTAACGCAACCTTAAATCAAGAAAAGATGGACTTAATGCAAAAAACTGAGAGTTTTTCAGAGTGTATAGTTGAAAGGGAGGAAAGTATTTCAGATTTATCTAATCAGTACAAGCAAGAAAAACGTATTTTACTACAAAGATGTGAAGAAACAGGAAAGGCATTTGAAGATCTTAGTGAAAAATATAAAACAGTGCAAGAAAAGAGCTCTAAATTAGAATGCTTGCTAAATGAATGCACGAGTGTTTGTGAAAATAGAACAAATGAATTGGAACAGCTAAAGGAAACATTTGCAAAGGAACGCCAAGAACTTGTAACAAAATTAGCTTTAGCTGAAGAAAGAAACCAGAATCTAATACAAGAATTGGGGGCACTGCAGCAAGATTTGAGATCTGAGATTACAGATATTCAGACCAATTGCAAGAGCGAGGCTGATGGCTTAAAGCAAGAAATTGTGAATTTAAAGGAAGAACACAGCAAGATGCTAAAGGAAGTTAATGCCTTATTACAAGAAAATGAGCACCTGATGCAGTTAACGAAGACAAAACATGAGCATCAAAATGTAGACTTGGAACTGGTCAGTGACGCTGTGAAAGAAAGAGAGAATGAGATAAATAAATGTCATGGTCAACTTCCGATGGCGCTTGAACATAATGATACTTCTCTTGACGGTTATAATGCACAGTTGAAACAATTAGAAGCTAAAATAAGAAAAATGGAATTAAAGCTTCAGGAAAGTGAGGAGGAGAAGGCGTGCCTGCAGCAGGAGTTACAGACAATTAGAAGAGAATTAGAAACTAGACACGTTCAGGGAAATACCCAGTCACAAGAAATTAGTGCCCTTAAAGACTGTGAAGTAGATGCAGAAGAAAAATATATTTCAGTGCTTCATGAGCTGTCAACAAGTCAAAATGACAATGCGCAGCTACAATGCTCCCTGCAAACAGCGATGAGCAAGCTGAACGAGCTAGAGAAAATGTGTGAAATGCTGCAGGTCGAGAAGATTGAACTAGTGTCTGAGCTGAATGATTCAAGATCAGAACGTATCACCGAAACTAGTAAAATGGCAGAAGATGTAGAGAGACTAGTCAATGAAGTTAAAATATTAAATGATGAAAATGGTCTTTGTCAAGCCAAGTTAGTGGAAGAAATGCCGGAAGGTGAGCTGGGTGAGCAACAAAAGGAAAAGAAGTCTGAGCCCTTAAATCCTGTGGACGACAGTCATTTCTATGAGCACTTGACGTTGTCAAACAAAGAAGTCCAAATGCACTTTGCTGAATTACAAGAGAAATTCTCATGTTTACAAAGCGAACACAAGATTTTATACGATCAGCACAGTCAGATGAGCTCTAAGATGTCAGAGCTCCAGTCCTATGTCGACATGTTAAAGGCCGAAAATTCAGTCCTGTCGATGAATCTGAGAAACTCTCCAGGTGACTTGGTAAAGGAAGCGATGCTGGAACCCAAGGAAGGACATTCACTGTCACTGTCATTCTCATATGTGGCTGACAGCCCTAGCCTTACAAGTTCGGGAGAATCGTCTTTTTACAAAGATCTCTTAGAACAGATAGGAGAGACATCCCTTTTGAATAATTTAGAAGGGAATGTTTCCGCACACCAGTCCAACGTAGAGGAGGTATCTTGCAGCAGTCTGGAGGAGGAGAATCTGACCTTGAAAGCATTCCCATCGGCCCCGGAGAACAGCACTGAAAAACCTGAGGCCCTCTGTCAGATGTACCTACAGTCCCTCAAGAAGCTGGAAGAGAAAATGGAAAGTCAAGAGATGATGAAAAATAAGGAAATTGAAGACCTCAGACAGTTACTAAGTTCTCAAAGGAAAGAGCTCGACTGCCTTCAGAAGCAGCACTTAGCAGAAAATGAACAGTGGCAAGAGAAGCTGACAAGCGTGACTGTGGAGATGGAGTCCAAGCTGGCTGCAGAAAAGAAACAGAGAGAACACCTGTCACTGGAGCTCGAAGTCGCACGACTCCAGCTGCAAGGTCTGGACTTAAGCACTCGGTCTTTGCTTGGCACCGACGTCGAAGATGTAAGTACATGGATTTACATGCTCTTTCTCTAATTACATGCCTACTAGCCACTCATGTAAATGTTGATTGAACTGAAATCAACATTGAATCGAACTTAAAATACTTTTAGGGTTCAAGGACGTAAAAACAAAATATACCAATGTTTTTTTAAAAAAACAAACCAGAACTTTAGGACGTGAGTAAACCGTTTTTTTGGGGTGTGGGGGGTAAATTTCTACCGTGATTTCATTTTAACACTATTATATGGGAAATTACCAAAGATGTTTTTAAAAGTCACTTGGAGAAAATTATATAATGGAGTCAGAACGTCATCTTCAGGGTACGTATGTTGTATGCTTTCAATTTTTGTGAGTTAATAAAGCACACTTAAATATTAAATTAGAGCTTATGAATGATAATGTGATGGGAATTTTAACGTCTCTTGCCCATTTCAGACTATTTTTAATGTTACAGTGTTATAGTCATGAAAGTAAACATGGGAGTTTATTACATATTTAGTCATTTTTAACAATTTGCTCTTATTCAAACCTGTGATTTGGTATGAGTTGTTTGAAGACATTTCTTTTTGTTCTTGAATATGACATTGGTTGGTTACTTATAACTTAGTCCTTCTAGTCTACCAGATAAACTAACTCTGTACCATAGACGCGTGTCACTTCATTCCCTCTGTCTGCTTGTGTGAGGTCAGAGGGCAGGTGGTGAAGTGGCAGCATTTGTAGTCACTGCAGCTGATCCCCATTTTACAGAGGAGAGGCAAGTGACATCCAGACATGCAAATTATCTAAGAATACAGATAGTAAGTGCTGGCCCTGTGCTTAAGTCCTTGGGCTGGCAATCTGGTCAACACATTCCTGCCTTTCCATCTTAAAGAATTTCAGAAATGCTGAAGGTGGCAGCTGAACATTTTCTGTGGAATCTGTTAGTCTCTTATTTGATAGTTACAAGGAGAAATTTTACATTTAGGCTACCTCGACTATTCCTAGCAAGAAAAAAACGACATTTAAATGTATCCCCTGGTAGATGGTCAAATAACTGAAGAGTTTGGCTTCACGATAAATACCTTACCCAGTGCCTTGCTCATAGAGAACCCTTACTGAATGTTTGTTTGTGTTGAATATATGGATGGAGAGAAGAGACTGGTGGGAAATATGTCATTTGAAATGATGTGTTTAGCAGACGCAAGAGGCCAATTTCGATAAAGTAGTATTTAAGCCTATTTCTTATATTTCGATTCTTCTTGAAAAATAAAATGCATTCTCGTTATATATTATAGCTACAGGATATTCAGCATGGAAACGATGGCTGTGACATCAAAGAATCAGAAGAATGTGCTTCAGAAACTAAAGAGAGAACACTAAAGGAGCTCATTGATCGTATTTTTGAAAAAGATATTCAGGACCTCAGTCTAGAGATGGAGAAAATAACCAAGACTGGTGCAGGTGAACTTGCAGGAGAATGTTCGAGGGAGCAGTCCCCAGAAACCAGTTATGAGACCCCAGTGGAAAACAAAGCCCAGGACTTTTCAGAATGCATTTCTGAATCGTCACTTCCTGGTCCTAATGCTTTGGTACCTATAGATCTTCTGGAGAATCAGATAACCATTCAGAATCTCCAACTGCACGTAAAAGAGACATCAAATGAGAATCAGAGACTACTTCATATTCTAGAGGAACGTGGCAAAAATGTTGAAATTTTGCTAAGTGAAATAAAACAGTTAGACTCAAAACTCAATTTACAGGAAGTGCAACTAGCTACCAAGAACGAAACATGCATGGAACTGGAGAAAATTGTTGAAGAGCTTAAGAAAGAAAAATCAGATTTAATTGAAAAATTGGAATCCTTTTCTTGTGATAGTAAGGGGTTCTGCCAGAGAGTAGGAAGTTCGGAAGGGCTCGACTCTAGTTCAGAAATGGGCACAAATGAATTGTCCCATGAAGTTATTGAAGACAGTGTAGTCAAAGTGATGGATAATTGGAGAGAGAGATTTCTCGATGTGGAAAATGAGCTGAAGAGGGTCAAGTCTGAGAAAGGCAACGTCGAGCGTCATGCCCACTCTGTGGAAGCTGATTTAGAGGTAGTTCACACAGAGAAGCTATGTTTAGAAAAAGACAATGAAAAGAAGCAGCAAGTTATAACCTGTCTTGAGGAAGAACTCTCCATGGTCACAAGTGAGAGAGATCACCTTCGTGGAGAATTAGATACTTTGTCAAAAGAAAATAAAGAACTGGATCTGATGTCTGAAAAGATGAAGGAGCAAATACGAGATCTCGAATCCAATCTAGAAAAGTGTCAACATCACATCAACGTGCTGAAAGCTGAGATGGAGGAGAAAACACAGCTCCTTCAGACTCTGTGCTGTGGCACAAACAAGCTGTTGGAAGAGAAAGCTCATCTCCAGGGGCAGCTGCAGAGTTTAGAAAAGGAGTCACAGGCACTGTCATTGGCAAAAAGCGAGCTGGAAAACCAAATCGGACCATTGAAGACAGAGAAAGAGTCACTTGTCAGAGAATCCGAAAGCCTGCAGACCAAATTCTGTGAACTGGAACAGGAGAAGCTGAATGTCGCTACGGCCTTGGAAACAGCCCTGATGGAAAAAGGCGAGGTTGCAGTGAGGCTGAGCTCAACTCAGGAGGAGGTGCATCATCTGAAAAGTGGTATCGAGAAGCTGAGGGTCCGCATCGAGGCCGATGAAAAGAAACATCTTCATGTCTCAGAGAAACTGAAGGAACGTGAGCGTAAGATTGACTCGCTTCAGGATAAAGTTGAGAATCTTGAAAGGGAGCTGCAGATGTCAGAAGAAAACCAAGAGACGATGATTCTTGATGCTGAGAATGCCAAAGCAGAGGTAGAGACCCTAAAAACACAAATGGAATTGATGACCGAACACCTGAAAGCTTTAGAATTAGACCTTGTCGAGGTAAGGTCTGAAAAAGAAAATCTGACAAAACAGCTACAAGAAAAACAAGGTCAACTGTCTGAGTTAGACACGTTACTCTCTTCATTTAAAAATCTGTTAGAAGAAAAGGAACAAGAAAAAATACAGATGACACAAGAATCTAAAGCTGCAGTGGAGATGCTCCAAACAGAATTGAAAGAGCTAAACGAGGAAGTGATAGCCTTGTGTGATGACCAAGAGACCGGCAAGGTCGAAGAACCACAGAGCCTGGGTTCCCCAGAGCAGGAAGTGCATCAGCTGAGAAACAGCATCGAAAAGCTGAAAGTCCACCTAGAAACTGATGAAAAAAAGCAGCTCCATGTCTTAGAGAAACTGAAGGAAAGTGAGCATCATGCAGATTTGCTTAAGGACAGAGTTGAGAACCTTGAAAGAGAACTAGAGATATCAAGAAAAAACCATGAGCACGTGATTCTGGAGGCTGAGAATGCCAAAGCAGAGGTGGAGACCCTAAAGGCAAAAGTAGAGAAGCTATCCCCGAGTCTGAGAGATCTGGAATTGGATCTTGTCAGTATGAGGTCGGAAAAAGAACATCTGACGAAAGAATTACAAAAAGAGCAAGGACGAATATCCGAATTAGAAATATTAAATTCCTCAATTGAAAATCTCTTGCAAGAAAAAGAGCAAGAAAAAGTACAGATGACAGAAGAATCTAAGATTGCAGTGGAGAGCCTTCAAACACAATTAAAAGAGCTAAATGAGAAGGTGGCAGCCTTGTGTGATGACCAAGAGACCTGGAAGGTCAAAGAACAGAATCTGAGTGGTCAAGTAGATCATCTTGAACTTGAGAAGGCTCAGTTGCTGCAAGGCCTTGAGGAGGCCAAAAGTAATTACGTTATTTTGCAGTCTTCTGTGGATAGCTTCATTCAAGAAGTGGAAGATGGCAAACGGAAACTAGAGAAGAAGGATGAAGAAATCAGTGTATTAAAAACTCAAATTCAAGACCGAGAGCAGCTTGTCTCTAAACTGTCCCAGGTGGAAGGAGAGCAGCAAGTTTGGAAGAAGCAAAAAACAGAACTGGAGAATCTGACATTGGAATTGGAGCAGAAGATCCAAGTGTTACAGTCCACAAGGGACACTTTGCAGGACACCTTGGAATCACTGCAGAGTTCTTACAAAGATCTGGAGAAAGAGCTTGAATTGACAAACATGGAAAAAATATCCTTTGTTGAAAAAGTAAGTAGCTTCATCTACATCTGTATATGTTGTCAGGAGGGAGGGAAATCACCGTGTGAATTGTATTTCCTTCTGGGTGATGTTTGCAGTCCTGGACCATTCTTTGTAAAGGCTTGAAGTTTATGGGGTCTTGAAACTTTGGGGACATTGGGTTGGCTCCAGCAGTTGTGATGCTTTCTTTGCTTTGGCACACATTTACACGGGACACTCGTGTGGGTTGGCCCCGCTTTTCATTGTGGCACCTGGACGAAGGAGAAACTCTGGGTTATGCATTATCTATAGTTCTACTTATACTTGCCTTTCTTGCATTACAGCAGGATAGTAGCCTCCCGGTACCCAGGTGAGAACCACTTCTATAGAGAGTTTAACAGGTACTAGTAAGAGTCAGACGGGATCCCCTTTGCCCCTGCCCTACCTTTTTTTGCCTTTAGGTGAAAGAACTATTAAACATAGAACCCTCATGGCTCCAAAGGGTATGTCCTGGGGATTTTGTGCTTTCAGCTCCCTCTTTGGTGTCTTTTCTTTGTGCCGTCTCCTGTTTTGTCAGCTGATGATTAAAGGGAAGATCTGCCATCAAGAGGCTCAATTATTAATGAAAAATTATGTTTTTGTCCTATATGCTTACTTACTGATCGAGGAAAGTGATTCCTTCAAATTAAAATTTTACTGGGCAAGTGTTAAAAGGAAAAAGGAGTGTCGAGAAAATGCAATCTCTCATAACTACATTCCAAGAATTTTAAGCATTTGGATAGCTTGCAAGAGATGGCAGTTATGGTGGAGATGATTAGAAAAATGACACCACTCTGTTTCAACTTCAGGGAGCACATGCAAACAATAGACCTTTAACTGATTGGAGGGATGTTTCTCACCGATTACTGTGGCATTGGAGGATTAGTAGAGATCCAAGAAATGATAAAAATCTAAGACGCTGCCTCAAATACCATTCTCAGATCTTTTAAGTTTAATTCAAATTAATACCTTTATGAAGGATTTTAAGACTTAGTAATATTATCTTTCCTTGTCATTCCTTATTGCCATCTTTTGTTCTTTGCTGAGACGAAAAGGTAAGCTCACCAGTAGGTTTTGAGAATATTAGTTGAGTGGACAGTAGAGTGAGGATTAGCCAGTTTCCATTATTATTGAAGGCTGAAGTGATGTCATGACTATGTTGTATCAGAGTGATTAATTTGATCGAAACACAACCAAAAGCAGATCCTAATGGAAGATTACTTTTCAGGTAACTGCAATGACCTCGAAGGAAACTGAGCTGCAGAGGGAAATGCAGGAGATGGTACAGAAAATGACAGAGTTGAAAGAAGAATTTAGTAGGGAGAAAAATAGGCTAACGGAAGAATTAAATTTGATGTTGGAAGAAACGAAGAGCAGCAAAGTAAGTTAATCTGTGACAGATTCATTACACTGGTAATTCAGTGTGCACACTCTCCGTGTTTGTTTTCATAAGACCTGTAATGTACCAAACTTTTTTAGCTTTTGAAAAAATTAAGCCCACGCTTATGTCATGATCAGGCTTGGAGTAACCTTGACCAACCAGCGCTGTCACGAGCCCAGGAGTTACGAGAGGTCTCTGAACACGTGAACGTACCTGTCACAGAGCCCAGATAGTTTCTCATAGAAGAGGGCCCTTGCATTAGAGCCACTCCCATCAGAAATAGATTTTAGTAGGCTGCTTTCCTAGCCTGCCACAGATTACAAGCCAGAATATTGCTAGAGACGGATGCACTGATCTTGCTAAGAACTAACCAAATAGCAGAAAGGAAGCCTCAGGAAAATGCAAGGTTAGAACAGTCTTGGGGTGCTGTTTTTAGGGCAGGGTTAATGTGCTGGATCGATAGCATGTGGGCTGCTGCTCCCCACTGCTGTCCCCAGAGCAGACCGCTCATTTGTGCCGCCTCCCTTTCTCCTGAATCTCTTAACACTGAGTCCAGGTAGCACCTGCTTTGTGTGCAGGGCTGGTAGATACAACAAAACCTGTTTGCCAAACCCATTCAAATGGTAAACATTCCTGTATTTATGTGTTGTCCTCGTGCAGTTTCACCCCTAAGTAATACTCTGAAAAGGATAGCAGAGTATAGTTGTGATTATGACGCTGAGTAATCACAAAAAGTTGAAATGGTACTTGTAGTGGCCTGTAGAAGACATTGGGGAAATTGGTGCTTTTTGTTAAGACTGCATTTAAGCTAATGAAAACTTAAGGTTTGGCATTTAATCTCAGCAATTGACTTAAGGAATTTTCTGGCAATGCTGTGTGGAAGGAATTCTTAGGGATGGTATTCAAGTATTGCGTCTGCTGAAATCTCTTGGTACTGAGCAGCTTGGGACGATCCCAAGTATATTGTTATTTGTATTTCACTTTTAGGGGCTACTTAAAAGAAAAGCGAGGCGTTCAGCCTCAAGTTTATACATACAAGTGTGTTAGTTTACAATGGCTTCATTCATTCGTTCATTCATTCGTTTATTCATTCATTCATTCATTCATTCTGCAAATAATAAGCCTTACTGAGGGCAGAGGATAGAATGTTGAACCATAGCTATTCTGTGGTTCTTGTACTCAGAGCTTACAGCCTAGACACGTGAGAAATCATTCAACAGGAAACATATGAAATAGTAAACTGTTAACTGTTAGAAAGGAAACAAGATTTTTCACTGGGGAGTAGTTGGCGAGTGGGGTGTGGGGAAAGGCAACAACCAAATTTGGATAGGTGGTCAGAGACTCTCCTGAAGGATGAGGAGTCAGCCCTGCACAGGACCGGGCAGAGGACGGAGCCTTCTGGGTCTAGAGAGCGGTGTGGTCAAGTCTTTGAGATCGGTAAGATCTTTGTATGTTTTAGACATCAGCAAGAAGTCATGTGGCTGGAATCAGATGGAATATGGTAGGGAAAAAATTGGAGAGGAAGGAAGGCCGTAGTAAGGAAACACAATAAAATCTGAAGTGACGCCAAATACTTGAGGCTGGAGTTTAAAGGAAAGATTTGGGGTGGATACGTTCGCTTGGCTAGTTCAGAACATAGGTAGTATTTAAAAATTACAGGAGTGATCGAAGATACAGACGGAGAAGAGAAGGTGGCTGAGGGCCGAGCCCAGAGGACCTCCAGCCCGCAGGGTGAGATGGAGGGGAAGAGCCAGAAAGGAAAATGTGGAGATATGAGGAGCCATACCAGTGCGGTGTCCTAGACGCCAAGAGCGAAGGCTGCCTGAGGACGGAAGGAGTGGTCAGCAGCCTCAGATCTACTCAGAGGTCAGAGGAGATTAGGACTGAAGAGTGCTCCTCAGATTTGCAATGTGGAGGTGATGGCGCCATGAAAAGCTATTTCAGGAGGAGTTGGGACGAAATCAGGTTGGAGTGGCTGAACGAATGTCAGATGAGGAAGTGGACAGAGCACGTGTTCAGACACATATAGAAACACTTATTAGGGATTGAGCATGGAGAAGGCAGATGCCTCCAGGGCTGGGTTCTGCCAGTCCTGCACAGTGAAGGGTTGAGGGAGTTTGGAAGGAAATTCTTAGGACGTGGAAACTAAGTTGGTCTAGGAAGAAAACAAAGTCTGGAAGGGCTTGAGCATGTAGGTCCTGGTGGCAGGGCTGTTGATGAGGTCAAGGAATTATTGCAGTGGGAGTACTTAAGCAAACCTAGTAGCCTAGGAGGGTACGGTGCCAGAAGTTGAGGTTTCAGAGATTCTGTGCTCCCAGTGGATGTGACTTTGGGGGTGGCTAGGCTGGAGCAGAGGAAATTGTCACCAGAGATGGGTCCTCAATTTAATGTGAATACATTGCTGAGGATTATAGCACTGTTCTGTATAGGTTTTTGTCTTGCCCGTAAACTATTTTTCCCCCCATCTCAGTACTCAATATTTCCAAAGATACAGATCCAGGTTCTGAATTCTTTTTCTGTGGTTTTATTATTTTCCTCATTAGGGTCAATTGAAGGAGTTCATGCTAGAAAATAGTGAACTGAAAAAGAGCTTGGATTGTGTACACAAAGACCAGATGGAAAAGCAAGAGAAGATGAGAGAAGAAATAGCTGAATATCAGCGACAGCTTCAGGAAGCTGAAAAGAAACACCAGGCTTTGCTGCTAGATACAAACAAACAGGTAAAACGTCGGGTTTGGTTATGGGACTGGCTGGAGAGTGTGTGTTGATGATAATGTGGCATTTTTTGCAAGAAGGTCAAAGTTCTGCATTATGACTGTGCTATGTGACCTCAGGAAGGGTCCCATCGTGTTAACTTCACTATCTTCCCCCCGGTTACCTGCATGTCTCATTTTATGACTTAATTTTTAAGAATACGTTCCCACCTGGGTAGTATTTTTAAATAGAATAGTATCATGTTTCCCCCAAAATAAGACCTAGCCGGACCATGAGTTCTAATGCGTCTTTTGGAGCAAAAATTAATATAAGACCCAGTCTTATTTTACAATAAGACCTGGTCTTATTTTAATATAATATAATATAATATGATATGATATGATATGATATGATATGATATAATATAATACCCAGTCTTATTTTACTATAAAATAAGACCTGGTCTTTTTTTAATATAATATAATATACGACCTGGTCTTATTTTACTATAATATAAGACCGGGTCTTATTTTAATATAAGACCCGGTATAATATAATATAATATAATATAATATAATATAATATGATATAGTATGTAATATAATATAATAAACTATAATACCAGGTCTTATATTAATTTTTGCTCCAAAAGATGCATTAGTGTTGATGGTCTAGATAGGTCTAATTTTCAGGGAAACACTGTAGGAGAGTCTCAAAGACCATTTGAAATGGTCCTTGGAACAGCAGTTTTATTTTTTGTTTGTTTTCCTTACAATGTTTGTAGCCGAGCCTCCTGGCTAAAGTACCATCTTTCTGCCCTAGCATGAAACGGAAATCCAGATATATCGAGAGAAACTGACTGCTAAAGAAGAATGCCTCCGCTCGCAGAAGGTGGAGATAGACCTCTTGAAGTCCAGTAAAGAAGAACTCAATAATTCTTTGAAAGCAACCACTGAGGTTTTAGAAGGATTGAAGAAAACCAAGGTGTGTTTACTTCTCATTACTTCATGACTTAGAATGGTATCTACAGAATAATAGTGGTTTTAGTGATACTGAATTACGAGCTTTCATTTTAATTTTCATGACAGAGGTTTTTTGTAGTCGTAAATAATAGTCATCAATTCTGTACTGAGTTGTTTTTAAAAATCAGCGGATGGCCTGCAATCTTGAATAAACTTTATCCACTACTTAGTGAATCCTCAAATTAAAGGATGTTACAGCCTTCTTGAGATGGACATGAAGATGAAGCCAAGAACAGACCAGGGTAGACCCCTCAGCTGTCAGTAATAGTTTGGTGGGCAATTCCAAAGTCTTGCTTGATTGGTCTCCAAGTTCACTGCTATCACCAAACCCACTTTCCTATGGCTTCTTAGGAGATCAAGGTGTGAAAAAGCACTTGGTCAGGCACACATATGTGTACATTCTCCTCTTTCTCCCCATGCAACGATCATAAAACTTTTTCTTTAAGGAAAAAAGAAGGCAAACCCTAATCTCGGGATTGTTAGACTGTAGATGGTACTGCGGTAATTCTACATGGAAAGGGAGACTGTTTTGATTCTTACAGCTATTTTTCATAAAATGGATGTCATCCAGAATGTATAATAATGAACCTGGAAATAAATACCTTCCAGTAAAGGTTTTTACTTACAGGGTGATTTAAATGTTTAAAATTGTGATCTTAATTGTATGTTGAATATATTCAAACTGAAAACTAGGCATAAACTTCTTATGTTTTTAGCTCTTATACAATTATCAAGGTGAAGAAAATATACCAATAAAATACAAAACTAATAAAATTCAAAATAACATTAATGATCAGTAATCTTTTGCTGCTACAAAATGAGAGATGTTAGAAAGAAGTAGCTCCAGGTATAAAAATACTTTTTTATATACTCACTTTCTATCTTGTTAATCTTTGGCAGTTTTACTGTGGGGAATCTGTGTGTGTGAGTGTGTATGTGTGTGTGTGTGTGTGTGTGTGTGTGTGTGTGTGTATGTGTGTGTACACACACTGGGTACAAAATGGTGCATTGTTAGTTGAGTATCCTGATCACTTGTAATTTTATGAGCTGCCACTTGATAAGCATTGTTGAAATTGAATTAAATAAATCTCTAATACAATTATGGTTGAAATCCGAAATAGAAAATTTCAAAAGTGCAGATTTACTGCAACATTGCTAATAAAATATTTTAAGATGAAATATACAAAAAATGAAATCACTAGCAACATGAATATGATGCTCATGTTTTGTTTTGTTTTTTGAAATAGTTTGGTTTGCCTTTACCTGTTCATGATTTCTTTCCAGAAACTCTTAGAACTAGGTTGTTTTAGAATTCTGCAATTTTTAGATATTACATAATACAATGCATATGCCACGTATTATATAATATCCCAGTAGGATCTGGGATAATACTTCATACAAATTCATATTATTTCTGTAGCAAAATGTATGAATATTCTCATAAGGTGGGATAAAGACTATAAATACCTGCATGTCTGTTCAGGTCAAGTTTTCCCTCTAAATTATTTTCAAGGTTTTTTTTTTGTTTATTTGTTT
Source organism: Rhinolophus sinicus (assembly GCF_036562045.2). Classification (NCBI taxonomy): domain Eukaryota; kingdom Metazoa; phylum Chordata; class Mammalia; order Chiroptera; family Rhinolophidae; genus Rhinolophus; species Rhinolophus sinicus. The sequence goes on along the minus strand of NC_133766.1, from coordinate 15,449,701 downwards.
TTTTGGTTAAGGAACTCTGAACTTCTACTACTAAGAAGTGTATAATGCCACAGTTCTCCCAACATTCTATTTACGTTCTGTTTGAGCTACTTATGAAATTTAAATTTGTACTGTGAGCCATAATATTGTTTAGCCTTCACTTGGTGCGACTAAAATGAATCCAGTCTTAGACACTGAAATTTTCCCACAGCACAAGATTATAAATGGGAACGTAGTTCTCTCATTGAGAAATTTTGACCCACCAAGAATATGACCATGGACATATACAGTGGGGTAAAGACAGTCTCTTCAATAAATTGTTTTGGAAAAACTGGACAGATACATATAAAAAAAATGAAGCTAGACCACTTTCTTACCCCATATACAAAAATAAACTCAAAATAGATTAAAGACTTAAATATAAGATCAGAAATCATAAAACTCCTAGAAGAAAGCATAGGCAGCATACTCTGACAGTGCTCTTAGTAATATTTTTTGGTGGGTATATCTCCTTGGGCAAGAGAAACAAAAGATAAAATAAACAAATGGGACTACATTAAACTAAAGAGTTTTGCACAGCAAAGGAAACTATCAACAAAGCGAAAAGACAACCTACCGAATAGGAGAAGATATTCACCAATGATACATATGACAAGTGGTTAATATCCAAAATTTATAAAGAACTCATATTTAACAACAACCCCCCCCCCCCCCGAAGCAATCCAATTAAAAAATGAGCAGAGGACCTGAATAGACATTTTTCCAAAGAGGACATACAGATGGCCAGCAAACACATGAAAAGATGCTCAGTGTCACTAATCATCAGGGAAATGCAAATAAAAACCACAATGAGATACCACCTTGCACCTGTCAGAATAGCTATCATCAATAAATCAACAAACAACAAGTGTTGGTGAGGATATGGTGTAAAGGGAAGCCTCGTGTACTGTTGGTGGGATTGCAAATTGGTGCAGCCACTATGGAAAACAGTATGGAGGCTTCCAAAAAATTAAAAATGACCAGCAATTCCACTTCTGGGTATGTATCCAAAGAAATCAAAAACACTAATTCGAAAAGATATATGCATCCCTATGTTCATTGCAGCATTATTTACAATAGCCAAAATATTGAAGCAACCTAAATGTCCATCAATAGACAACTGGACAAAGAGGAGGTGGTACATGTATTCAATGGAACATTACTTGGACATGAAAAAGAATGAAATCTTACCATTTGTGATAACATGGATGCACCTACAGGGTATTATGCTAAGTGAAATAAGTAAGAGAGAGAAAGACAAATAAATACTATATGATTTCCCTTGTATGTAGATCTAAAAACCAAAATAACCAACAAAACAAACTCATAGATACAGAGAACAAACTAATGGTTGCCTGATGGAAGGGGGGGTATGGCTGAAAAAGATGAAGGGATTAAGAAGTACAAATTTGCCGTTACACAGTAGTCATGGGGATGTAGGATGTAGCATAAGGAATATAGTCAATAATATTGTCATAAGTATGTATGGTGCCAGGTGGGTACTAGATTATCAGGGGAATCACTCAGTAAGGTATGTCAATGTCTAACCACCATGTTGTACACCTGAAACTGATAATATTGAATGCCAACCATAATTGAAAATAAAAATAAAAAAGACTGTGTCTACGGCCCCCTAACCCCACCCCCTATGTGTGATTCTCATTGCATAAACACAGGCAGTGGGCAACTTAATAGAACATTATCTTAGGAACCATGCTTTGTGCTTGCTGATACTAAAAGGGGGAGTGAGGACACCATCATCTATCTGGGAAACTTAGGAAACTGAGTGGAGAAGGTGAATTGTTTTATGCATCTTTTGATATTTTATTTTGAATACAGTAATCCTTAAATTTACAATATGTGATTCTTAATTGTATCTTGTCAGTTATTTTTTTGCTCATAAAGAGAAATTCAAGGTTTTAAATTCAAGGTTTTGTTTTATAGTCGGACAATCTGAAATACGCAAATCAACTGAAGAAGGACAATGAACGTTTACAGGAGAAAATCAAGTTGTTGATCAAATCGAGTAAACAGCTGGAGGAGGCAAAGGAAATTCTACAGAAAGAGCTGTCTCACCTTGAAGAAGCTGCACAAGAGAAACAGAAAACAGGTGGGCGTCCCCTGGGCACATCGGTGAGCCAAAACCATGTTCCTCTGGTGACATCCTGGTGGTGTACACAGGAAGTATTTGGAGTCTCTGTTCTATTATGGCGTGCTGATTTTCAGCAGTTTATCCGTTTTCCAGTGTCCGAATTCTGTGCTCAGCATGGGGTCATTAATACGATTAGGAAGGAAGCCTGCAATTTGAAATAGAATAATCACATCTTCTGTTCTGCAACACACACACAAAAACTGACAGCTCATTTTACTCGTGAGCCCTTCTAAGAAGAGGTTTTCATGTGGATGTCCCCATCTACCCGGTTCTACGTCAAGTACCGATTGGCATCTGAGCTGGCAGTAGGAATTTATGAGCAGCTGATTCCGGTTTCCTTGGCGCATCCTTGTGGGTCAACTAAATGAAAAGGTTAAGGGGGGGGGGCTATATTTTGGGGTGTGGAGGTAAAATAAAGAAAAGCAGTGACAAATGTCCTTGTCACTTTTCTGTACTTGTGCCCCCAGAATGGAATGCTGTTACCGAATGGCAAGGTGATGGCAAGTATATGTGTGGGTCTTCTGGACCATCGCTTGGCAGGGTCTTACTTATCTCACTTAGCATAATGCCCTGTAGGTCCATCCATGTCAGTGATGTTGCCTGCTGAGAAGAGTACTCAGGGTGTAGTGGGGCCCCTGGGAGCTTTTCTAATGGACTGAACACCAGTCATGGCAGCTACGAGTAGACCAAGACTCCCACCTTTATAGTGTCCTCCGAGCTTTTGTCCACCAGGTCCTCCATTGTTTCCAAATGGTTTTCAGAGCTTCTTTGGACTTAACTTATCACAGGTCCCCTCTGTCTCCCAAAGCCATTACCACTGGGACTTCATATTCTTTACCTGCTTTTATTGTTCATTCACTTACGATGCAAAGAATGGACAGGGGGCAATAAAGGATGTACTACATTCATTTGACCTCATGAATAACTACAAGAAAGTGTGATGGGTTGGCTGAAATACGAGTTTGAGATTGTGGTATATTTTACTTAAGTTGTCCAAATAAGAGGTATGGAAGGAAACAACTAGAATATATACCTTGATATGATACCACCCAAATGACAGTTGTTTGAACTAGCAGAATGTGTGTAGCTATATTTTCCCGACTTCTCCAAAAGCAGACAAACAAACCAAAAATCAAAGAACACATCTAAAGTTTCCTGCTTGATCATGCCCAGTGTCAACTAGGGAAGCATCAGGGGACATGATGTGTCACTTTATTTTTGACAGGTACTGTTGTGGATGCCAATGTAGAGGAATTGATGACCGAGGTAAAAGAACTGAAGGAAAGCCTTGAAGAAAAAAGCAAGGAGGCAGACGAATACTTGGATAAGTACTGTTCCCTGCTGATAAGCCATGAGAAGTTGGAGCGAGCCAAAGAGACGTTAGAAACACAAGTTGCTCGTCTGAGTTCACAGCAATCTCAACTTCATCTCCAGAGTTCTCCTTTGCTGAATTCAGTTGTTCCAGGGTCATCTCTAGCTCCTTTTGTTACTGAGAAGAAGTTACCATCCAGCCAAAGTAAAGCTTCAGGCAAACGACAGAGGTCCAGTGGGATTCGGGAGAGTGGAGGAGGAACAGCGTCTCCTACACCAGAGTCATTTTCTAAAAAAAGCAAGAAAACCGTCAAAAGTGAAGTTCACCCTGCGGAGGCTGCGGAAGATACCGAGTTTGAGCCTGAGGGACTTCCGGAAGTTGTAAAGAAAGGTGTGCGTAATTTAAAAACAGAATTATTTGGGTTCTTTTAAAGTCCACATAAAAATTCACATGCAAAAAGATTAGTTTTTAGGTTATTGCCTAACAGCACTAGCTCAGCTTCAGAAGCAACGGCCACTAACTCAGCTTCGGAAGCAATGGCCTACTTTTAAATTCGTAAGGTGCATATTTTCCTTTCTACCATGAGAGAATGACTAGGATCTAATTACTCATGTCACACTACAGAAAGTGCTGGGACATTTGAAACATGACTGTCAAAAACCTGTTCAGATTTTGACACTTTTGTGCTGTAAAATCCCCAAATCAAGACATCCTTCAAGCTTCCCTGTCTTTGGTCGCGTCCGACCCAGATAGTCGGTAAGCTGGAGGATGGGCTGGATGATGCTGGCTGGAGCCACTTACCACTTTTTTTTTTAAAAACCCCAGTGGTCTCCTAAGGGTCGCTCAAGGACTGGGGCCAGTCTAGGAACTGTTGGTTCTTGTCCAAAAAAAAAAAAAGATCCAGAAATCAAGAGTAAGAGTTTAAAGTTTTCATAGCAATTTGACATTGTAGCAACCTCCAAGGACATAATCATTTTTCTGTGGACTCATTCTTATTGTATTGTACAAAATTATCATTCCACAGCAGATTAGAAGTTACGCCCTGTTGCTCCCACCGACCCCAAATGATCAAAACGGATTCTTTGCCGTAGATGGTTTGAGAAGCACTGTTCTGAGTCACTCCCTTAGAAAGTGTAGCCACCAAAAAATTAGCTCTTTTGCCTTATTGATTTTTGTTTGTAGTTAAAGGGTTAAAAACAAAATGAAAAACAAACGCTGCTTTAGTTAGCCATTAATGCCGCTCTGAAGTGTACGTTATATGCTGACTTTGAGTGTCCTGGGGCTTGACTTGGTCCTCTTGGTCATCACGAGTCAGGCCAGTTCCCTCGACAGAAGGAGAGGATGTGTGTAGAGTGAACTCCCTCTTAGCAACGTCAGATCTCTCCCCACTCCTAGTCTCTACACGAGAGGCGTCACCTGAGGTAGCCGTTACCATTTCACATTGCCTGCCCCCTTTAAACAAGAGCTGGCCTTTTTTATTTTTCCTTTCCTCTTTATCCTCTCATTTTTATTTTTTTACACTCTAATCCAAATTTTACAGGAGGGCCTGCTGGTATTTTCTTCAGATCTTAGAAAAATGCGAGTTAATATATCCACATAGAAGAAGCAGGAACAAATTTTTCTATTTAATATTGTTTTCCCCTTCCTTTCCCATTGTGGTTTTTTATGTTTCTAATAAGAGAAAATCTGTTATTTATTCAATTTGACAACTCCCAGGGGTATCGTGAAGTAAATCCCTGCCCACTGTGGTTAGCAGACAGTTTTGGGAGTTATACTTTTCTTGGTTAAAACTTTACCTAATGAACACCATTTCCGTGGTAGATAAAATGGGACCTAGCAGTGTTGACAGGCAGCTTTTTTGCCCTTAGGGTTTGCTGATATCCCAACGGGAAAGACAAGCCCATACGTCTTGCGAAGAACAACCATGGCAACTCGGACCAGCCCTCGCCTTGCTGCACAGAAGTTAGTGCCATCCCCGCTGAGCCTCCACAAAGAAAATCACGCCGAGCCCTCCAAGTCAACAGCTGGTGGCAGCAGATCACAAAAGGTAAACGCCTGTGAACAAGTATCTGTGGTCTGAAATCCAGGAAATGACAGCCTTCTCTGGGCCAGGGTTTGAACCTGCGCCCTCTGACTCAGGAGCTCTCTCAAGTCTGTCCTCCAGGCAGGGTAAATAAGTCAGTAGTGAGCAGACCCGAGGGTAAACATGATATTATCCTGCTGCCCAATCACGTCCTGGACCCAGCAGGCCACTGAGACCGAGTCTGGTGGGAAATGGCATTGTTAGGTCAGAACTCAGAGGACGTAGAAGGAAGTTTCAAGCATTACCTTTGAAGGATTTGAGGAGGTAGTTTTTCTCTTGGCACAGGCATTGGTCATTACTCTTCCATGCTTTTTCCTCTTACCTATCTGCTCCCACCTCCAGCCCGGCTCTGTCTTGCATCATTTGTCCTTTACTTTCTGCAGAAAGCACGTGTTTCAGTAGATGTCTTAAGTGAGAAACTCTGTCTTGCTCTTTTTCTAGCGTTTTTTGCAAACTTGGGGTTACAGGAGTATTGTTGGAAGTTGCTAGAATCGCTTTAAGAATTTTTAAACTTTTGTAATTTTTGCATACTTGTCAGAGTTTAGTTAAGTATGCAATCTGATTACTTTGAAGCGGCAAACAAAGCCTTGAAAGTGTAGTAACCCCTATTTGTGTAATGCAATAATTCTTAAATGACCAGGTGTTCTCCTCATTAGGATTTTGGGCACCAAAATACACTGACACTGGTGATTAGTTGGATCAAAACAAGAACATATTTGCAAAGTTATATTGATATATAGGAGCTTCAAGCATTAAAGAATTTATACCTAGTATTAAGTTTGTTCATAACTTACATTATAATAAATTGTTTCAAATACGGGTGAGGAAGAAAGGTCTGACATTTTTTCACTCATTAAAGTGGGCCCATCCATTACTTGTATTAGAAATATTCTATGATTTTGTGCAAATTTTCTCCCATCAATTACCCCCATATCTCTCTCTCACTCCCATGTCTCTCTCTCTCTCTCTCTCTCTCTCTCACATGCACACACACACGCCACATTTGGTTTTAACTTTTGCAAGCTGGTAACAAGACACTGAAGAGAGTATTCTGATAGAGTAGGTCCTAACTTTCCAGTAACCATAAAACAGTTTCTTTTCCATAAAGCAGTAGTGCCCCTAAAGAGTGAAGCTTCCAAGCTTGACCAGAACAGTTAACCACAAGCTAACCCCTGGCCTGCAATCCAGGAGGAGTCACGTTTAGGTTCTGGTGTGGGAGGGGCCACCGCCTTAGGCCGGCGGCTGGGAGCCACTTCTTACTCCTCAGTTCTTACTAACATCCATTCCTGCTGGTCTTATACTTGTGGGGATCAGGCATTTATCTAGCTCTATTAAAACAGAAAATCATGAAACACAGGTAGTAAGTACCCTGGTCTTGCACTCTTTTACGCCAGTTCACTTCGCTGTAATTACTTGCTTCAAAGTCTGCCTTCTGCGTTGCAGTATGAGTTCTGTGAGGTTCATGGTTTACTTGTGTCCTCATGTCCAACACATGCAATAGATACTTGTTGAATGAATGGAGCTGTTGATGTCCTGAAGTGATTGCAACCGGAGATGGTTTAAAGGTGTGTTAGGAAATCATCTCACGAAATCACCACACGGGTCATTTTTCCCTTCTCTGAGAAACTGATGGTAAGGCAGTTTGCATGTAGAGTTCAGACTTATTCTCTAGGAAAAAGGGCTTTGCACACTAGGGGGCCTGCTCTCCACACTGTTGAATCTGTTGAGTACAGAGTCGTAGCCATGGTTTCCTGTGAGTTTGTGCTCATTGTACGAGCTGCAGGCAGCAGTAGGCACCAGCGGTTATAAAATACTAAGCAATTCTGCATACTTGTGCAAATGGATGGGGGGGGTTCCTCTTGAGAGGAGGTTGTAGGAGACCGTGTGATTAGATGCAAACTATTCAAAACCCAGCCTATTGATTTTTAATTCAATTCAGCATTTTCTGAGCCGCCTTATAAAATGCTTGCCTCATCTGTGAAGCATATTTCACATTCAGTTTTAAAAAATATAGAGCCAGGCATCATTTCCTAAGACACGTGCTTAGAAACTCAGGATTATGAGCCTTCACCTGAAGTGACTGGCTGGGTTTGGAGTGAGATGATTCCCTTGGTCATTGAGCAGGACCATGAGTGACATCTGACAAGTTCAAGGGGGAAATGGGTAAAATGCAGACTAGGTGAGGATCATTCTGTTCTGTCTCTGGGGATGAATGAACCCAGGAGCTCCTAGTTTGCTGGGCACAAGGGATCATGATTGTGTGTACCCTGGATCTGACCGTGGGGTTGGTGGTCAGTGCCAGAGGACCGGCCACTCCATCATAGAGGACGACAGTGATGCCATCACCACGGTTCAGCCAGTCATCAGTGTAGTGTGGTCTTGCGGTTTTCTCCCCCCTACTAATGAGGTTTATGTTCTCTGAGCCACCTGCATACTTGCCTGTCGCCACTGTGGCTGCTGACATGGTTTGTAAGACAGTTAGGGGGGAGGTGCCCTTGGTCGTTTAAGTACTGGGTGGCATCTCGTTATAGAGAAGTCTGATGCTAACTCCCCAACATGAGGGTCACGTCCACAATGTAAACTCTGATCCCAGACGACAGTTGCCTCAGTTTAGTCTCAGAGAAATTGAATCTAGAGGTGGTGGACATCAAGGGGTGGAATTGGGCTATTTCATTGGGATAAGCAGTTTCAGTAGCTCAAATTCTTTTTCCCAGTGTGATCTTTCTCTCTTTTTTTAATAGTGAACCTAAAGATTTGACTCTACTGCATCTGATGGGTTCAAGGGAAACACCTGTCTTTCATATCACTTTCTACTTTAAAAAAAAAAAAAGTACCAGTAAAACTGTGTTGTTTTTTTTTTTCCCTTCAATTTTCCATGGACAGTAATTTTCCATTAAGTCCTGATCCTTCAAGGCTGTTCCTTTTAAGTGTCCTGCACATAATCTGAGATAGAGGCAAGCTGTCCTGAGACTTGATCTGTTGGCCAGATTTGCTATGCTTTCTGTAATGAACAGTATTTAGCTGCCTTTTAAAACCACATACTTCCTATGGAAAGAATATAAATAGGGAAATAATTTCCATTCTTTTTTTTTTTTTTTTTAACTGTTTCAGGAGGTCAGTTGCTCAGGAAGCAATCTGTCACATAGCTACTCTCAGCATTGGTGCTGAACACGTACTGCCCTTGTGAAGGAAGCTCTCTCTCTCTCTCTTTCTCTTTCTCTCAAGATCTTCCTTCTTGAATCATCAACTCTTACCTTTAACTTGGGTTAAGTGTAGCTTTTGTGTATTTCATCTGTCTTGCTCCTCTTTCTCTTTTGAACCCTGTATCTTTCACTCCTATGTAAACCTCAAAAAACCTTGACTCTATCAGCTACCACATGCTCTCATCTGCATCTTAAAATCTCACATTTTCAAAGCACCTTCTTTCTTTTAAAAGATAGGACATCAGCAAGGGGATTTCCTCTCACTGGATTTTATTATTAGACAGCTGCCCTTTTGCTGTAATCCAAATTCAATATGGAAACGAAACAGCAATGGAAGGAGAATTAGTAAAATGCTGTTATATGAGGAACAGGTTAGGTCTTTCAAATGCTTCCACCCTACGATGGTGGTGTTACTCATTTGGATTATATTCAATTGAATGAAAGCAGGGGCTCAATTTAGGGTAAACAGAAGCTTGTTTGGGTTCTCTCTTAGGCGGATATTGAACATTTGCCAGGTAGTCAAGCATATTCTGAGCACTAGGGACGCACAGGTAAAGAGGACATAGTCTTTGCCTTCAAAGAGCTTCCCCTCTGGTCTGAGAATGTCACACTGCCTTGGGAGCACGTCTCTGGCCATCAGAAGTGTCAAGGAAGGTTTGCAAGGTGACTCGTCAGAGGTTGGTCAGACATTCCCCTAGCTTCTCCGTTAGGTGGGGCCTGCTCTTTGTGAAGAAGAAATAGTAAAACTATAGTTTTTAAAGAAGAAGATTTGATGGAAAAATAAAGTATTTTTCATGTTGGAGAGAAGTGCATGTGATTGAAACCTCTAACAAAGATGCTTCTGTTGCAGGTCAAGGTCACCCCACAAAGCCCAGCAGATTCGGGTGCCACCTTCCGAGAATCTACCACGAGATCGCTCTCGGTCAGTAACCTTCCTGAGAGAAGATCGGCTGACAGCCCCAGGGAGAGCCTGAGGGCCAAGCGAGGCCGGCTCGCGCCCAGCCCAGAAGCTGACCCCGGGTCCACCGAGAACTGTAGGGTCCAGTAGAGGAGACCTCGTGTGTCAGGACCCCTGGCCTGTGGCAGTAGTTGACTAGAAAGCAGGGTGCCTCCAGGGTCTTGTCATTAGTCAGGGAGCACATGATCAGTGGGAAGAAAACAGTTCCTCACAGACCTAAATGCGTAGTGCTCTTTAGATCTCCCGTTAGAAGTGTTAGAACTAAGTTTGGAAGCCCTAATCACCTGGTCGTCTTTGACAGCCCTTTCCGTATGTAAACAGTAGTGTAGAAAGCTCTTGGGTAATGTTACACTTAAGTGGCAAGCATTATATAACAACTTCCGTTTGCGTGTGTATTTTACACTAAAAAAAGGCAAAACACATTTTATACTTCCAGTTAACAGCTCCCAGGAAAATGTAAACTCCTGCTTTATGTTCTCTATGTGTAGTGTTAGCACGAAACAGTTTTAGATGGAGAATTTCTTTGAGCTGAGTAAAATGAAGAAAAACCATGTTGTTTTTAAGGAAAACACACACGTGTACACACATGGGTGTGTTCGCCCTTTTCTTCCAGTGTGTTCTCTAAACCTTTGCTTATCCAACTTGTGCATATTTGTGTGTGTAGTGGTGGCAGTTGTGTGTTTATTTCCATTTAGCGGGGTTGCAGGCTCCTCCAAGGTGTAATGTATCAAGTTTTCTGTCATTGTGATGGTTTTTTTTTAAAGACCAGTTTGGTGTGCTTTCTCACAAATGGCAATCTTGTATTTAAATATGGCATTTTGTCCTAATAAAAAAAAATCACTTGTGTATTCTGTGAAAATGATTCCTCAGTATAAGTGCATCGTGAGCGTGGGTACCATGTCTTGTCAACTTCAACAACCTCTTGCAAAAGTAAAACTATTTTAACAAGTGATACTAGGATATGTAGTGAACATAGTCAGTTATATTAAAAGACATAGCTTGGAAGGTGAGTCATGAAGATTGTACGGGAATATCTATCTACCACGTCCAGCCAGTACCTACCACAGGACGTGTCCCCATTAATTCATATCAGCTAGGATACCAGTATGTGGCATTTTCCAGCTTGTTATGATGACAGCGTTTTGAAAATATGCAGGCATTATGAGCCGTACCAAATCTGAAAACTTTGGAACAAGTCCCTGTGTCCTTGAATCAGGGTAAAAAAGCTTTCCAGGACACGAGCTAGTAAAAGATCATTTTGCTCTTGGCTTTTGGTTCGGGTTAATGTGTAAACTTTGACCAATACTCTCATTTAATATTTAAAAATTGTCCTTTGCAAGGTGGTTCGATTGTTGGATACTGCTTTCAATACTGTTAAGCTACTTAAGATTCGTCTTCCGAAAGTTGATATCCTGACTTTCCTCCTGTTTCAGCTGCTTGGGGTTGTGGTCTGGTGCTCTATTCTTACCATAAATCATCCCAAGGCTAGCTGCCATGTGCTCAAGGGCATGGCCCCGAGTAGACATCGCTGGGACCAGGCCATCAGCTTTATTGGCTGTCCCCAGTTACTGGAAGATTCCACTCGGAAGGTCTGCCTGGATAATTCCCTGGGTCCTTGAAAGCATCTTCATCTTTTCCTGGGTGGACCGCAGCTGCTGCTCCTCGTTACAGGGACGACTCACCATGCCTTGTATTTTCATAAGCGTAGGGACTCATTCACAGTCTTATACACGGACAGCCAGGACATTAAATACCTTTTCCTCGAGCTAACGCTACTCATGTACTATGAACTAAACTGCCTATGGGATGAAAAATCCGCATGCTATAGTCCCAATTCTGAAGTACCTGATAAACCAGTTGAGTCACAAATAAGATCCCGGCTGACAAATCATGGGGAAATAAACCAAGCCCAGAGGTCTAGGAATCGGATTCTCACCTGTACAATGAGGGGCTTGACTGAGACAAGTCTTTCTTGAATATTCTACAGGAACTGAGATGGCTTTGTGTTTTGGGGAATTATCAGCAGTACAAAGGGACTGCGTCTTCACTGAGAAGGGAATACAACCCATCATTTTAATGTGGCCTGATTTCCTGAGTCACCCCTTAACCCCCCTGTCCCCCCCCACACACTAGCCTCTGAGATTTATTTGTGACATGACTCATTTGACCACAATTAAATTTATTTTGTTGGAACTATTAGATTTTTCCAGATTTATTTGAATCTGGAAAGAAGTCAGGGCCCTTCTTTCCAGGGGCCCCTCACTCTAGGAGGGAGACCTGTTCCACTTCCCAAGGGTTTGAGTCCACAGAGACATCTAACTGCTGAACACTGATCTTAGAATTTCCCAGTTCTTCCAAAGTCACTCAGGCTATGGCAGTGTGTCTTGAAAGTAATTTAGTGGGAGATAAACTATGATCAATTATTACACCGTGGTCATAAGTTGTACGATCATTGGCATATATTTCATATTTCTCCCCTGTGGTTGAGAAAGGGGATACAGTTATTTCTTTAGGAGGTCACTAAGTACTTTAGATGGCAGTGGAGGATAGTTCAGCTCTGCTCTCCCTCCCACTTCTATTCATACAGTAAGCTGGAAGGGGCTTTATGCTAGCTTCACTGACTAGGGGACACGGAGAACGGAACTTGGAGTGTTCCCCGAGAACCAGGCCATTCTAATTAGAAAAGTCTGAGGACCTAAAGCTAGCACCTTACTACCAGGAAATACTACGTATCTAATGCCACCAACTCACCCGAGCTATGGCTCAACTACTTAAAACACCGTGGAAAGTTATATACATTTTACAAAGTGTTTTCACACGTTTCCTCAAACCTTAAATAATGTCTGTGAGGTAGATATTAGGATTTCCATATTATAGGCTCAGATTAAGTCAGAGACACAGGTAGAACTTCTGACTCATATGTCTGGGAAGACCTTGTTAATAATAATAATATGTCTCACAACAACTTTGCAAAAGGAGGGTTCTCATCATTGGATAAAAGTTGAAGTGGGGTCAGAGAAGTGAAGTATTTCAACTTCAGTTCTGTGACTGCAGAGTCCACTCTTGTTTATCTTGTGCTTCTTTAGAGGCAGGCTGTTCCAGAATAATTCTGAGAGTACAAATATTCAGGTGATAAAAGTACTTTTTCTACTTTGTGCAATGCAGACATCCTTAAGTCTAGGACGATGGCATCTGACTTGTTACCTTATTTTGAATTTTCAAAAATATAGAATGAGATTAGCTATAAATTTCAATTTCTAGAAATTATAACTACTAACTTAATGCATAAGCATTATTTACTTTAAGTAGATCCTTTTTAAAAAGCCTGTTTTGGAAAACCTTGAAAAATCTAAAGATTTGTAAGGCTTTGAATACAAAAGTGTAGTATTAGGTTGGTGCAAAAGTTATTGCGGTTTTTGCAATTACTTTTAACCTTTTAAGCTGCAGTTACTCTTGCACCAACCTAATATAAATGTAGACGTCAAAAGTGGAAGTCGAATGTTAGAATGCCTGGGCTCCCCATGTGACCTTGGGCAAATTACTTAATTCACTATGTCTCAGTTTTCTCTGGTAAAATTGGGACTGATAGCACTAATCTCTTAAAATTGTGATTATTAAATTAGTTGATATGTATGATTTTGCACGCAAAATGTTGGTTAGTCTGTCTGCAGTTAATTACACATAATTTAAAAATATTGCAGCCGAACATTGTTAGATAAATCTTCTAACACATTAATTTCAGATTAAGTTCCATCCTACAAAATTCTCACCAGTCTCAATACCATTAATTCTTTTTTTTATAAGTGAGTTTAATCATAGAGTTGTACATATCATTCAATTAGTTGCAAATGAATTATCCACTGATTTTTGGTTGTTTGGCTTTTTAAAAATACTCAAAGCAATTATTAAAATAATTACAAATGAGTTGTGTTGCTGAAGTTCACATATAAATTTGGAACTCAGAATACATTTTCTTATAGAAATAACATTGTTAATTGTACCTAAATTAAAACCCAGAAAGTCAGTTTTGCTCATAACATGTTAAAATGGTAATTAAGTTTGTTTCAACTATATAAGACCTCCAACTCATAGCATTGTTTCTCTTGAAAAATATACTGGGGGTGCCAAAAAACGAATACACGTGACTTGAATTCATCTTTTGTTATCGGTATATATTGAGTATTAAATTTTAATACAGTTTTTTCCTTTCTTAAAATATGTAGGCATTTTTTGGGCACCCTCTGTACTTCAGGCCTTGGGTTACCAGAAACTCATTTTTCTATTCCTTTACCATTTTCCCAGTGGGTCCCATCCTCCCTTCCCATTTGGTGGTTGGACAACAATTGTCTAGCGGTCTCAGGAGAGAGGCACACTAAGTGTTAGATGTCTATCTGCCACATTTCTAACAGCAGCTGCTCCCAGTATGAACGGGAAAGTATTGCTTCTAGTCCGTCCTGCGTAATGTTGACGTATTTGTGTGTGTAAATGTAAGTGGTTCTACTGATGTTTTAGAAAATCGTAAGGCAATGCACGCACCATTTTTGTTGACTTGCAGCTTGAGTAGCAGCCCACAGAATTCCCACCAGCCTCCATCCTCTCAATGCAAAGAATGTGGCCAATGAATACGATTACTGGACTTGGCTATTCCTCTCTCCTCTAAGGACACCTTGAGGATGACCAGAGGGTAATGTTTATCTGTAAAAAAACACCCTATTTGCCAAACCAAATCCTTGGCAGTTTCAAATGCTTTACCTCATTTGATATGTAATGATCTTGTGAAGTGGGTTCTATTGTACCGCTCAAGAAGAGACGCAAACAGGTTATTAAGTTTGTGGCCAAATAAAACTGAGGCTATAGTCTTGATCCCCAGTCAAAGCTCCTTGTATGTTACCATAGACCCCCCAGTTGAAAATAAAGGGATCCAGGAGGCCAAGAAGCCATATACCATTCTGAACGGTTCTTTTAGGATCCCATTCTGAACCCAGTGGGGGAAGTTCCCTTCTTTTAGGGCTTAGGCCAACTCCACACCAAAGGAAAGTGTTTTCTATTGAACTTCATTTAGCTCTGAGGTAGTCAGGGATTTGGCATTTGGGTTTCCAGCAAATGTTACGCTGTTGTAATAATACTCACTTTTGTTTTTCTCCAATGCTACTTTTGCAAAGTGGTAGGACAATGGCAGCTTTCCACAGTTACGGACGTTTTAGCGAAACATTGGGATATTCCTGAGTTTTAAATGCGAACAGATCCTCTCAGTGTTGAAATCGCAGCTGTGTTATCTAACAGCATTTGCTGGCTGTGTGCCCGTCCCTTCCTGCTAGACCTTGGGTAGTCTGCATAAGGATGTTATTTGTCCTGGATGCCATCTGCTTGTTGTTCTAACAGTCATCTTCTTGGACTTAGGCCAGCAGAGGGGCATGGGGTGCCCTGTGTTAGCCCACAACGCTTTGTCTCCGCTATTTGTGGGCAGCCTGTATCGTATGCTTCCATAGCGGGCTGTGGGCACTTCTTAGAATCAGACACATGAGGAAGAAAAAGATGTGTGACTGCTGTAATTTGTAAACAGGTGCAGTGAGTGTGGAGACTTTTCCTTCTGAAACAGCTGGGCTCAGAGCTGATAGGTGAACTACATCTTGGCTCTGCCCAGGTAGTGTTTGCAGAGGTTGGGCATTCAACCTATGAGACAACTGAGCTCTCTCCATGTGGAAATACCACATGTTTATGGACTTGCATATAACATATTTTAATGGCAGGACGAATAAATGGTGGATATCCATCATTCCTAGAATTTAAAACAACTCATTGAGAAGATTTACTGCAGATTCCACTTACGAATCTGTTGTTATGAAAACCAGAAGCCCAAATTAGCATCCTAAATTTTTGTTCCAACATGGATAACAAAATTAGATCCCCCCCCCCATTTAAAAAGAGAATACGTTGGGTTGGAAGAGTCGCACACTGATTTTCCAAATGTGGCATAGATTGTAGTCAACGAAGAGTTATTTTTTTTAACCAAATTCAGCCAATTTTTATTTTTATTGTCCCAGACAAAATTTTTGTTGTTTGGCAAGTGGTTGATTGCCTACCCAACTGTCATTTCTAATTTCTTGCAAATAGAGCCCCACTTTTGTTCAGATGTTGAGCAACATTTGCTCAGGAAACACAGCCCATCACCAGGAAAGGAATGTAGTGAGATGTAGTGAGCCTAAGCCGGTTATGGTCACACCATTTTCTATGGGCACACCAGACCTGGTTATGGTGACCACCCTGCCATAACCAACTCTGAGACCAGAGATAAAGCACTTCTAAAACACCAGATGCCCAATCAGAAGGATGGGTCTCATTACTTTGTTGAGCCTCTGAACCAACCTTGGACTTCTTGTCACGTCAGAAAGTAAATCATGATTTTTAAAAGTAATTGACAGTAGGAAATTCTGTTACTTTACCCACAACCCTCCTTATACAATGGCAAAGCCTGTTTCTGTTTGTTTGTTTTTTGTTCCTCAACACCTACACTCTACACTTCCTTTGAGTTTGGCCTGCTACCTGAGCCCTATACTCCCATTTGCTTAGTGATCCTTTCCCCAGGCTGTCACGGAAAGCAATTTTGCTTAGATTGGTACAGGGCACCTGTCTGAAAACTGTGACATGGGAAGACATGAAGAAAGTGCGTCATTTTCTAATGCCTCTCGATGTAAATCTTTAAAGTCATTCCTTATTGTCTATTGTGATTTCCCTTAAACAACAGGTAATTTAAATTACAATAGCTACAAGTCCAAAATCTCATGGTTTTGGGAGCATCTGTAACTTCTATTATAACAATATGGTTTAATTATCTTGGTTTTCTTCATCACTTTGAAGGGGAAGAAATTGAGTTCCTGAATAAGAAATAGTTTTCTCCGCATCCCTCGCGATGTCCTAAAACTCAGATCCCAGCCTCTCAGAATGGTGCTTTTTAAAAATAGAGCATGTAGCCTGTCAGTATAAATAATTATTTACACTTTTTTCCCCCAAAAATGGTCATTCATGGCATTGGAAGCAGTAGCAAGTTTGGACCACATCAAGAAAATTGGGACTTGAGTTCTATGCAGAAGGCATATCCCTCCATTCTGTCCTTGCCTGAAAGACCAGGGGACAGAACTGGGAAAACCCTGTAGGGAAGCCATGGTTTGGTTGCCAGCCTCACAGAGACGTGTACGTGTGCTTGTTAGTGGGACAGTCCTGGGGACAGGGGGACAGACACGTAGAGCATGAGCACCCATCTGGTGGCAGGATCGCAGAACCTCTCCCCGTCCCTCAGCAGGAGTTTTCTCCAAGCAGAAGCCCACACTAACTCTGCCTCCAAGTACTTGAGGGCTTCTCTTTTAGTAGCTCTCAAACATGGCAACGAGTGCTTTTTACACACTTGGCTTTACTTGAAAAAATAAACAAAAGCCCTCAGATAGAACCTGTCAGATTTTAAGACCTTTCTTCTCCCAGACTCTTTCCCTTCACATGGACAACCGACTTGAATTTGATTCAATGAAAACCAGAACAAAATCAGAGATAACAACCTTCCCAAATCATTCCCAAATACATGTTCTTTAAATAAGAGCGGATGGGGAGCCCTACCACGTTACTTTACAAGCAACGAACCACTCAACAGAAAGACTGAGTTTTGGAGAGAAATGTAATAGTAAGGTGAGTTGGAGGTCACAGCCAGTAAAGATCAAGTAGAAATACGGATGGAGAATCTCCGTGGTCACTGGAAAAGCGAAATACCTTTTACGTCAATATGATAGCAGAGAATCTAGAAAAAAGAAATGCTGATAAACTCACCCTAACTCAAAAATTATTTTTTTGTATATGATAGAAATATTGAGAAAAGCTGTTTTCTTCCTCGTGTAAATTTTCACAACATAGTCATAGAGAAGAGTTATTAACCACACAGTCGGCCTATTAAGGATTCTAATTTTTGGTTTGGCACATTATTGCTATTAATAAAAATATTTTACTTACATTTCAGTCTATAAAACACAGCAGGATCACTGCTTGAACCACTCATGTTCTATTCATCATATATTGCTTTAAATTTTTATTGTGTATCTTTTTTCATGCCCACTCTCTCCAAAGAGCGCTTCTCCTGAAATTCTTTGTAAACTTGGTAATCCGTAACGCAGTGCCCTACATGGAGAAAGCTCCAGTGAGCAGTTACTGATCAACCTATAGCTGAATGATTAATTAAAAAAGAACCAGACCCGTAATTGCTCACCGTCTGAATATAGATTTTTTTTTTCCAATTGGAAAAATCAGGAATGTAATTGTGGTCTTTCAGATTTTTATGAAAAGAAGAAAACTGCAGAGATGAGTTTTATTTTTAAGGCTGCAGTAGCCATGATCACCTCTCAAAACATATTTTTTCACCATACCTTAGAGAAAACATGCAGTCCAACCAAATTAGGTGTTTTTTTTGTGCCTTAATCCACCTATTCCTGCTTCCAAAACTATTTTTCACCATTCTTGGGAGTCATTCCTGATCTCCAGTTCTACCTAATTCTCCAAGGCCCAGGGTAAGCCCCATCTTTTCTGTGCCGTCTTCTCGGACCACCCTACTTGCTCATTACCTCCTGGGAGTGACTTAGTGACCTCTCATTTGGTTAACACTTCAATCACGACAATGTAACATATGCTATATTTTTATGTATATTCTTATTTCCTCATATGAACTCGGGACAGGAATGTGTCCTACCCTTTTTTAAACGCCCACTTCAAGCACAGGGCCCAGCCTAGAAATACATGTTGCTAATTATCACCTGGATGAGAGTGGTCTTCTCTCTTTTGTCAGAATGAGGAAGGGTGAGAAGTTGACAGAGATGTCCTAACTTCTCAGCCTGAGCCCTAGCTAGTTCTAAGAGCCACCCTCTTGGGTTTCTTTTTGACAGAGCAAGACCAGACGCTTCTTAATAAGCAATCAGATCTTTGCTGACAGCTCTTTCCACCGAGGGATTGGGTGAACATCTTACGGATAATTCCCACGTGACTAATCTCTGTTTCAGAATCCACAGCGCTATTCCTGTTATCCAAGAGAATGGCACACAGGCAGGCGCTTTCCTCCCACGAGTTTGCTAACTGTTTCCTCCCAGTGCAGCTACTTTTCAATCTTTCTTTGAGATGAATCAAGATGGCATATAGTTCAAGGGTCTAATCACAGAAAGGGAAAGAAAGTGAAGGCCAGGAAGGTTTGTAGGTCCTGCATCTTTTCTCTTTTAATAAGATCTCCTTATATGGCTCTGCGAGTACAGTAGAACCTAGTGTAGCCATTCCTTTATACATTTGGAATTGGTGAAAATGCCTTGTGTACTTTAGATTGCCCTCTGTCTGCATTACCAGGAAAGAACAGATCTTCCAAAGCAATTGTAAAAGATGTGTAGATCTCAGGAGGAATGTTTAACCTATTTAACTTAGAGCTTATTTTTTAACATTCTTCTTTTTTTTTTTTTTGCTTACAAAAAAATTCCTCCCTTTCATCACTGGGTACTTTGTAAAAGTACCATTTATAAAGTGATTTTTATCTTGACTCAAACCTACCTTCTATACTTGCTTTGTGATGCTCCTGCTGGCAGACAGGTACACACCCTATTTGTGCTTCGCCATCTGTCTCCCTGACAGACTTTCCTAGTAACGGGTGCTAGAGGGACACTGGAGAATTGGAGAAGGAAGACGGACTAGGTCCTTCTAGATTCTTCCTCTCAGCGTCACTTGTTCACTTCCTCTTAGCCTCACTTCTTCACTTTGGCAGTGGCCGTTTATTTCAGTAGCAGCATCTGGATTTAGTTTACAATTTTTCTAACACTCATCAGCCTCCTCTGCTCCATTAGAGAACCAGCACCAGGGAGGGTCGTCCTCTAGTTGCTTTCATTTGAATAATTTTCACCTCTTCCCTTGTTCCTTTGGCCTTAAGAATGGTGACTGCAACAGTTGCAGCCTCTGTGAATGCTTCGTATCCTTTTGTGTGTGTGTCTCTGTCAGTTTTTCAATGCCTAATGAACAATTCTTGATTAAATTCGCTCTGTGTAAGTAACTGGTGTCATTTCTGTCTCTTGATTGAACCCTGACTGACACAGATCATGGCGGTTATCTTATGCTTTTGGAGGTAATAAAACTATAGAATAAAACTATAGAGAGTGCCAAAAAAAATGTATACACATTTTAAGAAAGGAAAAAAATGATATTAAAATTACACGGATGGTAACAACTCTGAGCACCTCTTGTAATTGCAGAAGTCAAACGTGACTTGTGTTCATCTTGTTATCAGCATATATTATTACAATTTTAATACCATTTTTTTCCTTTCTTAAAATGTGTCTACATTTTTTTGGTACCTTCTGTATTTTAAGTAAATTCTTTCATCCATATTTTTCACCTCTTTAGATTTCCAGCGAATCAGTAAGTGTCCAAAGTCCAGTGTCTGAATTAATGACATGTTCTAGAAACCATGTGTTTTTCCTCCACAATAACCCACTGGCCAGGCTTGATACTCATACTTCAAGACTTAAAAAAATATGTATCCACAAATCTCCATTTCCTGCAAATGAGGGTTGACATTGCTCTGTGTCGTTCCATATCCCTGATGAGAGGGGATGACTTGGCACGGCGAGCGAGTATCCCAGTTGGCCCCACTCTTGTGACACTTTGCAAATCCCAGGAGGGGGCAACACAGGACACTATAAAAAGCATCACCCACAGGAGGCTGAAGGTTCTGGGGCTTTTTTGCTCCTGGCAGGGGGAGGAGAAGCCCCAGTGAGAGCCACAGAATTGATTTAAATGTTCCTTTCAACATCGCTCTCAGCATGACTGCAAATGGCTTTTGGGGACTGATGCTTTGGCTTGCAGTTCGCTCCTCTGAGGTCAGAGGAAAATTTCTCCCTTGAGAACTTCTGTGCTCAGAGGTGGTGTTCTTTGTCATTCCTCCTTTGATAGCCGCTTCTGTTTCTCTATGAGATTTTTTTTTTTTTTTTGGTCATTATGGAATGATATTTTTGGCAGAGTAGAAGTTTTTAATTTTAATGAAGTTGAACTTAACACATTTTTCTTCCATGGATCATGCTTTTGGTGCTGTATCTAAAAATTCATCCCGAAAACCAAAGGCACATAGATCTTCTCCCGTGCTTTCTTCTAGAAATTCTGTAGTACTGTGTTTTATCTTCACACCTATGATCCATGTTGCATTAATTTTTGAGAAATGCATAAGGTGTCTAGATTTTTTTTTTACATGCGAATGTCCAATTGTTCCATCAGCCTTTGTTGAAAAGACTATTCTTTCTTGACTGAATTAATTACCTTTGCTCCTTTTCCAAAGATCAGGTGACTATATTTGTGTGGGTCTATTTCTGAGCTCTCTATTCTGTTCCAGCTTCATTCATTTTTCAGATAGTGTTTATTAAACACAGGGGGGCATTCGGCTGAGACACAAAAAGGAAAGAGAATGTCACTGCTCTTGGGTGGCTCTCCGTCCCGATAATCAGAGCAGTAGCTCACAGTACAGCTTGGTCATTGATACCCTGGAAGTACGCACAGGGTACCAAGAGTTCCCAGGACCCAAACATATCAGGCATCCAACCATTTCTTCCCACCTCTACCATGACTGTTTCCATCAGGGTCCAAAGCATTATCATCTTTTACCAGGATGTTTATAGTCACCTTCTAACTAGGTTCTGTGTTTGCCTTTCCTCTGCTCAGAATGTCCAGTGGACTCCCCTCTACCTTAGAGTAAGAGTCCAAACTCCTTACAACAGCCTTCAGGAACTGATTCCATCATGTTCCTGACCTCATCTTCTGTCCTCACCCCCTTCATTCTATTCTGGCCTGTTGCCTCCTTGCTGTCCCTCAAAGATGCCAGGCAACCTTGTTTCAGGGCTTTGCGTGTACTTAGCTCTCTGCCAGGGATAATCTTGCCAGGTAATTGCATGTCGTCATCTCCACAGTTCCTTCAGCTCTTGATACAATCCGTACTGTCAGCATTCGTTGCCTGCTCTATGTTTTAGTTCCTCTTTTTCCTTTAAACTGTCGCTCCCCAGTAAATCCCGTGAGGTTATAGAATGTTGTCTCTTCTCCCCCTTCCTCCTCCTCCTCCTCTTTTTTTCCCCTGTGGTGCCTAGAATAATGCTTGGAATATAGTATGAACTCATCAAATATTTATGGAATGAAAGCATGGGAAAGAAATAGGGACACTTCGAGAGTAATCCCAGTACACTATCAGTTTCTCAAGGAAAGAGGAGCTTATAAAAGCCATCACTGATTCCCAGTGCCTGGGCATGAAATAAATGCTCAATAAATGAATGAATAAAAAAAACAATATACTCAAATACCCACTTTGCAGTTGAGAACATTGAGGCCCCAAACCTTAAATGATTTCCTATGATCATGTACCCCAGTAGTGGCAGACATGGCATTTGATACTGTAGAGATAGTGTGTGTGTGTGTGTGTGTGTGTGTGTGTGTGTGTTTCATTTCTCCATTATGAAACTATAATCTCTACAGCAAGATGAGCTAGTTGGGTCAAGGGGGTTAATTAGAAGCCAGGGGAGACTTCATAAGTTAAAATATTTCTCAGTAAGTTTTTGAGGGAAGGGAAACTCAATGGCCAGACAAGGAAAAAGAGTTCTTCTCCCTCCCAAATTCCCTGTCTTGGCTGAGATATCTGCTTGTGTGGAGCGCGCACCAGAGGGTCGTGATAGCAGCCTTCACAAGCCATTGTGGTCACTTTTGCTGGCCAGCTAACAGAAGCCACGGAAGGTAGGAGCTGAACTGATTTAACATCCTGGCAAGGCCTTCTTTCATTTGCATCAAAAGACAAAATGCTGGAGGATTAGGAACACCTGAGAGACCAAAGACGTGGAAGCAATTTTCTCACACCTGGGCTCTTCCCAGGGTGCACCAGGGGTTACCTGGAGAAAGCTGCCCTTCTCAGCGTCCTTCTCAGAGCATCTCTCCTGGACCCCAGCTGGAGGTCCCCATCCCAGCACAGGACTTCCAGAAAAACATGTAAAAG
Organism: Rhinolophus sinicus; assembly: GCF_036562045.2. NCBI lineage: Eukaryota > Metazoa > Chordata > Mammalia > Chiroptera > Rhinolophidae > Rhinolophus > Rhinolophus sinicus. Next base: position 15,426,948 of record NC_133766.1, on the reverse strand, counting down.
GGGTGAGATGTAGCTGACTCTGCTCTCAGCGTTCCCCAGCACAGAGGTAGGTACCTGGGGTGGGGGGTGGGGGTGAGAACTGGCTGCATCCTTCACTCTGAATACTTCACTCTGAGTTCAATTCAAAAGCAGTGGCTGTTGAACTGCTATAATATCCCCGATGTTCTCGTTGATATTTGCACAGGTAATTGGGCAGGGTCATGTCCTGACTGTCTACCAAATGGCATTTATAGCTTTTCTTGGTTTTCTATTACCTGTTTTGCTGAAAACTTATGCCATTCAGAGAACTAATGATACTGACTTGTATTTCAAGATTTATATAACTTGTTCCATATGGCTTTGACAACTCTATCATATTTTTAGACAGTTATGAAAGATATTTTTCTCATGGAATAGTACCTGGGAAAGTTGAGGGCTGACTTGTGAGGAATGTAAAAGATTAGAAAGTCAAGCAACTAACTTCAAATGTTTTTACCAAAATTGGCCTAGGAAGGAATGAGGAGAGAGAGGTTCCTTATGTGATACCACAGAGTAAAAAATGTTGCTTTTTTGGTTCAAATCTGCTGCAGTTTTTTTTTTTTTCAGTTTATTGTCTATTAGTAAACTGTTAATATACTCCGAGTTCTCTCTTTAAATTTGCTATGCTTATTGTTATTCAGTATTGTTGATTAAAAGTTTGTTTTCCAGAGTACAGCATTAGGAATAGAGACAGTGGAAATGTAATGGCTCTGTGCGAGGTCAGAGGGGTAGTGGATGGGGGAGAGGGGGGTTCACACAGTGTGAGGGATATAAATGACAAACGTCTAAGTTTTGCTTTGTCTTGTGCACCTGAAACTAATAACATTTTTTAAAAAAAGTTTGTTTTCACAAATTCAGAAGTTTGATGAACTGGATTCCTCATTCAATAAAGTACAACCAAGAAAGAAGGGAACATTTTTAAAATTGATGTGTTGCCTTGTAATTTTATACTTTTATACATGTTACAAGCGAAAAAAAGAGTTTTTAGGAAAAGCATCACAACACCAAATCTGCTCATCCAATGTTTCCACACAGGATTACCTCAGTAAGTCATCTGCTCTTATTCCAGGGAGGGGAAGAGTGACTTGATTTTCACCGTGGAGCGTGTGACTGATAGCACTGAATTTTCTTTGCGTATGGACACATTTTTTTTTGTGTTCACAAAGAGAAAAAAATAAGCTTGGAACTCTTTTTATTCCCTCTGAGGGTTCTTCTCTTTCTCGTCCTCCTCCATTTGGCTGAAGGAGCAAAGATAAATGTGAGTGGTTATTAAATAATCACTTGTTACAAATATCTGATTAGGACCTTGCTCACATCAACAGCTGTTGCTTGCCAGCCTCTTGGCACAGCTCTGATCACGTTAGATTTGGGGTAATCAATTTATTCTAATACAAACCATATTGGATGATTGAGATTTTATGCCTTTTTATTTCCTTTAAACAGCCTTCTGAACCAAATGCTTATTATTTTGAAACGCAGCCACATTCAGCCACCACAGGAGTCCAGTGTTAAGACAGAGATCCCAGTACTTTAGAAATATTTTCTTCCCTTACGCAGAAACACTCAGAAAATGGGACAGAAAAATTATGTTTTCTGATTTTCTTTCATATCTGCTGATTATTTGAGTTTCCTTAGGAAAGTGACAGTAACCTTTTAACCTATGGAATTTTTGCTATATGAAAGCCTTCCTCCTCTTGCTTTGTTTTGCCTACATTTTTGGTAAAGAAAGACTACCTCAAAATTTAGTATTCAAGTCCAGTAATAAACAGCAACCGTGCCGTAGGTGGAGGCCCAGAGAATGGAACAGAGGGGAGTTTTACAGGGGTCAGGGGTGAGGGGTAGGTGGCGGGGGGGTCCATCATACAAATGGACACCCAGCGAGACATCGGATTAGAAGGGTGAATAAGCTGAGGCTGAGCATAGAAGTTGTTTGTTCTCCCATGGGAATGGAGCTATAACAAAGCTGTGTTCTAAAGGTTACATGAGGATAACGTCAGCAAGCCAAGTGTTTTGAGAGGTATGGGCCAGGAACTTCTAGACAGGAACTTCACATGAGCACCTACGGGTGAAGTGCAGAAGGTGGCGAACTCAAATGCCTGCAGGGAGTAAGCAGGTGATTTGCATGCAGGGATGCTATTAATAGCATTTGACAATAGTATGGTACCAATATTTACCAATCAGAGCAGATGCTGGCCATAGAGGCAGATCAGCATCCAATAGGTTCCTTGTGACACCTGCCATTGCTCCTTTATTGCCTGGATCTTAGGGACATCTGGAGCATCCTGAGGGGTGGGCCGGGACCACAGGAGAGGCATGGATACATTGGGAAGGCACAGGATAAAGCTGATCTATCAACTAACATAAAGTATATTTCAATAATCTAACAACTTGTTTGGCTAAATTGTGTTCCTGGATTATCAGACCTTTATTTACCCACTTGGGTAAAGTGGACTCTATGAAGAGACCACAGAGAGTGGTGCAGACTGTCGTAGGCCTCTTCTCTTAGCTGGAGATCTCCTTTAAAGGAAACTATTCTTCAACCTTGTGTAGGTGAAACAAAACACATCTGCAGGGTGATTGTGGGCATTTGTCGTCATATGAGACTTCATACTCAGGTTCTATCTTAATAGCTGATGCGTTATTAACAGCAATGTCTCAGGTAAGACACCTCAGTTGCTTTTGACCTCTTTACTCATCCATTTCTCCATTTCTTCATTTCTTTAAGCCACACTCCTGAAGATTGTTTTTGTTCTTCGCATTTTGTCACTTATTTCCTAATATCTTTCTTAGGCTATCCATCTCCATCTCCATCTCCATCTCACTTCTTGCAATAGTACCTGAGCCTGTCTTTCCTGCACGTTGACATCATACAGTAAGTCCCAAGTTCCTTCGCTTTTTAGTTTATCTATTTGACATTTATTGGAGAATGTCCTTCCATGCACTAGGCACTGTACTAGGTGCTCATGTAGAATAACTTGTAAGACAGTCTTTTCTTATTGCTGTCAAGGAGCTTAATCTATGAAATCAACCCAACTATCCACTGACAAAGTATTATTGAGATTCTGGTTGACATCATCGCCATCAGTCCTTAGAGATGTTGACTGAATGGTCTTCTCTCTTTTTTGTTTTCCACCTCCCTCTCCTCATGCTACCATAGTGGTTTTCTCAGCACCTCACCTCACCTCAACGCCTCATTCTTGTTCTGTGTTTCAAAGTTCTTTTCGAGCTACCTTGGTAGACCTCATCTCTCCATTCCCTTCACACCCTTCTCCCTTTCCTTCGTGGCTTTCAGACTCGCTTGCTTGATGCCAATCCTTTTCCCCCTTCTCAGCCCTCCTATCAGTCTCAGGTCTCCAAGTTCATCAGAAAACACATCACCAGCCCAGTGCATCAAGACCTAAGCTTTCTCTGAGTGGCTACTGAGATCACACTTAATGGGGGCCAGTGGGAGACTTGTACCCTTCTCTGTTGGCTGGTACATATGTTCACAAGTTTGGGTGAATGTGAAATCCCACATCCAGTAGTGGAAGGATGCTGCTTGACAAAAAGGAGCAGTAGGCACTTCAGACTCACTAAGAGAGGGAGTTGGGGCAAAGACAAAAAGAGTGAAGGATAAGTGCACTTTTTTTTATTTTAAGGAATGGCTTCCTTTATCTCAACTTTCGAGAGGCTATAAAGTTCTGAAAGCAGCACTGTGCACGCCAGACCGTAGAGGCTGGTCAGGTTGTAAAGCTGCCTTTTAAGGATTGTCAGCCTTCATGGATCTGCCTATTTCCACACAAGGAAATTATTGCTATAATGAATGTTATGTGTTGAATTGTGCCCCTCCAAAGAAGATGTGTTGAAGTCCTAACCCCTGGTACCTGAAGAATATGACTTTGCTTAGAAATTGGGTCTTTACAGAGATAATCAAGTTAAAATGAAGTCATTAGGGAAGGCCTAATCCAATATGACCAGTGTCCTTATAAAAGGGGAAATTGGGACACAGAGGGAGAAGACAGCCATACAACTTGAGTGATGCGTCTGTACGCCAAAGCACATCATGATTGCTGGCGACCACCAGAAGCTAGAAGAGACCAGAAAGGGTTCTCCTAGAGCTGTCAGAGAGAGCGTGGCTCCACAGGTATCTTGATTTTGGATGTCTAGCCTCCAAAACTGTGAGGCAACACCTACACTGTTTTTTGGTATAGCAGCCCTAGGAAACGAATATTCCTTTTTACTTCGTCAACAGTCCCCCAGCAGGGCTGCCTATGGCCTACCACAAGCCATATTAAAAAAAAAGATATGTTTCTTCCGCTTGCAGTGTGGAAACAGCCACTGTGTTTTGCAGACACATTTGCACACAAAGGCAGTGTTTGTTTATAGGCTAATAATCGACAATACCTTTTCTGTTATTCTATAGCAGTACTGTCCAATAACCCAGTAGCCACTTGTCACATCTGGCTCTTTAAAATCAAATTTAGAGTAATTGAACTTATTAAATAAAAACCCGGTTCCTTAGACACACTGGCCATATATCAAGTGTGCTATAGTTGTGTGTGGCTACTGTATTGGACAATACAGATACAAACCATGCTCATCCAATGTAGAAAGTTCTAGTAGATAGCCGTATTCTAGAGAAGGAGGTATTCTAGTCAGGAGAATGTTCTGGTCAACAGAGAGATGCTATACATTCTTAAAAAACAAAAAAAACTAAGTAAATAAAAAAAGAAAGAAAGAAATGGAAAAAGAAGCCAATGCAGTTTACCTTGAAACTGTACTTTGGTAATTCTAAAAGGATGTTATAATCTTGAAATATTTTAGAGATGGAAGTATGAATTTCAACACTCACTGTACTGATTGGGGGGAGGTGGGCATCACGCTGGCAAGTTGAGAGTTGGGTTGATTGAATGTTAAATAAATCAGCATTTGCTGTCTAAACTACGGCCCAAATATAAAACCTAACCAAGTCTGGGGAATAATTTAGGAACATTTAAAGTCATTAGACTCATTAGCTCTGACTCGAGCAAGACGAAATAAACAACCCTCCCAGCCTGACTTGGAACCAGTTCTTCTAAAGCCTTCTAAGTCAAAGTTAAACCCTCTGAGTTTAAATATATTACAAGTGTTTTTCTTTGTTTGACTATGCTTTTTCTCATTTCCATGTTTTTGTTTAGTTTGAGTGTTTGTTCCATTGTTCTCTGTACCCTAATTACCCACCACCTCAGAGCTACAAGGACTGAAATAGGCTAGCTTGGCTCTTTGCTTCCAGTCTGCAATTCAACTGAACAGATCCTCTCTACTTCCTGTGTTTGAGATCCCATCATTCATGGAAACGTAATCAGCCCAGGAGTGTACCTAGCAGTTAGCCATTACTACCATGGTTTTTCTTGCCCCCTTGTTTTAATCATTATGGAATTTTTACATTCTTTCCAAACCTTTGGGTCAGAGTGACATTTCGTTTGACCCTCTGACTTCTAGCTGCAATTTTCTTTGTCTGGGCTACAAGGAGGGAGACTAGATTTCCCTTTTTATTGCGGTTAGAGGGTTCACCAAGGAACAATGGCAGGAATGCAACTCTGAGTTCTTAAATCATGGATAACTAAATAACACTTTACAGGCAGAGGGGACTCCACAAATATTAACTGACTGGTTGGCTTAAGACATTAACACTCTTTTATAAAAAATAATTTAGTCTGTGTTTAAGAGATATGTGGTGCTCAAATTTGAAATAAATTGCCAGAGAAGGACTTCACCCCAACTCCCAAGGGAGAAAAGCCATGATACTCGGCTTCACTGATAACAGTGATTTGGACATTTAATTCTTTTCCTCCACCAGAAAAATGTTGTGTCAGTTATGTTGCCAAGAGCTACAGAACTCACAGGGCTCTAATGAAAGCTTATTAGGATGCTATGACAAAGGGACGCTCCTGGAAAAACAGGCCGATTTTCTGCTGGTGCCCTGTGTGTTCCTTGGGAAGATAGTTGGGCCAACCACGTGATTATGTGATTGACACATTATTATGTCAACCCAGAGGAAAGGTGAATAGATGAAGCGAGAGAGAGAAGTTTACTGGGTGACCAGTTTCTATGCTGAGAATAGTGAGGTCCTACCACATTTCCAAACCACCCTTCACCCTAGGATTTCTCCTCTTCTGAATATGGAAGATACATAGCACTTCTCATTTTAAGAAATTCAGCAAATAAAAATCCAGACAAAAACACCCAGACAACTTTCAAAACACAGCTATTATTGAAAAAAAAATTTTTTTTTCCAAATTACGAACGAATATATATGTAGGAGTTCTTTGAATAATGAGCTTTGGCAGAAATCTCTGTTCTGGTTTTACGCAAGTTCATTAACGTTTTTCTTTTCCACCTAGCTTCTGGACACGTCATGATTCATGTTTTTTCTCTTATATCAGGGCCCTTATTACAAGGTGTAGATAGTTCTTGGTCTCTACTCCCAGATTTGTATTTCCAGCCCAGACCTTTTTCTTGGACTCCAGGTCTATACAGACAGTCATCTCAGCAGCAGCTTTCCCACTTGATGGTTCCATGGACATCTCAGACTTAACAGTGTCCAAAGCTGTCCTTCAGCCCCAAATCTGTGCTACCAAAAGTCTTCCCATGTCAGTTTTCAGTAATTTCAAAAATGCATCTGCTTAGGCCCGAAACCTTGGAACCAACCTTAACGTCTCCCCCCGTAGCCCCGTCCCGTCCCACACCTGTCAGGTAGGAAATTCTATTTCAGAACATCCACAGTAGAGTTTCCAGGCGGGAATTCCCACCTGTTTTGAGGAATTTTTTCACTTTCCTGTTCCCGAAACCTGAGATATAAACTGATTTCGGTTCTCCACGATCAATCGTTTCCACAAAATGATGACCGATACTACCAACCACCTGGGTTCAAGGAGCTGATTTTCCCGATTTCCCGACCAACTTTTCTCAGGATTTGGGAACGGAAAAGCGAAGAAAATTCCCAAGAATGGGTGGGAATTCCTGCCCAGAAGCCCTAGTGATAAATAGGAAAAAATGTCTAAGAGACACATTGTGAGTAGTATGTTTATTTCCCATTGTGGGTATTACTGGGTTCAAGGACCAAATTTTCCTGATTTCCCAACCAACTTTTCTCAGGATTCGGGAACGGGAAAACAAAACACATTTCTGAGAACAGGCGGGAATTCCCATCTAGAAACCCTAATCTCCAGAATCTGACCACTTCTCACCTCCCCCACTGCTACCATTAGCCACGACCGTTTCTCATCCTGGGATAGTGTCCCAGGGACAGTCTTATTCCAGGGCTTTAAATGACCCAGTTCCACATACTACTAAAATTCCGACTGTTAGTCAGGTTTAAAGAGCTGCCCCACCCCCACTTTCTGACTCCTGCACTGAGGAGAGAGAATAGATGCTTCTGTTCTATATCCCCACCTTGTTCTACTTTTCCAACCCCTGCTCACTCTCCCAGGCTTCTGACTCCTTCTGAATTGGGAAGAAGAAATAAGGAAATGCACAGTATTCAGAGTTTGGTATTTTTATGATCTGCCTTTGATGTTCATGAAGCTTGGCAGATGTAGACGTAGGTTTTTCCCTTGAGATACATTTTGTGGGTTTCTGGGAAATTCCCCCACTGGGAACCCCCAATGACCAGTCCTGTGATGTGGGATGTGGCTGGCCACTCAGCAGCACAGACTCGCAGCCTCTGGCGTCGGGCCTTCCACCTCACGAGACTGTCTCTGGTAAACCTCTTGAGCAAGGTCTCTTTGAAGATGGGTCCAGCTTGGTTCCCATGAGACCCATATACGGTTGATGGGAGCCTCTCCTACATTCTTGCCTGTGTGAAAGTGCCCCTCACTTCCACTACTGCCCACTTCCTCTGAATGCTGCTCCTCAGCATGGCTGAGCCCTGGCGCCTCGCCTTTAGGTGTACCAGCTGAGTCAGACGCCAGTCTATTGAGTAGCCCCCTGGAGACCCCACACTAGATCTCAAAGTCTGGGGTTAAGACACCTCTCTTCTTCCCCTTTGTGGAAGACACAGGGCAAAGGAGTGGATGCAGAACATAATAACAGTTTCTCCAGAGCAATTCTTGCTCTCTCAGTGTTTTTCAACTCCAACCCTGTTGTACCCTCAAGATTGGTGATAGATTAGCGATGGACAAATGGGTGTCTGGGCACCCTCTTTGCAAGTTCTATGGGGGCCTGTGGGATCTATTGTTTTGTTGTCAGCCTATGGGGAGAACAAACAGATAGGACGAGTCATAGTTTAGCATGTTCTTACAACTTTAAAGTAACAAAGAAATGAGTTGGGTTGTCAGGATGTCCCCTAATTCTCCCTGGCTCCCACCGGTTGCCTCCTTTTGGGCTTGGAGCTTTCATGTCCCCAGGTCCTCCTCCATTTCAGGTCTCAGCTTAGACATAGCTTCCCACAGAGGCCTGCGTCACCTGCCCAGTCTAAAACAGGTCCATGTTGCACTCTCTCAGCCCCCTCTTTCTTTCCTTCATATACTTATGACAGTTTGTCATCATATGTGTATGGATGTGATTAATTTGTCTCCCACACCCGACCGTTAGCTCCAGGACAGAGGTTCGGTCACTTTGCTTCACAGCAGCCGCTTTGGAGTCCAGGACAGAGTCCAGCATGTAGCTCCTGCTCAGAAATGTTAGGGGACCGGACAGTGCAGCTTAGTCCATAACTCGTGGTATGAGTATTGGCTCTGCTGCTGACTATCCATGGTTCTCAGGAAGGTTCTTTTCCTCAACTGTAAAGCTGGGACAACAACGGTATCAATTCCTAGGAGATGATATGAACTAATACAAAGAAAGTGGTTAGAAGAGTGCCTGGCTCATAGCAACTGCATTAAAAGTGTTTGTGGTGATTATTAACTGCACACGCGTGGAGCCTTGTCTAAGTAGGAAGTGAAGTGTCTTAGAGAACATTCAATTGAGAAATAGTTAACTTTCCACTACAGTCCAGGGAAAAGTCACCAGGGTGGTGTGTTTCAGGGAATGTGAAGTCGTCTTTAATGCCCTGGACGTAAGAGGGGCTCCCTAGGTCCTGCATTACACAAACATGGGGGGAGACCATTCAGAATAGCAGTCTAGCTTAGCGTTCGGGCACAGGCTTTGGAGGCAGACAGATCAGGGGGCAGCTCTTGTCTCTTTCCCATTAAATGCTGTGGTGTTGGGAGTTACTCAGTTTCTCCATGGCGCATTGCTTTACATTTAAAATGGTGCAATAACAGTATGCACCTCCTAGGGCTGTGGTGAGGACTCCATGGTTTTGTATGTGTGATAGCGTTTGGCATGTCATACGTGCTCAAGAAAGGTAACTCTTATTAATGTTGTTACTAGCAACAGAACCAAAGCCGTAGAACAGAGGACTAGGACGCCACTTTAGAGGCAAACTATTAGAAATGGCACAGAGAGAGTGTGGTGTTTGCAATTTATATTGTGACTATTGGATGTAATCCCCCCCTGAGGAAACCAAACCTTCCTCTCACGAAAACAAAAAACAAACAAAAAACCCCCAACTGAGTATAAAATTAATAAAAAATAGCTCCATTCCCTGCTTCAAACAACATTCGCTGCCAGTAGTTTCTGGTATAGAACAGAAATAAGATTGCAGGCAGGAGGAATGGTTTGAATCCCAGTAATCTGTGGATTTACAGGCATGTAAAGCACCTCCCGGGGAGGTGCTCTGACCCCTCGGTCCTGAAGACCGAGATGCAGGCTGCATTTCAACCAAACTCGACTTCTGGAATACTCTCTCCTTCCACAAATAACACGCTTAGTTTTAAAACTGTAAAACATTAACATGAGATTCTCAGTGTCTGGTTTCCTGGAAGAAAAAATGTTTGGATCGCTTTAGAAATGCATATTTCTCATTAGTTCTTTGATAACCTGAATGGAAAAGGCTAAATTCTTACTTAGAACGTTTTTCATCTATATTTCTTTAAATTACGATCCCACTGATTTTTAGCAGGGGCCAAAGGAAGTTGATAAAAGACCTTCTACCTACAGGATTTCTTCTCAGAACAGGCTGGGAATGCTGTGTCTTGGGGTAGCTCTCAGCTGTTCCCCATCATAATCAATGTTCACAATTAAACATTTTAAGGCCCTTCTCTTGGTCCATTTTTTAGAAGACAATTTCCTCCCTTTGACTACGTATACTTGATGTGATGTCATTTTGTTGTTTCCTTGAGAAAACTAAATAATGACGCTCGAGTTAAGATTTTCTTCTGGTCAGTGCTTATGGAAATTTAAGTAATATATTTAGCAGGACTCCAAACCTGCGGTCACTGGTTTGCTCATGACAATCACACGTTTCTCTTGCTGACCAGAAGCCTGGGGTTCTTAGACTTGTGTGGATCGCCCCAGGCTGTACTTCTGAACTGTCAGCTGTAGAATGTCAGAGAAATGGTGTTCCAAATGTCAGAGAGCCCTGTGGCCCAGGCAGGGCCACCCTGGGTTGCCTTTCTGGCCTGGGTCTGTTTCCTGTACTACCCTTTTTCTTCTTCTGCATTCAGTCACTGGGGGGTTCTATTCTCAATTCAGTGGAAGAACTCCAGAGATGGGGGAATGTGGTAAAGAAAGGGGCCTTTCCTTCCATCTCTTAGTACAGTGAAATGCCTGGTCAGGGTGTTTGGGAAAGAGGCTCACTGAGTCACTCTCCTCTCTGCACATGCTTTTCTTGTTGTCTTTCCTGGTAAATCTTCCTCCTTTCACCACAAAGCATTTCTTCTGTTGCAGAGGCCTTGTTTTGAAGGCAGAGAGGAAATGGACCCAAGGGCGACCGGGCTGAATTAAAAGTGCTGCCACCTCCATTTGTGCAGGTTGTAGTCTACGTTTGTGGTGCTCTCAGGAGTTGGGTGTACCTGCACCACTGCATGGGGTGACCCTGAGCAGAATGAAGGTAGAACAGAAATTTAACCTGAAGACTTACTGGTCTACTTCTAGTATTGGCAACTAACTTTCTAATTAAGTGTTTAGCTTTTGCTTATGAAAACACTTTTAGTATATTGGAAAAACGAAGTGTTTTTATAGCAATTTCCTTTGAGAACTTATAAAATCCATCATAGTTCTTAAAAGCATGGTTTATGGTATTTAAGAGAGAATAGAGATATGCCAATATTGCCCCTTGTTTCTTACAGAATATAGGTAAGGTGCAATGTGTTGCAAAAAGAGCTTATGTGCACCTAATATTTTATCGAGAAACCTGTAGTATGATTCAGAATGAAGAAAGCCATGGTTTACCAGCTTTTAGAATATCTGAACAAAAAAGTTCTGTATTTTAAAAATAAGCTATGGAAGTATTGGATATAAGAGGACATTTTTCTAATCTCGAAGAAGGGAGAGGGGAGAAGCCTTTCCAAGTAGACATAACACCAGAGTTATAAAGAAAAATCTGGCAGAACTGACTGTAAAAATTAATTTCTCTTTGATTTTTTTTTCCTTTTTAATTAAACTTTTTATTTTGAGACAATTGTAGACTCATTGGCAGTTGTAACAGACAATACAGAGAAATCTGGTAAACCTTTACCCACTTCCCCCAATAGCAACATTTTGCAAAAACATGGTATAAGAATAGAGCACAGGATAATAATATTGATGCAGTCAGGAAACATAATATTCCCATCACCACAAGGAACCCCCAGTTTACCTTTTAAAACTGCATCCACTTTCCAGGTCTCCTTCACCCCACCCTCTTAACCACTGTTCTCCATTTCTATAATTTTGCTATTTCAAGGATGTTGTAGATATGGAATCAGACGGCATGTAATATTTTGGGATTAAAAAAAAAACACCTCAGCATATTCTCCGGATATTCATCTAGGTTGCTGGGTGTATTAATAGTTTTTTTCTTTCAATTGCTGAGTAGTATTTCGTGGTATGGATGTGCCACAGTTTGTTTAACCATTCACTCCTTGAAGGATCTCTGGGTTGTTATTAAAAAAAAAAAAAAAAAAAAGATGAGACAATTAAAATAGAAAGAAATATGACTGGTTAAAACTAGTATATTAAATTTTGTATTGAGTTCAATTTGAAGCCAAATGGTGACTTAGAAGTGATACAAAGTTTAAGTTTCAAAATATAAATGCCTTGATGAAAATATTTAGCAAGATATCAGTCAGTTCATGGTTTCTTGTAGTTATAAACTTTAAAAAAATATGCATAAAACTTTGGAAGTTTTTTCATTCTACTGTGATGTCACTAGTGGTGAAAAAAAAAAAGAAAATATTTATAAACCAAATGAAGATGATCAATTTACATGACTATCATAGGGATAGTGGAGATTCTTTTAAAACTAGAGATGTAGAGAATGTTTTATTTTATTTTTTTGTTATTTTTGTGAAATCCACAAAAGAGACATAAAATGAAAGGACTGGAAGTACTTGGACAAGAATTTCTTTCAAAGGTGTAGAATTCTTGGTAATCTAGGTAAGATAAATTGTCTCTGTGAGAGTTAAGTAATCTTTTCAGTGTGTAATAGAACTATACTGTAATTTACTAAATGCATCAAATTACTGGGCCCCACATAAAGAAAGGAATATTGCCGAAATATAAGTTTCCTTTTAGGGTAGTGGCTTACTTTTCCTGTTTCCCAAGATGTCTTCAGCCTCTTATGTGCTTTTTTTATGTAGTATTGATTTTGCAACACAATGCTCTTGAGAATTCACAGCATATCTAGTTTCCTCAGAAAACTATTTTTGAGGATGACATTGCTTGGTTTTGAGTTACTGGCCCCACATAATCATATATATTGAATTTGACTGGATGCAAATTACCTTGGAAGGTTTGGGAAATTTTACGGATGGTAATGTAGATATCTATTTCACCATTATATCTTCAACTGGTATTCAGTTTTCTCCAAGGAAGGGGATATAGGCACTGGATTAATCTCTAAAACTCAGCCTTGTTCATAACAAAAAGTTACCCAACCATAACCTTTTAGGAAAACTAGTTTGATTTATACTTGCCTCTACCTGTCTATGTCCTGAGACAGTTGCTAATGCAATACTGGATAGGAATAATAACAAAATAACTAGGTTAGCCACGGTTAGCTGGAAAATTCTCTTCTCAGATTATAGAATCTGAAATGCCAATCAAATGTCTTCATGACAAGATGTAGGTTTAAATAAAAGTGATTATTGAACTGTGGGAAAGTGTTGGTAATGAAATATTGGACAAACCTGAAAAGAAACAGTTCTTAAACTAACAGTATATTTCACTGTACTGGAAAGCGGTACTTGAATAGAGCTTTTAGGTTGGAACCATATGGAATTGCCGTTTTTGTAGGTCATATTTTGACAATTTTATATGGTTCGCTGTATGCAAACTGCCTAAGCAGGCCATACATATTGGATAAGACATTTTTAAAAGGCAAAATCCTACTTTGCTCTCACTGTGGTGCGTGAGTAGGGATGAGGTTAAGGAAAGAAGGTGTAGCATGTTGGATCCCGTGACACAGGAAACAAAGTCAACTCTTTTGTATAGCAGGAGAGAAATTTAAAAAATGATGAGCCACCTATCGAACCTTCACCCTCACCCCACCCTCACCAGCACCTCTGTGAAGATGTGTTCATGGGTGCACTGAGGTGTGAGTCTGCAATAGTCGAGAGGAAGAGGACCTAGCCATTGCCAGCATGACACAGACCAGCAATTGGTGCTGAAACCGCATGAAAAAATAACGTGGAAAACAGAAAAAGTAATCACGGGAAGATACAGAACTATAATTAAAGGAGCAGTGCCTTGTATCTATTCCTACCCTGGTGTGTGACATGTTATATTTATTTGCTGCTTTACAGAATCATTCCTGGGAGCCTCTGTTGTTGTTGTTGTTGTTTTTTTCCCCCCACACAGACAGATCTGTGTGCTGTGCTAGTTATATCACTTGACTTTGGATTTATGAACTAGCATGCTCCAGTGAGGAATAAAGCTACAATTCTTTATTTGAAATAGAGTTGGGTTTCTAGAATGAGCTGTTCTAGCTGTTGGCACAAGCAGTGCCTGTAAGTGTTAAAAATCCTACAGCCTCCTGGATCTAAATTTCTGTTAGCTCTTCTTGGCCCGATATGATGTCTTTGGGGTATTATTAAGAAGAAGGACATCACCGTCTACAAAATTCCCCTGAGTATGGAGCGCTGGCTACACACAATTGGGAGTTAAAGCAAAAGCAGTCATTTTGTTTCTTTTACAGTGTAAAGTAATTGTCTCTGTATATGTTCCCTCTAGTTGAAGAGGGAAAACAAATAGGACATAAAGCCACACAGTTTTTGCATTATTCTCCAGGAGATTTCCTTGTTCATGAGGGAACATATATGGAGAAAAACTACTGCACATAGTAAATAAAATAACATTTTAACTTACAGTTCTAAATCCCAAAGAAATATGTCACACTGTCCTGTAGAAAGGGGTTGAGTTTATGTCCATGTCTGACTCTGGGTGACTGTGAGGTAACGCCTGGAGCTGACTTACAAGAGAAGTCTCAGATAGCAGCAACCAATTGAAAATCAACACTCATGTGGAAGAGAAGCTATTAAAAAAAGGAGAACAATTCTGAAGTGAGAGTAGGAGTGGGGAGAGCACAGATCATTACAGGCACTCATTTCTTCCTGCAAAGTTTCTTTCTGTCAAAAAGATGTACTTAGTTTAAAAGATTTCAACTGGTTTTTCCTTCAGGGACTATTTACTGCCTACTGTATGTCATTCAAATTAAAATTTAAACAACCACTGACAACATCAATTCTGTACAAATCGAGATCTCATGAAGAATCCAAGATTATCTTTTGCATTTAGCGCACTTTCCAAGAATGTAGCTTGTGGTTCAATGTTCATGCCTTGTGCATATTTCACTCCCACATATCTCTCATGTATAAGAATGTAAAGTCAAGCATAAGGATGCTGACATTTTCTGTATATAGAAAGATAATACAAGAGAAGTTTTGGCAAATCTTAAAAAAAGTCATCAACTTGATTCTCCCACAATTTGAACCACTTAAAAACCATATCCCATTCATTTCAGAGGTGTCTTCTGCCTCTGGTTTGGTTATCAGAGATTAGTTAAACTCACATGAATATTATTAGGACATTCTGAGGTAGCTATCACTACAAGATTTGAATATATTATTATAATTTTAGATAAAATGAAATTGGTTGCAAACACATTTTCTTGAGGACAGATTTCTGGTTTACTTCTTAGGGGTCACATCCTTGTGGTCAAAACAAGTGCAAATATTTATGATCCTACAGTATTTTGCTAACCATGCTTTTCCCAGGCAGTGCAAACTCAGTAAAGTAAATGAAACCAGCTTCTTCCCTCTGCCTGACTTGGGCTGGCCAGACAGCAGGTATGCAAATTGCAGCACATCTGCTACACATTGAATGAATGCAGTGGTTGTTTGCAAGATCAGTTTAGCAAATTGCAGCATATTAACCACATGGTGGGATTTCAGCCTCCCAGTTAATGTTTTTCTATATATAGTATTTATTTATTTATTATTATTATTTTTACGTTCTTTCTTTTTTTTTTTTTAATTTTATTTTATTAAATTTATTGGGGTGACAATTGTTAGTAAAATTACATAGATTTCAGGTGTACAATTCTGTATTACATCATCTATAAATCCCATTGTGTGTTCATCACCCAGAGTCAGTTCTCCTTCCATCACCATATATTCAATCCCCCTTATTTAAAAATATCTTAGAATGGAGGAAACAGTGTAGACAGTAAGATTTCAAAACGTTTCCGCTTTCTTAATGTTTTCACCTAAACTCTCTCTCCACAAATAATCTTGGCTTTGATTTTATAGACAAGACATGCCTGTCTTAATTTTCCTTCTTGCCACCTCTAAAATCCCTGTGTGTATTCACTAGACCTTCGCTCACTTTTTCTCTAGGTAAAAATGGCCCTTGTCCCTGCTCTATCCAAAACCGACATCTGAGATTGTAATTCCCTTTTGCCTGTCCTCCCACTGGATCGCCCATCAGTGTAACCCCATCCCTTTTACATCTTCATTGTTGCCTTCTCTGCTTGCTCCACCTCCTCTGCCTCCAAACATACCACGTTTTCTGGTTCAACATATTTTTCTTTGACCTTACCACTGTCTCAAGTTCTAAGTATGTCAGTACAGTCGTGTCCCATATAATAATGTTTTGGTCAATGACGGACTGTGGATACGCTGGTGATCCATAAGAATATAATGAAGCTGAAAAATTCCAGTACTGTCACAGCTAGTGCTGTCATAGCTGCCCTCTTGTCATGGTCGATGGCATTACTGTTGGGTACCAGCTAGTCTCAGTTTATCGATTGTAAAGCTATCAGCTAGCATGCCTGGGAGCACTCCACTGGCCCCAGTGAGCTTCCCACTGCCCTTTCTAACCCTATGTTACAACTGGAGAGACCCTTGTGGTTCTTATTAGGATTGCAAGATGTCCTTTAGTGATGACCATTAGGAGACTAGAATTTATTACTGACGGACTCTGGAGCATCCAAGGCATGCTGGGGGCCCACAGCGACGTCCTGAGTAGAGACAGTACCTGTTGGAGCCTGGGGTGCTGCTTTTATTGGGGTTGAGGGTGTGGGTCTAGGGTTTGGCGGGCTCACTCTTTATTGGCAAATTTAAAACACAAGAGAGGGGATTTAAAAGCATGGGAAGAGAAAAAAACAAGGAAGGAATTCAGACGGTCTGTGATTGAAATCAACCAAGATCTCTAAACAAAGGAGACTCGGTGGAGGAAGGCGGCCTGGCTCTTTAGCTGTGTAGCTGGCAATGTGTTTATTCTAGGTGGCCTTCCTTGCAGTGGATACCTGGCAATCACAGCTGACGTTAGGCACTTGCATTACATAAAGATAAGTCCACTGTCAGGGCTTACACGACAGTCACTGCTCTGTTTGTGGTGATGCTGGTGGAAACAAACCTACCTGCTGCGGGTCCCATGAAAGTATCGCTACAGTTACAGGTTTGTGTCAGTATATGCTCTGATGTGCACACAAGGAGGAAATCGCCTAATGACGCATTTCTCAGAATGAATCCCCCTTGTCATTAAGCAGACATGACTGGATAGTGCAAGGATGAAGAACCTAGAAACTACAGCCAGACTGCCTGGGTTCAATGTCAGAGCTGCCTCTTAGCAGCTGGGCGATGCTGTGGACGAGTTCCCCTCTGTGACGTGGGCATGACAACAGCGCTGGTTCTGGGGGGCAGCTGAGAGAGGAAGTCTTAGTCTGGGAGTGTGCCAATTTCCGGGGTAAGAACTTCCACCTGGGCTGATTCAAAGCTACCACCATGCCAATCTGAGTTGGGGTGAGATGCTCACGTTGAGCTCTGGGGAGCAGGTACCAGCTGGCTCCAGCAAACCCCTTTCACAGGGCTGTTGTGATGACCGAGATAATATAAACAAAGCACTCCGAACAGGGCTATCACATAGCAAGCACTAGCCCTTATCAGTAAATGTTAGCTGTTATTTCCTTATAGGGAGAATTACAAAGATATATCCTTAGCTATTCATTTCTTTCTTAAACCTGGGGAACTTTGGGGGGATAGAGCACAGATTTTGTAGTTAAAGAAACCTGATTTGAATTCTTCTGTATGGTGTGATTTTGTGACAGTTTTATTTATTTATTTTTTAAATCTGTGAAATAGTGACAATAATATTTACATTTTAGGGTGGGAGAATTAAATGAGATAAGTTATGTGAAATGGACATAGAAAAAAATGTTCATTAAATGTTTATCTCCTTACTTTTCCACAGTCTACTGAAATTGCCTTCAGGTAATTAATACAATGCACAACAAAAGTGTGTAAGTCTGACGCCGGTCTCTCAGTCCGTCATCCCCTTGAGCTTTTGCACTATTTCATATATTTCATTACCCTCCTCCTGGACTTGCACAATATTGAATCCTTTTAATTTTCCTACCTTTTTCATTTTTGCTTTTATTGTCTCCTTCATTTATATCTCTTCCTCTTTACGCCCTCTAAAGGTAGACGTTCTCCATGGTTTTTTTTTCACTTCCTCCTCAATCTTATCCACAGCTCCTGCTTTGGTGTTTGCCCCTTTGCCACACTTGGTCTGTAGTGTTGACCTTCATCTGAGCTCCATCACACATTTTTACAAAGCACTCAAATTCCACTTGTCAAATTCAATAATCCTCACCACTATTTTCAAATGACTGTTTTTCATTAACCCATTTTTATTTCCCATAATAATTTCTTATTTTCATCTTCCAATGTTCACATTTCACTTTCTTCAATAGGCCTTTTATGACCAGTGACCACTCTATCAAAAATAGCTCCCATAACCCCCCTCACTATTAACCTCTCATTCTGCTGTCTCTTTTTTTTGTAGCGCTTCTACTTGGTATTATATTGTATGGTTACTTGGTTACTTAATTATGGTCTGTCACTGATGCTAGAAGGCAAACTTAATGAGGGTAAGGATTTTTGTCTTGGAGCCTCAGTGCCTAGAATAGTGTTGGGTACTTAAGAGGTGTATAATAAATGTGTTAGTGGAAAAAATTGTATATATTTGGCTTTGGAATATGGTTCTTTTTTTCTCAATTTCAAGCTCAGAGTTAACCCTATAGAATTACTGTTACACCATCACCATTGGTTCATGATAGGTCTATCTCTTGCTTTTTCTTCTCTCTCTTTTTTTTAACCTTTTTTCCCTATTCACTCTATTTTTCCTCCACTTCTTTCCTCTCAGGCATCCACTCTAATGGGGTTGAAATAGTTCTTTGGGTATATATATCATTGCAAAATAGTGTTTTTAAGTGTATTAATTTAAAATTCTGTGTTATATATCATAGTATTACAGATCCCATTCTGTTTATCTTTTTCTTCACGGCTGTGTTTTTAAGAGAGCTCTGTGTTGCTTATTGCATAGTATTACCTTTTTTTCTTTTTTCTTTAACATTTCCATTCCTTCAGTGATGACACCTAGACTGACCTCAATTCTCTGCTGCCAGAACTATTTCTAGGATGAACCTCCGCATATATACTTCCTTATATGCGTAGATCTGTATGAGAGTTTTCTGGGATATATACCCAGAGTAGGACTGCTGGACTGTAAGTCAGAGGCATAATACATTTCTTCAGAGACTACCAGATTATTTTTAAGAATGACTGCACCTATTTGTACTTCCACCAGCACTTCATGAGAATCCTATTTCCCTACAGCATCTGTATTATCTCACATCAAATTTATGCAATCTGATGAGTGTAAATGCTCATTTTACTTTGCATTTATTTCATAACCAAGAAAGTAACTTGAGATTTTTCTTCTGTGAATTGTCTATTTATATTCTTTACTTGTGTTTTTTTTTTTCTATCAGGTTATCTTTTTCATATTGAATAGTTCTTTGTATATTTTTTATATTAATTCCTTGACAGTTTTGAACATTGCTAGTTTTTTTTTCTCCTCATTCTCTTGCCTATGAAATGTTCATGGTTATTTTTTGTTGAACAGAAATGATTCAAATCCATCAATATCTCAACTTATGGCTTATGTATTTAAAGTTTTGTTTATTGCACAATTCTCCAGTCCCGGGTCATGAGGATATTTTTACAATGCTTAGTTCTATTGGTCCTTTCACATTTAGGAATTCATCCTTGTTTATGGTGTGAGGTAGGGATCCAAATTTTTAATTCATATTCTTAGTAAATTTTTCATTACCACCTATTAAACTATCCATTATTTCTCCATAATTTTATATTTGTAGGAAAGTTGTAAAGATAGTACAAAGAGTTGTTGTATACTCATCACCCAATTTAAGTTTCTTTTAATGTCATCATCTTATATCACTGTAGTGCATTTGTCAAAACTAAGAAACCAACAGTGGTACATTACTATTAACTAACCTCTAGTCTTTATTCAGATTTTACCATTTTCCCACTAATGTCCTTTTTTGGGTCTAGGATTCAGTTCCGGTTACCATATTGCATTTGGTTGTCATGTCTCCTTCGTCTCTTCTGGTTTTATGACAGTTTCTCAGTCTTCTTTGTTTTTCATGACGTTGATCCTTCTTAAGAATGTAGTGAGGTATTTTGTAGAATGTTATTCATTTGGCTTTGTCTGATGTTTTTCTCATGATCAGATTGTGTTTATGAATGTTTGGGAAGCACACCACAGAGAAAAATTGCCCTTTTTATCACATCATATCAGAGCATACATGATATTACTGGTGATGTCAACCTTAATTATTTGTATTAGGTTGAATTGTGTCTCCCAAAATTCATGTCAACTTAAAATCTCAGAATGTGACTTTATTTGGAAGTAGGGTCTTTGATGATGTAATTAAGATCTCAAGCTGAAATCATCCTGGACTTAGGGTCAACCCTAAATCCAGTGACTGATATCTTTATAAGAGAAAAGTGAGGGAAATTTGAACATAGAAATACAGCAGAGAAGGCCATGTGAGGACAGAGGCAGAGACTGGAGTTAGGCTGTCATAAGTGAAGAAAATCTAGAACTACCCGCAGCTGAACAAAGGAAGGAAGGATTCTCCCCTAGAGCTTTCAGAGGAAGCATGGCCCTGCCAGCATCTTGACTTTGGACTTCTGTTAGAGAATAAATTTCTCTTGCATTACGCCACTAAGTTTGTGATAATTTGTTATGGCAGCCCTAAGAAACTAATGCAGTTTGGTTAAGGTAGTGTTTGTCAGGTGTCTTGACTGTAAAGTTACCAGTTTTCACTTTCCATTCTCTGTCTTATGGAAACAAGTTACTAGGTCCAGCACCCACTGAAAGGATGAGCAGATTAAGCTCTACATTTTGAAGTGGGAGTATCTGCATATATTATTTGGCATTTCTCTGTAAGAAAAATTTGTCTCTTTTCTCCCATTTATTTATTCAATTATTCATTTATATCATTATGAACTCACGTACATTTATCTTATATTTTGGTCAATGGGAGTTCTTTCAGGTTAGCTCCTGTGTCTTTTGACTTGTCCCCATCTTCTTCCTCTTTCTTTCTTTCTTTCTTTCTTTCTTTCTTTCTTTCTTTCTTTCTTTCTTTCTTTCTTTCTTTCTTTCTTTCTTTCTTTCTTTTCCCTCCCTCCCTCCCTCCCTCACTCCCTCCCTCCCTCCCTCCCTCCCTCCCTAACTTCCTTCCTTTCTTCCTTCCTTCCTTCCTTCCTTCCTTCCTTCCTTCCTTCCTTCCTTCCTTCCTTCCTTCCTTCCTTCCTTCCATTGATTACTCCTTTACTTACTGGTATCTCCTTAGATTTTTGATGCCATTAATTATATACTAACCTTCCAAACACAATTTTTATGTACTCCATTCTGATGCATTGGTGTGTGTGTGTGTGTGTGTGTGTGTGTCTGTGTGTGTGTGTGTGTGTGTGTGTGTACATGTACACCTGTACACCTGTACTGTGCTGTTATTGCTATGACTTTGTGGTTTGTCTTAACATATGGTAAGGAGAGTTCCATCAGCTCCCCTTCATGTGTTCTTCTTTTTCAGAATAATCTTAGTTATTTGTGATCTTTATTTATTACTATATATTTTAGATTAAATTTGTCAAGTTTTCCCTCAAAATCGAGCTGAGGTTTTAATTCAAACTGCTTTGATTTTTCTTGTTAGTTTTGGGAGAATTGATGGCATTATAATGTTAAATCATTCTATCTGTATACATATTTTAACTTTCCTTTATGTAATATTTAAAATTTTCCTTTAACAGCATTTTAAAAACCTTCTCCTTGAAGTTCCTGAGAACTGTGAACCTTATCTGGGTCAGACGTTATTACTTGGAGGACCCAAACATTATTTCCAACCTCTTTTCTAGCTACCAAGGATGCCCTAATGAAATACTCTTATTTCCTAGTTAAGGGTGGTCTTGTGATACAGTTCTGCCAATAAACTGTTAACTGATGTCTGTTGTGGGGAGGGTTCCTGTGAAAAAAATGTTGCTTTCCTGAAAACAAGACAGCAGCTCCTGGCACAGCCTTTTTATTCTCCCTTAAATGTGGATATAATGTCTGAAGCCACGACAATCATCTTGCACCCAAAAGGGAAAGACATGAGTGTTGCAGAAACAATCTCCATGATATTACCCTGTTTCCCCAAAAATAAGACCTAGCTGGACAATCAGCTTTAATGCGTCTTTTGGAGCAACAATTAATATAAGACCCGGTATTATATTATATTATTATATTATATTATATTATTATATTATATCATTATATTATATTATATTATATTATATTATATTATATTATATTATATTATATTATATTATATTATATTATATTAATTATATTATATTATATACCTGGTCTTAAATTATAGTAAAATAAGGTCAGGTCTTATATTAATTTTTGCTCCAAAAGACGCATTAGCGTTGATTGTCCAGCTAGGTCTTATTTTCAGGGAAACACAGTATTGCATCCTTAAATGAATGCAAGCACCCAGTTACCTTCAGATATGTGAGAAAAATAAACTCTTATTTTTTGTTTAAGTTGCTGTAAGTGGAGTTTTCCTGGTACGTGTAGCTGAACAAAAGCTTTAATTGATATGCAGCTTATTTTCCAATGTATTTCCCAACTGGATGTTGCTGGCATAGGGGAACACCATTAATTTATGTAGATTGGTCTTGTGTCTTATTTATAGATGACAGCCTAAAGAGAGTGACCCAGGAGGAATGACTCTTCTGCTGCATCTGTTGGTCACAGTGCAGAAGTCATTCTGGAAACTATGATCTCTTCTCCCCTCCACTTTCCCATCCTCTTCCCATTTACTGTTCAAAAGCTTCTGGATGCATTCATGCACACTGCATGGGCAATGACAATTGTGGAAAAAATGACTTTAATTTTGAATGCAGATCAAAGTTCCTTAGAGGAAAGAAGAATGTCTTTGTTTGATGTAGGGAGATTGATTAGGAATGAGACACATCCTTGGACATACATTTGAAAGAGCATCACCTAGTCCAAATCAGTTAGAGAACCCTCCCCCTGCAAAAGAAACACATATATGTGGCTTTGTATTTATTTGTTTGTAAATCACATATGTTTGGGCTTTATTTTCATTTGTTTGTATATGAAATATGTTTCTAGTTTTTAATATTGTACCTACAGGGAATGATAGCTCAGCTTACAGCATCTTGACTTGTAGCGGTTGTCCAAGGAACCAGTAAGGTTGTTGGTTGGGGACCATAGGCATCTGAATTTTTCTGTATTTGTTTTTCTTTTTATAGGGTCATGCCTTATCACAACTTCCTTTTATCCCGTGAGCATTTTCAGTTCATTCATTCATTCAACAGGATGTCCATGTTTTCCCTCGTATTTCTACCAGAGACGAGTGCTACCCCTTTCCCACTGAGTGGGAGACTAGTGGAGTGAACCCTTCAGTTTCTTTCTTTTTTCACTTAATTAGATGGACTGACCAGTTTTATTGGTTGGTGTCATTACCTGACAATGGGAAATTTCTCTCTTGGGAAATGCCTGTGACCTGTGTTCGTGCAAAATGGGACTACGTGATTGTTCTCCACACCATTGGCCCCTGGGAGTGGCTTTTTAAGGGACGAGGGAGAGAGAAGGAAAAGTCTGACATTTCCTATTTTTTCTGAATGGCAAATGCTTTGGAGGCTCAATTGTCTTCAAGGGTCCCAGTTTGACCTCAGGTTCTAACTGCATTCTCTAGTCTAGTTTTATCAGTCTTGGTTATTTCTTTCTTTTTCCCTTTCTTTCTCCCTCTCCCTCCCTCCCTCCCTCCCTCCCTCCCTCCCTCCCTCCCTCCCTCCCTCCCTCCCTTCCTTCCTTTTGCTATTAGGTCATCATTAATAAAAATGATGTTTAGATTTCCCTATAGCTTCTGGAGTCTGCTGTCTCCTGGGAAATGCTTGGATGGTAGGAAAGGTGAATGTTTGACACCACAATCTCTAATATTATGAAATATAAAACATGTAAGGCTGCAGCCGTCAAGTAGCTTATGATGTAGTCGAGGAGGCCGAGAATGAGCATATAAAGTTCAATTTTAAATTTCAAGTGTTATGAGTAAGTATCAACTTACTGATGGAGACAGGGATTCATAAAAGACATCACTCATTGAGGGATGGAGTGTTCAGAGTAAACTTTGTAAAGGAGGAGGTAGAACTGTAGAGGCAAGGTGGTTTCAAATAAGTGGAGAAGTGACCCAGAAGACAGAATCAGAGCCAACAGAGAAATTACAAAAGGGCAGATTTTTGTTCTGATGTAAGGAAGCTCTTCCTAACATGGAAGAGCCATGTTAGTTTACGATTATTGATTCTAGGAAAAGACCACAAAGTAATACCATTTGAACAGAAAATATAGTGGTAAAAAAAAAAAAGTTTTGAGGCTTAAAATTAAAATGATGAATTTTGTAATTTTTTTATCTTGGAGTTAACAAAATTTCAGTTTTACATGTACATATGTACAAATTCTTAGACTAAAAATAAATCTAATGATTTTTAATACAATATTTCTGATTACATTATATGATGATATGATGTGATAGTCTTCACAAGTATGATTTTTGCAACCTAGTCAAAAAGATTTGATGCTTTTCCAATTATTCTTTCCTTTTGTTTTTCTTTTCTGATTTTGGACGTCTCATATGCAGTAATGAGTTAGTCGTCATCCTTGCTTGTGATATAGTCTAGTCATTGACCTTTGGATTTATTTATTTCAGAATATAATCGATGCCCTTGAATCCATGATGCAATTCAAGAGCTATGGTACAACTAACTGCTTCTTCGTTTGTGCTCTTCTCTCTTCCCTCCATCTGCTTCTACCCTTCCTGTTTTCACTATTTTGCGTTTTGTGCTTATTATGACCTTGCCTTATTTTTTAGTTGGAACTCACATTTACTTTGATATTTTGCTTAGTTTAGTTTGTTTTTGAACTTTAATACAAAGGTTTTATATTATATATTGTCCTTTAGGACTTGCGTATTTCTCTCAGTATAGTACTATAAAACTTTAGTCCTAATGTTGAATGTAGCTTTAATTCATCCATTTTTCATTGCTGTATATTATTCCATAGTATGAATATACCGTAGTCCCCCCTTATCTGCGGTTTCGCCTTCTGTGATGTCAGTTACCCATGGTCAACACATCATTACAAGAAGAAAGATGAGTACGGTACCATAAGATATTTTGAGAGATAGAGTCTACATTTACATAATATTTATTATAGTATATTGTTATAATTCTCATATTTTATTATTTGTTATTATTGTTAATCTCTTATAGTGCCTAATTTAGAAACTAAAATTTATTATATGTATAGGAAAAAACATAGTACATATAGGGCTCAGTACTATCTGCACTTTCAGGCATCCACTGGGGGTCTTGGAACATATGCCCCACAGATAAGGAGGGACTGCCGTACCACAATGTATCTCTCTGCTCTTCAGTCAATGTATATTTTCGTTGTTTCCAATTTTTTCTATTATTATTTCATGCTGCTATGTAAATTCCTTTTGATGCCTTCTTGTTCATATATGCAAGATTGTCTTTAGTTAAAGGTATATGTCTAAGAATGGAATTGGTAGGTTAAAGGTATGCACATCTTCAATTTTAAAAGATAATGCTAACATTTTTTCCAAAGTGAAATTCATAACTTATCAATCATATAATTACGAAGTAGGATTGCCTCTCGTCTTGATTTGCATTTCTCTGATTTTTTGTGAAGCTGATCTCTTTTTTGTTGTCAGAGCCTCAGTTTTGTTTTTCAGCTGAAAATTCAGATAATAATGCCTATCTTATGACATTGTATACAAAGCATCTGGCTCCTAGTAGATCACATAGTAGATCTTTAATAGAATTGGTTTGTGTGTTTGTTTGTTTATCTATCTATCATCTATCTATCTATCTATCTATCTATCTATCTATCTATCTATCTATCTATCTATCATCTTTTCCTCTGTTCCTGAAGTTATCTTCTGGTCTTCTCACACATTTCTGGATCCTTTCCTCCTCCCTCCCTCCATCCATCCTATCTTTTGCTGTCCCAATCTCAGAGCCTTTCTCTTATTTTCCAGGTCAGAGTCTGAGGCTCTGTAACCCACGTGGACCATCCAAGGAACTAACAGGTGCTTACTACCTTGTTGGACTTCTAAGAAACCTATCTGAATGAACCATGGCTGTTTCCCCCCTCCCCCCCACCCCCCTTATCTATTGGAAAGAACTTCTACTTGGTCTTCAACATGTTTTGTTAACAATTTGCTCAGGCTATGATCAGAAACTTCTGTTTTCTTTTGGATCCTGTGCTTACTCTTCAGACGGACTCTTTTTTATTGTATCTGCTGTGGGACCACTTTCCCCAAGGCCTCCATTTTTGTCCAGTCCTGCAGTAGGTTATCACACTTGTCTCTGGGACTGGAAAAATGACCAGTGTGGGCCACAGAATCATTGAAGTTTAGGTTCGCAAACTTTGTTGTGCGTGTGGATCTCCGAGGTATGTGTATGTGTGTGTGTGGAGGGGTCTGGTTAAATGCAGACTCTAATTCAGTACTTCTGGGTGGGTTCTGAGCATCAGCACATCTCACAAACTTTCAGGTGATACCTTTGCTGCCGGTCTGAGGACCACACTCTGAGGACCACAGGTCTAGATCATTTCTGAAGGTTTCTTCCAGCTCTAGATGTTAATGATCTATGAGTAGTAAACTGTCCTGTTTGATTCCTAAAAATACTTTGCTGTCTTTTCTCTGTATCCTCTCTGGGTAGTTGAGGTATTCATTCATTTATATGGCAAATGTTTTTGGAGCACCTACCATGTGTCTGGACTTAATCCAGTGAAAGAGACATATCAGTGAACAAAATAGACAAACACACCTGCCCTTAATATTAATATTTTGGCTGCGATGTTCATCTATTGTCAAATGATATTTCCATGCTGCTGATTGTGGCATTTGACTTTACCCCATGAGCTCAGTGTTCCAGAAAGGAAGTTTAGGAAAGCAGATGTACATTTCTGTGTTTTTCAAGAATGAATAACAATAGGACATTTTTACACTTTAAAGTTATCATTTATTTTAATAAAATGTAGCAACTTAACTGTATTTATTTAAAAATATAAATACTGTAATTATTTTCTATGGATTTTTGACACATTTTGGAGAACAAACTTGAAATAAATTAACTCAGTGAAGTTAAGGAACTACCATAGTGTAAATATACCTTCTAAATAAAAAACAAATGGCATATATCTTTTAGATGACCTTTCTTCTTTTCCTCATTTCACAAAGTAGCACAAATTATTTTTACATGACAAACACAAGTGGCCCTACTCTTTCTTCCCTTTGTCTCTATTTGGTGGTCTCTATTTAACATTATTTTACATTTTATTAGGATTTTAAAAAATACTCAAACTATTTACAATATTACTTTATTTAGGTTGAACAACTTGTATCTTTTGGTTAAAAGTTATTCATAGGACACACCCTAAAGAAAAAGCATGCTAAAACTTTTGCAAAATAAACTTTTTTTTCTTGGTAAAGGAAAATTTGATTGTTACATCGCTACAAGTTTTCTTTCAGACTGACTTTCCCTCATTTATTATATTGCTTTTATTTTTCACCACAGGAAGTAATTCTCAATAAACCTTAAAATTCAGGATGTCTTGGTGTGCATTTCTCTCCATAACACACTTCAAGGCAAAGCTTTTGAAGTGGAGGGAACTTCAAAGTTGAACCCCAAGCTTTTGAAGTGGATCTACCCAGAGATTGATTTTTAAAACAAAAGTATGATATGCTTATTCTCCCTTGTGCTTCACATATGACAGAAAAGAAATTTGTAGTGATAAGCAGCAATTCTACCAACGCCTAAAGAATTTAAACCAATAAGCACAGTGTCTAAATGGTTTAACTTAAGATTTTGGAGGCAGAAGTGAAAAATGTGTTTAAAACCGTAAAAGGAAGGTTGGAGGCTCTCTTTACTATCCGCAAACGCTGGATTAAAACAACTGTTGAATTTTCCAGGCTTGGTTTGGAAGGCGTATAAAATGGCTGTGAGGTGACTACAAAAATGCAAATTGAAGATATTTAAACTAACAGATCTCATCAAGCCCAGGCTTATCTATTCTTGATATGTATTTGTATTGCAGTCAATTGTCCTTTGAAATAGAATGAACAATAAAGAGATTATTAGAAAAGTAAAATAACACAATATCTAGTTTCCTTAAAAAAAGCAAAAATATTGATAGCATAATTGATTGTGATGCAGTAGTGATAATAGGTACAAATCGTTACTATGTAGCAGGTTGGTTTGTTTTCTAAATGAAGTTATAATTTTTTTAGAGCTTTCTAAACTAAATATTTACAATCATCAATGACATGTCATGCTGGGATAGTTTCCAACAAGGGCTAAAATAATTCAATACAAAGGAAATACAAAAGCATAAATATTACAGTGCTAAACTATGATAAAAAGATACCTTTATGAGTGATGAGTATCTTATTTTCATTTGAGCATTACCTTAGAAGATAGGCCTCTGCCATGCATGTTACACATATTATCACATTTAAAAACACACAATTTCCTAAACTCATATTATCCCCATTTTGCTGGTGAGGAAACAGTCTTCTTGAATTTGAGTAACTTGCTCAAGGTGATGTGCCTGAAAAAATGAGGAGCTGAAAGGTGGTCTGAGTCTGTTGGTCTCCAAAGTCCATTCATTCTGTTGTTTATAACATATATGAACAATCACTGTTATCGCAACTAATCATCCCTGTGAAGACAAAGTGTTACAATGTAATTTTTATAGATGAGAAAACTAGGGCTTAGAGAGATTTTGTTTCATGCAGAAAGAAAAGATCAGTGTGAGTTGCATAAAAACAAAACTAGTGAACAGAGGTGGTAGGACTCAAATGCCTTTCTCTTGCTATCTCTTTCTGCTAAATGGAAGCTCTCCAGGGTCGACTCTTTCAGAGCTTTCTCTGGTTTCTGATCTCTACATTCTTAAATGTTAAAAATTATTTATTTATCCGCTCATTTGTCAACAAATATTTATTTAGTGCCTAGTATTTTATTAGGAGGTTAAAATATTTAAGGATGCTGAATTATTTAAGGTGCTTCTCCCTAATTCTTGTCTCTAGAGATTTAAAAAAGAAAATGTGCGTATCACGTTTTCTTGTTGGAAACAAACAAAATACCAAAAGCTCAAGGTAGCACCTGACTTGGCTTTCATTTTTATTTTTAATTTTTGTGTCAGGTCTGGCGTAGGTTGGATCAAATTTCAGGGCACACCATTGACTTGCAGTCAACTGAGACATGACCTAGTTAATTTTGTTGGCAAATTGCCTCCTTGACGAAGGAAAAGTCAAGGCCTGAGCATATCTGGGGCCAGAATGGTCTCTTTGTATCCTGGAGGACATGTCCTTGCCTGCTCTAAAGCAAGTAAACTCAAGTTGAAGAGCTTTCTTTATGCTTGTGGTCGTTTGAAATTGATGTCAACATGACAGGTGTAATATGAAAAGTAAAAAATGCTTGGGAAAGGGGCAGTATTATTTGTCAATCTTTTCCAATTTCTTTGATTTTTCAGATATACCTTTAATTTTTATTTTTAAAACTAAGACACGTATAAGAACACTTAAAGCTCAAGGCCCACGTTAAGTTTTGCATCACTGTGTCTTTTACAGCTGTGGTATGATTCTGAGCGGAAATGTTTGGGGTGGGGGTGCAGGTTGCGGTAGAAGTTTTATCATTACTGTGTTTTTAATATTAATTCTATCTACACAATTGAAGTGGTATCTTAGGAAAACAATGACATGGAAAATGCTCAGGATATAGTGAAACCTAAAAAAATCAGAAGACAATGTCGTATGCCAGACTGAGACCCCAAGATTAGAAAAAAGACTAGGAAGAAAAAAATAAAATACTAACTGTGTTCTCTCTGGGTGGGAATGTTTACTGTGATTTTAATTTTTTCCTAGTATTTTTTTGTGTTTCTAAACTCTCTGTGGTGCTTATGTATTATTACATTAGTTGTCAGAGAAAAAAATTACTAGGAAAAATAGTTATTTCCTGGTCTTTGGGCTTGAACAACTAGATTTCCATTATGTTCAGATCTAGTTAAAAACTGGTTCACAAATCTTGTTTACCTCACTGGTTTTCTGTTCCTTTAGTCCATTAATGAATTCTGTGTATTCATATAGTACTACTCAAGAGAGGATGGAAACAGATGAGACACTTTAAATAACATCCCCAAAGAGACATAACAGCAAAGAAACAGAAGAACATCATAGTAAAATCAGTGGGATAATAGGCAAAGATTCAGAATTCTTGAATTCTGTTTCAGGATATACAACCAATAAGATTCTCTTGAAATCCTTTTCTACTCTTTCCTCACCCCTTTCTCTTTTCTATTTTCCCTTTCTCCTTCATGTCTCTTCCCTTCACTTTCAAACCTCTGTTTTTTTTTGAATAATGATACTAATTAGAGCTACCCACTATGTACACTCCAATATAAATTTAGAAGGGGCAGAACTAGAATTCAAATTTGGGTCCTGACTCCTAAACCCTGCTTGCTTCTCCCTACGTCATATTGCCTTCCTTATTGAAATCCAAGGGAAGAAACGAGTGTTTGATTTTTTTTCTTGTTTAAAATAAAGGAAAATGCAGATTGAAAAAATGCTTGTGATGTTTCCATGTCATTTTGATTTGCATTCAAACAAAAAGAAAACCAAACCTAAAGGAATCATATCTTCCAGCTTTTCCAATGTCAAAGGGCATTGCAATGTGTGAAACAATGATTCAGATGTCATCTTTAAAATCAGAATTCAAATACAAGCTAGAGAAGCCACGTGCATAAGCTGTTGAAAACAAAGGATGGACCATAAACCACACATTTATATTCATGCTTCTAAATAGCTCTCATTCATTATTCACTAAGATATATAATTCTCATTCATCTTCAGCTGAGTTTAAAGTAGGAGAAAATTCCCACTTTTCATCGTAGCAGAGTTGAATCAAAAAGCAATTTGTTTTTTTGTTAAAAGATAAAGGTGCTTCAAAGCTTCCCTGCACAAATGTGGCAGAGATTCAGCATCAACAAACCTCCCCACTCTTTCTTGACAATGTTCGTTTCTTTAGTAAATTGCAAACAAATTTGCAACTTTGCTTGTTAATGTTAATGAAATGATGTTTTAGCAATGATAATTTCATTTACTGTGGATCTAATCTGGTAGAAGTCTTTCTGTCAAAATTTCTGGAGAAAACAAATTGTGTTAGTTATTATGAAGCTTATTAGAGCTCAACTAATTGTCAATTCATGTCCAGGGCCTGATTACACATGGCATCTATTGTTTTTGTTTAATAAGTGTGTTTTTTTTAAGTATTAAAGTGAAATTGACATAACAAAAGAAATGAACCATTTTAAAGTGAACAATTCAGTGACATTTAGTGCATTCACAGTGTTGTGCAACCACCATCTCTATCTAGTGTCTAAACATTTCCATCACTCCACAGTAAGACCTTATCCATTAAGGGGTTTCTACACATTTCTTCCTCTCCCCCATGCCTGGCAACCATCTCTCTGTGTAGTCTCTCTGGATTTATGTCTTTTGGATAGTTCATATAAATGGGATCATACAGTATGTGACCTTTTGTGTCTGGCTTATTTCACTCAGCATAATGTATTCGAGATTCTTCCACATTGTAGCATGTATCAGCACTCCATTTCTTCCCCTCCCCCAGCTTTACCTAGGTGTAATTGAGAAATAAAATTATAATATAGTTAAAGTGTACTACGTGATGGTTTTAGCTCCGTATACATTGTGAAAGAATTTCCACGTTTGAGTAAACACATCCATCACCTCATATATTTACCTTTTTTTTCTTTTTGGTGAGAACACTAACAAGCTTTTGTCTTAGTGAATTTCAAGTATTCAATACAGTTCATCAACTATAGTTACCATGCTAACCCTTAGACCCACAGAACTTATTTGTCTTATAACTGAAAGTTTGTACCCTTTTACCAACCTCTTCTCTTTCCCTTATCCTGAGTCCCTGGCAACCACCATTCTACTCTGTTTACTCTGTTTCTGTGAGTATGATTTAAACATTTTATTTTTTTTAGATTTTGCATATAAGTGATACAATGCAGTATTTGTCTTTTTGGCCTATTTTACTTAGCATAATTTCTTCCTGGTTCATATATGTTGTTGCCAGTGGGCAACAGGATTTCTTTATTTTTTAAAGGCTGAATGTTAGTTCATTTATTATATATATATATATGCCACATTTTCTTTATTCGTTCATCTGTCAATGGACAGATGGGTTGTTTCCATATCTTGGCAATTGTTAATATTGCTGCAATGAATATGGTCGTACTGATATCTCTTTGAGATAATAGTTTTGTTTCCTTTGGATATATATCCAGAAGTAGGATTGCTAGATCATATGGTGATTCTGTTGTTATTTCTTGAGGAAAATTCATACAGTTTTCCATAGTGGCTTTAACAGTTTACATTCCCACCAGCAGTGCACAATGTCCCCTTTTCTCCACATCCTCACCGGCATTTCTTATTTCTTGTCTTTCTGATAAAAGCTGTTCTAACAGGTGACATCTCACAGTGGTTTTGGTTTGCATTTCTCTGATGATTAGTAACGATGCACATCTTTTCATGTACTTGTTGGTCATTTGTTTTCTTTGGAAAAAACTGTCTACTTGGGTCCCTTTTCGATTTTTAATTGGGTTATTTGATTTTTGCTACTAAGTTGTATGAGTTCCTTGTATATTTTAGATACGAATCCTTTATCAGATTTTCGGCTTGCATTTACCCATATTCTAGGTTGCCATTTCATTTTTTGATTGTTTCCTTATTGTGTAGAAGCTTTTTGGTTTGATGCAGTCCCGCTCACTTATTTTTGCTTCTGTTGCCTTTACTTTTGGTGTCAAATCCAAAAAAATCATCGCCAAGATTGATGTCAAGGAACTTACCCTCTATGTTTTCTTCTAGGGGCTTTACTTTATGGTTTCAGGTCTTACATTCAAGTTTTTAATCCATTTTGAGTTGATTTTGTGTATGGTGTTTCATTCTTTTGCATATGGATATCTAGTTTTCCCAGTCATTCATTGAAGAGACTATCCTTTCCCCATTGTATATTTTTGGTGCCTTTTAAAAAAATTAATTGACCACATAAGCATGGGTTTATTTCTGGCATCTCTGTTCTGTTCCACCAATCTATCTATGTATCTGTTTTTATGCCAATACCATATTGTTTTGATTACTATAGCTTTGTAACATGGTTTGAAATCAGGAAGTACGATGCCTTCACTTTTTCTTCTTTCTCAAGATTTTTTTGGTTAGTCAGGGTCTTTTGTGGTTCCATACAAGTTTTAGGATTATTATTTCTATTTCTGTGAAAAATGCCATATGAATTTTGGCAAAGATTTAATCAAGTCTGTAGATTACTTTGAGTAGCATGGACTTATTAACAACATTAATTCTCCTGACCCACGAGCATGGAATATGTTCCCATTTATTTGTGTCTTCTTCAATTTCTTCCATCAATATTTTACAGTTTTCAGGGTACAGATCTTTTACCTCTTTGGTTAAATTTATTCCTAAGTATTTTATTCTTTTTGATGCTATTGTTTTCTTAATTTCTCTTTCCCATAGTTTGTTGTTAGTGTATAGAAATGCAGCTGGATTTTGCATCTTAATTTTATATGCTGCAACTTTACTGAATTTGTTTACTAGTTCTAACAGTTGTTTTTTTTTTTGTGTGTGTGTGTGGAATATTTAAGATTTTCTATATATAATCTCATGTCTGCAAACAGAGATAATTTTACTTCTTTTCTGATTTGGATGCCCTGTATTTTTCGTTTGTTTCCTTGCCTAATTTCTTAGGCCCTTTTGGACTCCCGTGAGGATCCCAGTCATATTGGCTGATTAGAAGCCAGACCTTCAGACAGCAGCTAGTAGAGTATCTAGTCAAATCCCTCCCAGGGAAAAACTAGGAAAAGGATGTTTTGTCTGCTCCCTCTGTGCAGAGCCCAGGGGGATAGCTGTGAGAAGTACTCACTTGCTCATTTAAAAAGTGCGTCTTTGTTTGCTATAGTCCTGTGGGGCTTGTGAACGCAATGTCCATTGGCTCTTAAAGCTAGATGATTTGGGGGCCCTTGGGTGGCAGCCTTAAAAGTTGGGGTGCTATATGTATAGTCCAAACCCTTTGCTTCTCAGGGATGTAGGGGGTTCCCTCCCAGTTGTAAGGCACTGTGGCAGGGGTGGGGTTTATGGTGAGAGTGTAGCTCAGCTGTTTTCATATAGATATTTCCTTGGTTGCCTGATGCATAGGGGTCACTCAACTGGTTTCTTGATTTCTCTCAGAGAAAATTGCTCCATGTGTGGCTATATATTTGGTGGGTCCACAGGAGGAGAGAAATTCAGGATTCTCCTATGTCACCATATTGATGATATCATTCCAAAATTAAAATGACTCCTTCATGCCTTTTTATGGCTGAATGATATTCCATTGCAGGTCTATAGCATGGTCTGTTTATTCATTTGTCGATGGCCATTTGGGCTGCTTCTGCCTTTTGGCTATTGTGCATAGTGCTGCTCTAAGTGTTTTCAAATATTGTTTTTATCAAAGCTGTGTAGGCACATAGTTTGAAGAGTCAAATCGTTCTACAAGGCCTCTTTTGAAAACCAGAAGTCCGTTGAAGAACCCTCACACCACTTTGCTGTTGAGTTTCACTGCTCCCTAAAAGATGGGGGGAAGAGTAACTATTTCCAGCCCTGTGTGATCTTTGGAAATGGTTCTGCTCCTTTCTGGTAGTTCTTTCTTTGGCTTTTCACACATGTGCCCATCAATCCTCAGCCTGCAGGTCTCCAGAGCTCAGGTTCTCTCTCTGCATGGAGCTCCTCCTCTCTTGCAAATTCTAACCATCGAGGCCCCTCCCAACCCTGGGTTGTGTTTAGCCCCCAATCCTTACCGCCCCTGCCTTGCAGCCTGGAAATCCTCAATCTGGGCCATAGTAGGGTTCACCTCGTTTTTTTACCTTCTCTCATTGACCAACGTTTTGTACTGCTTGTTGTCCACTGTCTGAAAACAAGTTTTTTCATACCTGATTTTCTAGGTGTTTAATGCAAGAAGATAAATACCTTATTTAACCTTAATTACTTCCTTAGAGTCCCTGTTTTCAAATACGGGCACATTCGGGGTTAAGGATTGAACATATGAATTTGGGGGAGACTCAATTCAGGTCATAGCAATGATCAATAATTTTTCTTGTCTAGAATGTAAGCTCTTTTGAAGAGAGGGATCTTGTTTTTTTCCTTTTGCTTTGTTGCGTTCTCTCTCTCCTTCAACACCTCTTCTGCTGCCCAACCACTAGTCATGCCCTGAGAATCACCTGATCAGTAACTAGGTGCTATGGCCAGGTGAATTCCAGGAGTAGCCTTTTTGGTTCATAATTCATGTTATAAGTCCTTCGGCGTGCACTCTGTAGGCAGGGGCCTGAGAACACTGAGTGACCTAATGATCATTACTCGATACTGTGGGAGGTGATGAAGAGATATGCTCTTATATATCACAACCTTTCTGTATCTCCTGACATGTCAAATTATCATCTGGGAATAAAACTGAGAACTTATGGCCCCCTAAGAATATATTAAATGTCATTCTTAAATGGAAGAGTTTCAAGAAAGCACCTGTTAGCATTATAAAAAACCCCTTTTTAAATCATCTTACTCAATACATGTGTATGTGTAAGAATTATTACAAGATAAAATAGAAAGGTACTGCACAAATCATTTTGCAAAAATGGCAATAATTAACACTTTTCCTAATGAAATATTTTAAGTTCTAACTATCCAGCTATCAAATTAATCCCCTGCTAACCGAGTAACCTTGAGACTATTTCACTCGAAGGAGTATTATGAACTGTTAGAGGGACACAATTTTGCATACCAATGTGTAGCAACTCAGCTCTTAGCCGACCTTTGACTACTTCTGGGTCCTGAATTAAACATAAAGATAAACTCGTGACTCATCTGGATTTTAAATTTTGGATGCTACTAGGAAAAAACGTTAAAATAAACACTGCATTTTAATATGCTTATTTTTCTGAAGTGGGTGAATTGAACATTTCAGATTTTAGAACCCATAATTAATTTCTCTGTTTTTCAAGCAGAAAAAGGAGCAGAGGAAAAAACCCATCTCTATTATTTCAGCACTCTGTATTATCTGACTTTGGGTTCGGTAAGATCATTTTGAAAAGGTTAAGTGACTTGGAAATTTACAAGATGTTCTTAGTTTCATGTCCTCTGCAGTTCTTCTCCCAGGAGAGGATGTGGAAGACATTGCCCATCAGTATTTCTGACCTGTGGAATCATTTGTGCACAGCCGTACTGAAGAAAAAGGAAATGACTAATAAAGGTAGTATGTCCCTAGGGCTATGGCAGACACAGAAAAAAGATATGATATGATTCCTGTACAGATGGAGTTTTTAATAAGATACTGTAAATCAGAGCGACATCAAAATGAGAGAACCAAAAAGATAGTATATAATTAAGAATTCACTCTTGTGGTATGAATTGTAAATGCTAAAAATATTAAAAGAAAGGAGACATTAATGTGGGTTTAGAAAACCGGAGATAGGCAGCGGAACATTCTGGGAGTTTATTATTGAAGGGAAGATAGAATTTGCTCAGAAGCCAGGAGGAAGGTGTGCATGCTCTGTAGACGGAGCAGCAGCCAGCAAAGATGAAGAGGTGACAAAGAAGTATTTTTCCCCAATGGAAATCTGCTGGAGGAAGATCTGATTGGAGAAGATCCATCATACGGGAATAAAGTTGAAGAAGATACTTTCTTATGATGATAGAACTATTAACCCATCCAAACAACTGTTTGTTCTGGAAATATTTTTTTTCTACCACGCCAATTTTGGAATGGTGGGGGTTCTAAACAAATAATGCAATGGTTTCGGTGGGCTGTTTCTTGGCTCGGGCCCTCACTAGCTCTGTGATCTTGGGAAGGTTTCTTAATTTGTTGAGCTTCTACAGCTCCCATCACCTATCTTCTTTCTGCTTATCTTGCTTTACTTCCTCCTATTTTCCAACATACACCTTTCACAGGTATCAAGCTGATTTCTGCCTTGGTCCATAAACTTCTACCTTCATACCTTTTACTTAGGTGAAGCTTAATTAAAAAAATATGTTCTCCCTGTTTATAATATCTCGGTGATGGCTTGAGACTTTTGCAGATTATGTGGTCCTGTTTGACGTCCCTCTTCTCCAGACTCTTATTACATTTTGAATCCGTAGCATACCCCATTCAGTCCTTACTCTCTTATGTGTATTTTGAGTGTGTGTTTGTGTGTCTCATAGTTGGTTACAATTTTTTTTTATAGCAGTGCTGTGATATAATATTGAACCCACAGGAGTCGCTCATTGTACACATGTCAGTTAAGTCACTGGGTTGATATTTCTCAACTTTTGGTGGAGTTTTGTTTATTTGCATTGACAGTCTTAAAGATTGTTTACTAAAGGATGCTTTTAGAAGTTGGGGTGGGGGAAATAAGTTGCCATACCCACCAGAGTTTTCATTTCCACTTTTTTTGTGGGGGGGACATCTTTCACAGCAAAAACTGAAGTAAGAAATAAGAGAATGAAACCCTGGAAATAAGCCTAATGAAACATAAAATAAAATCTATTTATAGCATGTTTCTTATAAAGTTTTCCCATATCATATTTAGGTCAATAGTCGCACGGATGTATTTCTCACCCTAAGAAATTTTATATTTTCATTAGTAGATCCCCTGAACATCATGTTAACAGAGTTTATTATATTTTAATGTTTATTCTTTGTATAGTGAGCTTTGAGGATTACTATTTATTAAAAGTAATTGCCATCACATTTCCTAAGATTGTATTATCCCTATAAATACCTATTCATTTATATTAAAAAATCAAAATTTTCCATAAAAATTATCATTATTATGTAGACGATCATGATGCGCTCAGGAAATTGTTCACACCTGAATTGCTAAGAGACATGAATTTTCATTAATGAATATAGATGTATTCAGTAAATATGGAATATCTTCATGGAAGTTGGGTGAGATAATACGTATTTTTCTTTTAATGTGTATTTCCTAAAGACCTATAAGATTTTTTTTAAAAAGCAAGTAAATTAAAATAATTCTGTTCTTTTATGTGACTTGCTAAATTCTTCTTAAGCGTATTAGGACAACTGTTACAAAATTATACTCAAATTACCAATATGGCTTTAACGACAGAGCAGATGGATTTATTTTCCTTCATGTAGTATTTTAATCTTCAAATTCTGTTTTTATTCATATATTACATCTGAAAAACTCCAGTTGACAAAGATAAACCTCTTCTCTTGTTCAAAAAGGGTATAATACTTGTATTTGAGGAAAGAAAACACACAAACACCCAACCCTTTCAGGGGTTGTTCAAATTGTACAAGTTACCAGGTTGACACAGCACAGTAAACTATTTTTTTAAGAAGGTGCCTATTGTATATATTACTTTAAAAATGAATTAAGTTTTGAATAATTAATGCATATATGTAGTACATAATTCAGGTGGTTCAAAAAGAGAGACAAGGTAAAACAAATTTTCTACTTACTCTTAACTACCAGCAATCCATTTTTTTGTCTGAGTCAGCGGCAATCAGTTTATTATATGTCCTTCCAAAGAAAGTCTACAAGTATGCTTACAGACATTTAAATACATACACATTTATTTGTCACTTAAATAATGTACAGTACAGTTTTCCATCTTTTCCCTAAACAATATATATTGGGGATTATTCAGTTTCAGAACCTGTAAAATTGTACTTTTCAGTGGCTGTTTATCCATTATATGTATGTACCCAGCTGTATTTAACCAGGGGAACTACCAATGGGTTATCTTTAATCTCTTTCTTAAACAATCTTTTGCTCATGCTCAGTGACTAGCTTTGCACCTACAATGTTCAGTTCATTTTGGAACATTTGTAAGGACAAATTTGTAGACATAGAGTTGTTAGGACAAAGGGACCGTGCCTTTTAAAATTTGGTAGACATTGACAAACTACCAACATAAAAGTAGCACTAGTTTTGCACCAGTGAAGAGAATAAAGGCATTTGTATCTCTACCCTCACCCAAAAAGTACAATGTTTTGATTTTGGGAATTCTGATGTAGTAAGCTAATAAATAAGATGTAAATGTTTTATAAACCTTAAATGTTTTAAAACCTTTATAAGGTTTTATAAAACCTTATAGTTTTATTTAGATTTACTTTTATTATGAGTGGAGTTCGATATATTTGAAATGTTTAAGTCACTTCTATTATAATATGACTTATCTGTGCATATCCTCTGCCCATTTTTTTCTATTGGTCTGTTGGCCTTAGTAAGAATTACATTATATATTAATGGCTAATGACATAATGCTCTATATTCCTGTTTGTTTTTTTAATGAAGAAATTGATTTTTTTCTACATGTTTGAATATGTTAATCTTTTCTCTTTTGTCTCCTGGATTTTGTGTCATACTTATAAAGGACTTTTTTACCCTGACGTTAAAGAAAAAAAATTTCCCTTTGTGTTTGTTAATGGTTTATTATTTCTGTTTCTTTTCTACTTTTAAGAAATGTTTTAAGTTTTTGCTCCATCTGATATTTACTGGGATGTGAAGAATAAATAAGAATGAAGTAAGTTTTCCTCATATGACTACCCTGTTGATACAGCATTATTTATTACATGATAAATTTATCCAGCAATCCACCTTTATCTTCTGGAAAGGAATGGCACTTTAATCTTATTCTAAAGACCTCAATGCATTTGCCCCTATTTCTGGATGTTTTTCTTCTGATCCATTAATTAGTATGTCTCGACTACTTCTGTATCATCACACTGTTTTAATTAATGTAACCTTAAAATAGATTTCAATACCTGGTTGGTCTAGTCATCATTTCTCTTCACCGTTTTCAGGATTTTCCTATGTATTTTTTCATGGGAATTTAGAATCAACTTGCCTAGTAAAAAAAAGCAAAACTCCTATTTTATTTTAATTGCAATGACAACTAATATATGTTTATTTAGGGAAAAGGGCATCTTTGCAACATTGAATTTTCCCTCTAACAATAGTATATGTTGGCTCTGTGGCATGTGGGCAGCAGGCTGGAAGGTCTGTGTTCCTGTGCTACTGTGGTGTTTTGTTTTGTTTTTCCTGAATAAACCCTCTTTTTGGCAGGCTATCAAAAAAAAAAAAATAGTATATGTTTTCCCATTTATTAAGCTCTAAAACTGTTATCTCTTAGTAGTGTTTAAAATATGTTTTCCTATCGAGTTTTTATACTTGGATTAAGTTTATTTGTAGTTTATCTTTTGGATACTATTTTGAATGTGTCTTCCCCTCCAGTTTGTCTTCTAACTGGTTTTGGCTATTTTTGGAATTAATTTTGAACTCAGTCTTCTTTATGAATTCACATATTTTATTCAGTATAGTCGTTTTGTAGTGGATCCTCTGGATTTTCCAGGCTTATAAGCATCTAATTAAAAAACAAATGTAAATGTTACCTCCTCCTTTTTACTGTTCGCATCTCTTATTGTTTTCTTTTGTTTAATCGCCTTGGTTTGTAGCTTGAGAGCAACAACGAATAGTTGTGTTAGTTAACAGCCCAGTCTTGTCCTTGACTTAATGGAAATTATCTTACTTCTTTTTGACCCTTCCAGAAAGCAATTCATTTCATCTATGTTTTCATATTTATTTGCACATAATTGATAAGTCTGTTTTGATGTGTGACTTCATTCCTGCATTTGTGATTACTTTCTGTTATCTTTATTAATTTACTCTTTATATGCAAAGAGCCCCCTACTAAAACTGAAAGTTCAAGTTTACCGGAGACAGGCAACTGCTGGGTTTGGCTTTCATATTCATGGTTTTATTTTTGGCATCTAGAGATTTGTCTAATTCTCTTACAACCTCAGCAATGCATTTAAAAGTGTTTCAACTATTTTATGTAGCATTTTCATGTGTTTTATGCCTAGTGGCTCTCAGTCTTCCCTATGCTGTGAATGAAAATCCTATATATCTTTTTAAAGGTTACCAATATTTGTGTTTTAGGTTGTGCTTTTCTTTAGCTACTCCCACCCCA
Source organism: Rhinolophus sinicus (assembly GCF_036562045.2). Taxonomy (NCBI): domain Eukaryota; kingdom Metazoa; phylum Chordata; class Mammalia; order Chiroptera; family Rhinolophidae; genus Rhinolophus; species Rhinolophus sinicus. The sequence continues at coordinate 15,385,874 of NC_133766.1, read as the reverse complement.
GCCCCTGTTACTATATTTCTCTCTTCCATCCTTCTTCCTCTTTATTATTTTCATTTTGTAAGTGTTGGCGTTTGTTTTGTAAATACAATTTGCTTGTTGAATTTCTAGGATTTGAAACATAGTTAGAGAAGCACAGAAAGCACAATGCTTCATTGGTTGCATATTGTGAATGAACTGAAGTTGTATTTTGAAAGAATTCAGAAGAAATTGTCAGTGACCACAACAGGTTCTAAGATGCCCTCATTCAATGAAGGTGGGTGCAGAAATTCAGCTCATTGGAATAAACTCTAACAATCAGAACTTCCACAAACTCTGAAAAACCTGTGGTCTCCCCCACTGGCATTTTTCAGCAGGGTTGCATCCTTAGACACGTAGAGAGCACAGGAGCACTGGGTAGGGGTTGCCATGGATGATCTCTTTAGTCCCTCTTAGTTTGGACATAGACAAATGCTAGAAAACCACTAGCCATGCTCTGGCTGTCACCCTCAATGGTCCTTGGATGGCATTGTAATAAACAACTCTACTTTACTGAGTGTATTCTTACAAGGTCAGCAAGCTTTTAGGTCTGAATCTAATCAGGACTCATTATTCATAAAACCAGCCTGCACACTCTGTTGCTCATTTTGTGGGGCTCCTGGGAAATATTTCTGGAGTTAAGTGGGGATGCAGAGTAAAGCTAAAGCATTTCTTTTGTAGGCTGTTAAATGCTGAGATCAGTTTTTATTTTCTCTGCTGTCTTATCTATTAAATAGGAAAGTACACACAAAAAACTGGTGCACAAAAAGGCCTATGTGATTTCAAAGTGATGCTTTTTATGTTTTCGTAGGTCACAGATGAATCTTGAGTCATTGTGAACCAAGTGGTGGGTTGGGGCAGTGTTGTGCAAGGGTGGGGTGTGCTGAGAAATCACTGTTGTAGCTAGCATGATTGATGAGAGTATGTGTCTCATGTAAATGGGATGAAAGAGAAAAGAGGCTAAGCTCCTTTACTGAAGCCTATCCATGGCATATTGCTTGGCATAACATGCTACCATGTTTCCCTGAAAATAAGACCTAGCCGGACAATCAGGTCTAATGCACCTTTTGGAGCTAAAATTAATATAAGACCTGGTATTATATTATAATATATTGTATTGTATTATATTATATTATATTATATTATATTATATTATATTATATTATATTATATTATATTATATTATATGTCTTGAATCTTACATTACAGTAGAATAAGACCGGGTCTTTATTGTTTTGTTCCAAAAGACGCATAACAGCTGATGGTCCGGTTAGGTCTTATTTTCAGGGAAACACGGTAGAAAGACACTGTGATGCTTTGTAGCCAAAATTCTTGTAGAATATGTGTTTTTAATAATATACTAACAGTCATTTAGTGTATATCTGCTATTTGAGGGTATTTTACAAAAACATTTCTAAGCCACATAATAGCTTCTAGAGTAGGAAAAAGTGTACCCCTCTTCCATCCCCCACTGTTCTAGATAAGAAAAATGAGACTTAGGGGTTAATAATTGCCCATTTTGCTCCTCTTGGAGATGATGTTGAAAATATTTAACAAGTTGGCATTCACTCAACACCAGTACCTGACCTTATCATGGACCGAGTCCAGTCCATTATACTGGTCTTAATTTTACCCTGATGCATTTCGAATCTCTAGTTTGAAGATCATGACCCCTGACCTTACTCTATTTTCACCTCACACACAGACTGTCCTATTTGGTAAGGTCGAACACATAGCTTCGTCTTTCTTCACTCCAACGCATCCTGACTTTACTCCCGATGAATCTTCTCAAGTCACTCATGGATCATGTCCCATGTGTGATCAGGAAACTCCCATGACTCTTCACTTCTGTGGATGGCTAATCACTGCTGTTTACTGAGCACGTACGATGCTCTAATCACCATGCTAAGCTGTTTCCATCCATTGTTGTGGTTTAAATATCACAAAAACCCCAATGAGATAGATATTCCCACTGTTTCTATTTCACAGATGACAAAAACAAAGCCTAGAGAGTCCTTTGCCCACCCTCAGACAACTTCTATATGGTGGAGCCAGGAATGAGAACTTGCCTCGCTGGTCAAACATTTTGGCTGGGTTTTAGAAAGTCCTCTACAGTCTGTTGCAAATGCAACATAGTGCCTGACATGTAGTAGTTACTCAATAAATATTTGTTGAGGAATTAGTAAGTGTCTTTATTAATATCTTTATCTCTCTGTTCTAGGAACATAGATGAGTATATTGTTCTTTAACTGTGCATTGCATTCTCTCAGCTGAAGAACCTTGTCTTTGAGGTTGAGTTAAATAGGCCGCAGCCCCGTCTTACCTTCTTTGGGAAGTTCAATGTTCTCCTAAAGTTTTTATAAATATCTGGAGGCTCTCGTCTATGTAGTCAGCATTGATTCTGACAGTTGTATACCCCTCTTGATGCTACCTGTGTTATTATTTAATTTCTCATTTTAAAAAATAATGCCACTGGATGGTAAAATCTCTGATGGAGTGCATAGTCTCTATAATTCCTTGAATCGCTAACACAGTGCTTTGCTCATAGTCATGATTATTTGACTACTGTTGATCTCACCCTTTGGCCTCCATGTCCCATGGTGGCAAGAGTCTTTTCCACTTTCTGCTGAATATTGAATCCCTAGGGCTGAACACAGGTTCATAACAAGTTCTCAAAATATTAATATTCATTTTTCGTTCTAAGGTATTAGAAAATGTGCTGACTTTTGAAACAGACAGATTTTGGTTCTGCCCCTTGATAGCAACAGGACCTTATACCAGTGAATTAACCTCTCTGAACCCGGTTTGCTCATTTGTAAATGAAATAATAATAGTGCTACCCACACATGGTTGTTATAACAATTTAACACTTAGGATGAGCTTAATACATGATTTGCTTGAAATAGATACCGAATACAAATTAACTGTTACTGAGATTTATTTCATGATCCAGAAAGTTCACTACAGAATAACATAAACGTGTGCTCCTTCTTAAGAAGTCATGAGACACCCTAAAACAAATAATCCTAGGTCACATCCTAGGAGGTCTTTGCAATATCATCCACACAAGCTTCTGCCTTACTGCTCTTTACTCCAGCGTTGCCCAGTGGGTGGGCCAAAAAAGATCACTCTTTATGATTTTTATAGATGTTCTGTGTGAAAAGGGTTTTTTAGTAAAGAAAAAATTTACAAGACCTAAATTAAAAACAGTTAAGTGCTCTTTGCACAGTACTTCTCATACCTTTGAGATGCCACGGATATGTATAACTGAATATGAATAAGTATAATTTGCAGCATTTCCCACTCTTATTTGACCACCAAACCCTTCCTGCTTTGCTTATAGCCTTTAGGATAGACTAGTAAGTGTTCTCAGACTATCTTTGAAAAACATCTAGGTGCTTAGTTTCTAGTCTTGTGCCGAAGTGCTATAAAAGCAACCCATTCCAGTGAACAAAATGCTCATTTTTAGAATATACGAGAATGGTTAGAATGGATTTATGATTAAGTGTGACAGATATTCCCACAGTTTGTGATTTGTGAGAACAATAGCTACTAAAATAAAAAGCGACTAACCAGTAAGTGAGGCTTAGATAATAAGGCAAACAAAAACCAAAATTTAAAAATTTGCTTTAATCTCCCTACAACCCTCAAGGCTCAAACCACCACCTCCCACGAAGTGTGGAAGTTTTAATTGGTATGCTGGAGAGAAACTGAAAGCTTTTTTCATTCTAAATGCATGCCTCTTAGAAGAGAAATTTAACCCAAACAGGGTAGAACCCTTCAGGTGAAACTAGATATAAATAAATCAGATTATAACATCCTTTATTGCATAGCCAAGAGATTTTGTTTTTGACTCTTTACAGGGTCAGAAAATGACAAAACTCCTATTCATTAGAGATTATATGCTGCAAGTTGAGAGCTGGTTGCCATTTTCAGTTTTGAGATTCTTTTATGAATCTGAGACATTGCTTCTATTTTCACATTGTGTCATGGCTGTGAATATCTGTTGGAAGCATTAAACAGACTTTGTAGATACTGTCCTAAATAAACATCTTTTCCTACTGCAGTTTACTTTTTAATGATTTCCAAGAGCTGATGTTGAAAAGTTGAGCTATTCCCAAAATGTTTTCCTTGGAGTCTCCATGTGATAATCTGAGATATTGGTAACAGTAATCCCAGTAATAATATCCCCTTTTCCTTTGTATTTTTCTTTCATTTTCTTTACTTAAGCAAAAAACTTCTCGACTTGGCAATGGACTTTTCTCTCCTAAGGCAGAAACCATTAAATTTTCTCTTTAATGACACAGGCTTTGGGAGGCAAGAGCTGAGACTCTTCTGTGACATTGTCCACACACATTTTTAAATTATGTATGTACCTTGGAAAGGCATTATTCTGTCTCATAAGAAGGTCTAGAGATATTTTTTTCAGTTTTCACACTTTCTTAGAAAGTAGGCAAAACAAAGGAAAAATTCATTCTCAAACCTAATTTTTCTATTATAAAAATATTTATGGAGGGCTAACTATATGTCAAACTTTAAAATAATAACCTACTCATCACAACAATCCTTTATAACAGGTGAAAAAACAGAAGAGCCAGCATGTGACCCAGGCCCGCTCTCAGAGCCTGGTTCCCATTTGTCGTCTCGTAATGCCTGTGCCAGGCGTTCCAGCAATGTCTAAATTGGGGAACATAAGCTATACCTTCGACGCCAGCCCTCTGCTCTCTCCTCAACCCTTTCCTTGACCCTGACTGTAAAGTAAAAAAGTACGCTTGTTACTGTTGCAAATAAATACTGAGTAGGGGTAAGAGGTGGACTCGAGAAGGAGCAGAGAAGTAATGCCTGTCTGTATTCATCACGTTTGGGCCCAGCTCAGCCAGCCATAAACACCCCGTTAATGGTGTCACACAGATTAGCATCTGGCCCTGCCTCCCAAGAGACCTTTGCCAATGTCCTAGGGGGAGGGACTGAATAAGAAGTTAGCAGGAAATAAAATCAATGAAATAAAGTAAAATATACAGGGTTATGTGTTTAAGAAATTGAATGAATATCTAGAGTCGGTAATAGGATGTAACACGAGGGGCTTTCCTCCAGTTTAGCTCAGTGATAGTGAGAATGGAAGAGGATTATGACTGCGGCCACCAGTTTGGCACCAGAACCTCTTGCGAATGGCAGTAGCAGGGAAGAATGGTGTCAATCATGCCATTTGGGCGCCTGTGAGAGAAGCTTCAAGGCCCATTGATCTCGAGGAGCTGGGTCTGGTGCTACGATTACAGTGAACCTGGACGTATGTCTGGTACTGTAATGGTGACCTCTTTGTCCCATTTGTTTTGATGAGACTTGGGTCACTTGACCTGATGCTTATAAATCTGTTTGTGAGAAATTGAAGATAAGAAGTTCTATGCTTTCAGTCTGGAGCTGTTGATCTCACAAGGATTCTTCCTTTCTTTAGGAATGAGAGAGTCTAACAGGATGCTATTGTTCACTTTCATACTCTTTTTTCTATTTTCAACATATATTTTCATTTTCTTACATACTGTACTCCATTCTGGTGGTCTGTGAAAATCCTATGAAAGATTCGCAATATTTGACGTGAACAAATAGTTAAGTGGGTCAAAGTCTGCATCTACATGTATGAGCCAGAATGAGGACTGAGAATATTTAATACATTCTGGTTTCTGAACCATAAATTCCTTCTTTGCTGAAATTCTCTAATATTGTATTATTTCCTGAAACTCTTGACTGGGAGAGCAAATGTGCTTTTTCTCTACCAGGAAATGAATTACCTGCCATAATTTTTGGAAATATTTAATACAGTCTCCGATGGGCATGTGAAAAATAATTCCCTTTCACTATTGAGGAAAACTTGGCTACAGTGTATCAGGGCCTATTAAATAGATTATTACAAACTTGATTTCTTAATCTATCCATATCTACAGAGACAAAGAAATGGTTCTGGTTCAATTGTTGACATTTGCTAATAAATAAAGGAAATAAATATGTTAAATATATGCCCATGTTTTTAGGTTTGAATAAGAGAGAGTTAGTTATACAAATAACTCTTGGTTAACTAAACTAGACTTGGGTAAATTGTTATAAATAATTTGTATTTTTTTGTTTTTCTAATTAAGTACGTCTCCCCAATTAGAACATGCTTATGTCACTGACTTTCTCCATTTTAAATTCTATGGCAGAGATGAGTTTTTTCAAACATCGCTATGTAGTCATTATAAAAAAAAAGGCAATATGAATCTTCACTCCTCCACAAATACTAGTTTCTTCTGTTGGGTTGGTCTCCTGCCTACTTCTTAACCTCACTATGCTCAGCCGACCTTGAGGCTTTAAAAAATATATTTATATAATATGGAAGGCTTTTGCCAGTCCTATTTAGTCCCCATCCTATGAGGACTTGTTCAGGATATCTACACACTTTGATAATTCTCTTCTTCAAATCCTTCCACATTTGTCAGCACGACCCAATCAAAATCTTAATAAATCCTGTCTTATTCTCGAAATGTCTCTACTATGTGCTTTTACACAAGTAGTGATGGATATTAGTTTTATTCGTGACTTATTTCATTGTACATATTCTTTCTTCAATTACATCCTAAACTCTACAGAGCAAGCTTTGTATCTCAGTTTAATTATTTTGTTTGCTTTCACACCTAGCGGAGGGCTAGTAACTGTGAGAGGCAGTTCATCTTGCTTGGGTATTGGTTTTGTTGCCATTTGATATTATCTGAGAATATCTTTTAATTAATTTGTGGGCAGGTTAATTCATAGGCTAATTTTAGGTGACTTAATAAGCTTACAAAGTTAAAAATGTCATTAACAAGACATTTCTCTCAGTTAAATATGAAAGACTGTATTTTTAGGAAGTTTTATTTCCAATATTATTTACTCAGTCACTGAACATTTAATGTATGTAAGGCATTTTTATTATGTGTCCAGACTGAGAGAGTGTATGCAGCAGTGATTAGTTTTTAAGTTATGTCTTAAATTCAGCCCAGGGCATTGGTTAAGATATAATATATATGGTTGTTAGTACATAAAAACATTGCAATTTTCTAAACATTTTTTATTTAAAGTTTTTTTTTAAATTATGAAGCAATACATACTTACTGTAGGAAACTTAGAAAAACATTGAAAAATCAGAACAAAACAAAACAAGACACAACAGTAATTCACCAAAATCTCACAGGTTTCCTTATCACCAATATCATGGTGTATTTTGGTCCTTACAGGACTTTTTCTACATCAGGAATAAATATAGTACTTTTGTGAGACCCAAGCTTTTACATTTTGGAGGACCTCCTTTAAAAGAAAAAAAAATCCCACAAAATTATAAATACAAAATTGAGTTCAAAAAAGAATATTTATATACATGAACGGTAAAGGAAATCACAAAAATTACAAATTTTATAAAGTTGAAAACTACCATAAATGTCACATACAATCCAGAAAAATAACAAATTATTGTAAGAGCATATAGCATAATAAAAAAGTACAGAATACCATTCGTGAAAGATAAAGATTAGGAAAAATAAAGATTAGGCAAGATAAAGAACAAAAGAGCTTTCACATATTGCTAAGCAATTCAATCAATTCGTTTGGGGGATCTGAAGGATCCATGAGCCTGGGGTCGAAGTGGTCCCCTGAGCTGGAAACTGGGCAGTGACTCTTTCACATCCTTCCCCTCGGGACAATGATAAGTTCTGAATGTTGTATGTCTTGTTAGGCTTGGTGAACGTGGAGGTAGGTCTGGCAGTCTACCGGCTTTTGACCCTCCAGATAACCACTGGGGTAGAGAGGGTGACCTCCAGTCTTGGCCATGGCTGAAGCTTTCTCTTGAAACAGGACATGCCTGACCTTGGAAGGGCTGGTGCAAAGGGAGGAGTTGAAGTGTGGTGGCTTTGTAGTCAATCCACCTCTCTTCTTGATACATATTTAAACAAAATAATACTTGAGTGACCTGATTTTTTTTTCACTTAGCAATACAATGTGACTTTTTACCATGGTAACAAATATTTTTTTCTAGAATATGATATTCAATAGGTGCTCAGTATCCATCACATAACAAAATATACCATAGTTTTCTTAGCCAATCTTTTCTTATTAGATCCATCCTAATTTTTTAAGATTGTAAACAATGTTGCATGAAAATGATGCACATGCCCAGTGCCATCTTGCATGGTAATTTTTTCTCAGGATAAATTTTTAGAAGTGGCAATTTTGGGTAAAAGGGGGAACAGAAATTTTTTAAGGCTTTCACATATACATGAAGGCTTGGTACATTGTCAAGTGTTCAATAGCAATATTTTAACAATGTTAGTTTATGAAAGGAAATGATAGTTTACGAAAGGACAGGGCTTTGCATTTCTTGAATAAAAAACACTATAAATGAAGACTGTTAGGACCCCGGACAGAGCCGTTCAGGAACTGCAAACTGTTTTGAGAGAGTCGTACAGAGGCATGTCTGCCTGACACATATTTCAGAATAAGGCCACGGAGCAGCAGCCTGCACGAACAACTCCGCAGGAGTTTTTTACTGGCTTCAAAAGCCTGTGAGCTGCAATTAAATTCTGCTACTTACGCATGGTAATCACTCGTACCATGTATGATCTGATATGAAAACACATTTAAGATGAAGTCTTGAAGTTTTGGGTGTCTTTTAGGAAGCTCAGAGCATTTGGTGCGACACGAGTTCAAGCCCCCTTCACATTCAATGTCTGCAATGCAGTATTAAGGTCCTTTTGTTTGGAAGGATGGTAACAGCCGGTATTTTCCGTCAGGCATGAATGCATCGCTATGGTTTTATGCCAGTAAATTTGATGGTATGATTATTTTCTATCCTACTGTATTTACTATAAAATATGAAGAAATAAGAGCATATAGCATAATAAAAAGTACAGAATACCATTAGGGAAAGATAAAGATTAGGAAAAATAAAGATTAGGAAAGATAAAAAACAAAAGAGCTTTCACATATTGCTAAGCAATTCAATCAGTTAGTCTTTAATAATGACTAGAATTTCTACATGATACACAGAATAGACTTAATTTACATTTATATATATGTGTATATATATGTGTATATATATATAATGATTGCAGATATTTGACATTTCTTATGAAGCCCACAATTATAATTCATTCAAGTCTTAGTGTCTAGGGAAGATACTTTAGTGTGATGTGTTATAAATAAGTCAAAGACATTTAATCAAACATTTCATTTCAGATTCCAGAAAAACAAGACATGATTTCTTTTAATAACTGGCTCATGTGCAATTTTTAGGAAATGCAAAGTGGAAAACTACAATCATAAGGTACTAGCCTAAGGTAGACATTATGACATTGAACTGGAAGAAAGAAAAGAAACATTCAAATGGCACATGGCACTGGCCGTATTTGGGGTCTTCTAGACTTGAGCATATAAAGGACATTGTTGTAACCAGGCAGCCATGTCTCTGGCCAGTTGTCCTGGGTGAGTCACCATCTCCATTGCTCATGTCCACTTCCAATTGTAATGTGGTTGTGTTTACTTTCTTGGCGCCCAAGTCACATGAGGAGCCCCAGCTATAATAGAATCTGGGAAGTCCCAAACTTCTGGCTGCGTTGTTGTCCACAGGTGTCTGTTTTCCAGCGTCTCCAGTACAAGGAGCCACATTAGAATGTAGTGGGAGCTGGTTTTGAGTAAACGCTTTTGCCAATCGGGCACAGGTGATTTAACTTCTTTTCTTTTCACAGAGCATGTATTATCTCATGGGTTGGAGGCTGATGTGTAATATGCTGAATTCATCCACCAATCTAATGCGATCATATTTTGGGGTTACCTACCAGGTGCTTCAGAATATACAAAGAAACATTGAACTACTTCCATGGAGGATGCCAAAAAAGGTACACACATTTTAAGAAAGGAAAAAACTGTATTAAAATTGTAATACTCAATATATACCCATAACAAAAGATGAACACAAGTCGTGTGTATATATTTTTTGGCACCCCTGGTATTTTAAAATGAGAAGAAAAGTCCACAAATAACTATAATGCAGAATGCTATGACTGATGTAACAGAAGAAACATGATGTACTCTGAAAAATGCAAAAGGAGGAGAGATTACCTTTGTTGGAGTAGATTTGAAAGACATTGTGTAGGAGGTGACACTTGAGATGTGCCTTAACAGATGGATAGAACTTTGATGGGTTAAGATGTAGTGTTATAGGTGGAGAGAACAGAATGAGCAAAAGTAAAGTACCATAAGATCACGGCATGTGCTTGGAAAACAGGAAGCCATATAGAAAAACAGGAAGTTCTATAGAAACACAGAGACATAGTGAGCATGATGCCAGAAAATTCATTTTTGATGAGAGGATATAACTTAATTCAGTAGGTGAATGTTAGAGGTGGTGATAGAGGTGAGGGGTGATGGGAGATGGTCATGACGATTTTGAGCAGTGAAATGACATGATCAGAGTCTAGACTTAGTTGGAATACTCTGCTTTGAATGTCTTGGGGGACAAGAATGGATGCTATAGCCATAATCCAGTAGACTCACCAGAAGGACGAGAACAAGGGCGAGGGTGGCAGTGTGTATCCATTCAAGACCCTAGCTGTAAGCAATAGAAACATCTCTCATTAAACGTAGGCTAAAAGGCAATACATTGGAAAGATTAATGGCTGGAGAAACAAGCACAGAAAATAGAGGGAAGGGAACCATTGCCAAGGTCAACCCGCATCAATAGCCTGGTTAGAGTCCTGTGGCTGGCGTTTGTTAGTGGACATGCTATTGGTCTATTAATGATTTTGCTATTGTATATACCTTCTAAACTGTTTCTACATCTTGCTATCACTTCTTTAAATTTCATAGGTTCAGGTAGGAGACTGGCTGAACCAGTCTTGTCACATTTTGCATGTTTGAATATCTCTGAGAAATGCCCATTTTTCTTTGAAGTGCATCTTCACCTCATCTTGATATTTTGCCATCTCTGAACTAATTTTTTAAATTGACAATCACCAATAAAACTTGTATACAATAATGGGACAAAGAGAGAGGAAAAGAGAGGGAAAAGTTTGTGTAACTGGTTGAGAGCCTGTAGTTAGAATTTATGATTCGTCTTTTCCACAACCCTTTTGATAATCCCTTGTCTCAGGTATTTGGGGGTCAGGACGACCCTAATCTTTTCTGTTTTTTAACTTCTATATTCAAATGCCTATTACAGTGTCTGGCACAGAGTAGGTTATGAATTCAAGGAATTCAAGTTTCCCCTGGACATGACTATGCAAGGGAGACTCCATGAGTGATGCTCTGGCTTGTAACCATATTCTTTTCCTGTCCCCTAGGAAGTAGATGCCTGCCTATTCTTTGTGCTGGTCATAAATAATCACTCGTACCATAACATCATTTCCCTCATTTTTATCCATTGTCAGGAAGATGCCTGAAATTGTCAGCTTCCAATTCAGTGGACCCACTTGTTTCGTTCTGCAAATTTGCTTCTATTTCAGAGCATTCACTGTCTCTTGCACAGTAGCTCTCCAAGTTTGCAAATATTGAGTCCTTTTGGGCACCGCGGAGAAGTCTCTAGTAGACTGACAGTGTAATGTCTTCTGCATGTAAACATGGAAAGTGATCAAACCAGTGATGCCCACAGGTACCAGCTTATTGCCTTCCTCCTTTTATTAGGAAGTGTTTTCTAGGAAATGTTTGGTATACTCTTACTGCGAGGGGTGAAAAGTGCCAGAGCGGCAGCAGGAGTAGGCAGGCTGGGAGGTATAAACAACCTGTTCAGAGGGCTTCATTGTGTCTTTTAGACTTGTTGGGGCCCAGTTCCCCATGTATCTTTTGCACTTAAAGATGGATGTGCCAGAATTTATGCCCCTCAGGTCATCTATACGGCTTATATCCCATGCTTACCTGTGTTCTATTACAAGTCATGCCCTCTGAACCTGGGCTTAATGGCAAGCCATGAGCTTCTAAAGAAGGCCTTCCATTAGAACCCAAGAGGCCTCCTCTCTGAATCTCCTCGAGGAGTTCGTGACGGTCTCCATATGATGTCCTGATCTATCTGAGACCCTTTGTGTTCAGTGACATCTTTGGGTTGTAAGGTTGATGGCAGAACTCTTGGCTCTACTGTCTACACAGCCAGAGGGCATTACCTTGCTCTTGGTCTCACTCAAGGTCAGTGGCTGTCAGGCCACTTGGTAAATGTATCAGAGCATCTCCCCCAGTGTGACTTTTTTTGCCTTCCTTATTTGAAGGGACACAGTATACTCTTTTCTTATTGGTGGGGTGAGGAGCTTGCCTTTTCCTTCAGAGGGGCTATCTAATATGCCTACAACCACTGACCTCTGACGTGTCTTTGTCACTGAGATGTCTGGCCTCCTTGATCCTATAGGATCTGTCCCCTGCTCTTCAGCACTGAGAGCACTTTTTAAGGCGGTGAGAGTACCCACTGTTTCCTGTTCTTCAGGTCCTATCAGCCTGAGATGATGTCGTCAACAGAGTGACCCAGCTTGATGGGAAAGCGGTCTATGTGCTGTAGACTCAGTCACGGCACAGAGCAGAGAGCTGATCTAACACTGGGGCAAGAATGTCCAGATGTGCTGCTCTCTTGCCAAGTGACAGAAATGGACTTCCGGCGTCATCTCTATATTGGGACGCAACAGAAGCACTTGCCAAATTCAGAGCTGCATTCCAGGTGCCAGACCTCGATGGCTTTGCTCCTGTGAGGAGACAACTACCAAAACAAGTCCTCTGTTTTGTCCTGTGATTCAGCTTCTTGGAATCCCCTTCTGTTTTTAATAAGACCTGTCTTCTGCACTAGACAAAAGAAAGAGTCTGGTGGGCAGGTATAGGCTCACCACTCCTGCATCTTTCAAATCTTTGATGATAACATTAATCTCTACAATATCCCCCCAGGGAAGGGACTGGCTTCTAGCCCTATTCTTTTCCTGTGCCCCAGGAAGTAGATGCCTGCCTATTCTTGGTTCTTAGCTCTCGGTTCTGTAAGTTTTTGAGTCACTGTTTTGGTAAGGAGGCAGAGAAACAGACTTCTCCTTCTTTTCTTCCATCTTATCCCCTATTGCCATGGGCTAGTGAGCCACCAACTGGGGAAAAAACAAATACCAAACCTCAAAATGTGTTGGAAGATTTACTGAGATCACCATGTCTGGACTCTATCACTAGGTCTGAAGTCTATTTATTGTTTGATCGTCACATCAGATCTCTGTTTAGAACATTTTTCATCAAAAAAAAAATAAAAATCAAGAAGTATTTCAGTGAACTGCCCTTACACTGTGTCCTTAGGACAGATGCCCTGGTCACTGCCAGAGAACTGGACCATTGCGAGTGCCCACCTCGATACCTACTTGGAAAGCCACCGTAATCTGCTGCTGGAAATGAAGGCTTTTGCTATTCCAGGATACTTCAAACCCCATTGAAATTAGAAAGCCCATTTAGTGTCTTGCAATGGCACTTTTGCAGATCAATGACTAAAGAGCTTGTCATAGATATTGGCACTGTCCTCAAAGGACTTTGTGAAGGGAGTGCCTTCTGGGGCACGTAATCTGAGAGTGAGTGGGCATGGGTCGGGTGATAAATGCACTTGAGCATTCCTGGCTTCCAAAGTCTTTGAGTCCATTCACTACTTCACACTGAGGAATTCCTGGTATGTCAGCTTTGCTTTGTGTGGTCCAACACTGAGTCAAGGTTTCTGTGCCCCAGCTGAGCGTACTGTTAGAACCGCTTCCAGCTGTGAAGTGAGGACATCAAGTCCGGGATTTCTGCGAAGTGTCCTTGTGTTGATGCATTTAGCCTCAATATGCAGCGACCCTTCCTCCCTTGAATATCTCAAAATACATTCTTGCACCTTTCCCTAGAGTTAGGCCAACATAAGCAAGTAATGTTCTGAATTGTTTTTAGTATATAATTCTTTGTTTTGGGGGTTGATTGTTTTGTTGGCCCTTTGGGGCATGGTTGGATCCGGCTGTGATTATAGGATCCGGCTGTGATTATAGGTGACAAAAAGGTGTGTGTGTGTGTGTGTGTGTGTGTGTGTGTGTGTATGAACACACATGTGTGTGTGTCTGCCTGTACCCATGTGCATGTTGGGGATAGAATGTGAGGAGAATTAGCTTTATCTTTAGAGGTAACTCTCTGAGGTAAGGAAGATACCTTAAAATTTTATTTCACATATGAAGATCCAATTGGAGTTTGCAGACAGATCTGTACACTATAGAGACAGGAAATAGTGACCCTTCAGAAAATGTTGCCAAATTGTTGAAGTCTACTTTCCCCAAAGATTCATTATTATAATGTCCCTTTTCCAGACTAAGGTAGATATCCCTGGATCAAAGGGGTTTGATTTGGCTGGGTTAGAATTGGTCTCTTAACTTTCTAAATCAAAATCAAGACCCAAATAATTCCACTGAGACCTTGCCTTGGCTCTTGCGATCAAAGTCTTTCTGCTCTCTATAACCTCGGTTTTTCCTTTCTTTCTTGTTTTTTGTTTCTTGCATTGAAGCATCTGATCTTCCCCGAGAAGATCACACAAACTTGTTCATCACAGATAATAGCATATTAGAGTTAAACAAGAACTTAATTTTCTTTTGTGCTCTCTGGGGCTTACAAGCATATAACTGCAAGTCTGAATCAATAAGTACTTTAATGAACATGTTTAAAAGTAGAAACAGAAGCCCTAATCCATCATTTATTGTACAAAGTTAATCAACTGCATTACAGGAGAGTACAATAAATCTGACGTATTCCTTCAGTAACTGATATAACAATTGAAATATTCAGACATGAATGCATTCTATCCAAATTTTATCAGCTAGAGTTTCTTTTGCCTATATGTAATTTGTACTCACTTGCCTGGGCATCTGTGGAAATCTGTAGCCAAGCCAAATTCTTTTGATGCCTGTTGAGATTTTCATGATGCCAAGTTGCTTCTCAGCTCCCTGACCTTGGGCTAATACTGCTGGGGAGAATGTTATTTACTTAGGAAAGAACAAAGTAGCCCCTAGAGTTTAAGTTTTCATACACTATTTCTCTGCTTTTATAAAGACATTATTAAAACAACTATAAAACATTGCAAAAGGAAATAAAATTCTAATTTCACCTCTAATTTTTAACTCCCTGCTACAGCAGCTATTTTCAATGTCTCTTGTGTTCTCTTCATTTCTGAATCAGTCAGGACATGCTTAGGGCTTCTGGGCAACTCACCTTTCTTAGGCGCCTTAGTAAGCTTTGTTGCTATTTGATTCCAATCAGTTTCACGTATCAACAACTGTATCATAGTTCCTTTCTAAACTTCTAGACTTTCATACTTCACTCTCTCTCCCTCTCTCTAGCTTTATGCTCCCCTTGAGTCTCTCTCTTAACTAATCTGCAGAAATTTATTTCTTTTAGTGTTACTATCCAAAGAGGGTTAAGCTTTCATTTCTCTCTCTCTCTCTCTCTCTCTCTCTCTCTCTCTCTCTCTCTCTCTCTCTCACACACACACACACACTTTCTCTCTCTCTCTGTCCTTTTGAACCCTTTGTCCCATTCAAAGTCTTTCTTGGAGACACCACACCCTTAGCTGACCATTACTCCTGGGCACTCTAATCCATTCAGAGATTTTAGCAATGAGTATGATCCTTTGGACTTGATGTCTGCTTCAAGGCTGGATTTTAACTAGCATTGTTACTCAAAGCATTTCTAAAATTTACATTTGACTGTTAGAGGCTGAGGAAAGGTTGTCTCTTTCCTCCCCGAAACTCTGAATTCATGGCTTCGGTTAAGTTTCTTGCTTTTAAACTGCGCCAATTCGTTTCAGAGCTCATCTCCCTTTCGTAAACCATGCCAAGTGCAACAGCAGCACGAGTTCATGGTATTGAGTTTGTTTCCTCACTGCTTCCCCTAGAGCTATGAGTTCGGTAGGTATGGAATCTGCTTCCCAAATACAGGTGACAGGTTTTTTGTTTTGTTTTGTTTTTTTTTATACAAGTTTCTGCCACTGTATAACACTATCTTTTCAACATCCATTAACAGCTCTTTTGCTGTTTGCCAACTGATGACTCAGCCAACGCCATATAGTTTAGGTTTTTGCTATGGTAGCACCCCATGGGTAGGTACCAATTTTTGTATCTGTTGAACAAACTCAGTTCTGGTGCAGTAACAAACCACTCTAAAATCTCAGTCACTTAACCCGGGGAAAGTTTACTTGTTCATGACATCCAAAGAGGGTGACTCAGCCGAGTGACTCAGGGCCTCAGGCTGATGGGGAAGCCACCGGAATACATCCTTCGATGGTTGCTGAGTCAGGGAAAAGGGGACGTGCAGGATCGTGTGCTGAAATGACACACTTGTTCGGCTCACATATCACTCGTCGTGATAAATCACATAATCAGGCCTGACTTCAAAGTGCAATCCTACTGCTATGGGTTGAATTATACCCCCCCGCGCCCCCCACACCAAAAGACGTGGAAGCAGTCCTAATTCCCAGTGTCTGTGACTGTGACCCTACTTGGAAATAAAGCATCTTGACAAAGATAATCAAGTTCAAATGAGGTCATTAAAGTGGGCCCTAAGCCAATATGATTGGTGTCCTTATAAAAAGGAGCCATTTAGACAGAAACAAACATGCATGGGGGAAAACAATGTGGAAACACAGGGAGAACATTACCTGCAAGCCAAGGTATGTCTGTGGTTTCCAGAAGCTACTAGGAGAGAGACCTAGAGCAGTCTCCCTCACTGCCCTCAGAAGGAACCAACCTTGCTGACACCTTGGTTTTGGGCTTCTAGCCCCCAGAACTGTGGGACGATAAGTTTCTGTTGTCTTAAGCCACCCAAGTTGTGGTATGATAGTCCTAGCCAACGAATGCACCGACTATGGATCCAGAAGAGACAGTTGGAATATTTCTGAACAGCGTAATAACCAACACAATGCCTTTATTTGTGTGAAATACATATAATTTTACTAGTTTTAATCCAAGTTCATAGAAAAATTTGTATTCCCTTTTCTTTCTTCACTTAACATTATTTAACATGTCTGTGTTTTTCTACTGACATCATATTTTTATTATTAAATTGCTACATTATATGTCATCATATGGTCTAAAGTCTTTAATTTTCATGCTGTAAAGTACTATGGAGGAGGGGCATGGTAGATGAGGGTAAAAGGGATCAAATATATGGTGATGGAAGGAAAACTGACTCTGGGTGGTGAACACACAATGGGACTTATAGGTGATGTAATATAGAAGTCTATGTAACTTTACTAACAATTGTCAATTTCCAGTAAACCAATAAGTATAAGGTACCAAGAGTGTAAACACATTATACACTGTTGCAATAAATGGACTTAATGCTAAATCTTAGAAAGTAAGAGACTATTGCCAGCGTGTGATTGAGTTTACTATTCTATAGATAACCTGTAACAATCTGTTCTGTTACTAGGCTTTCTCAGAGCTGAAGAATATATGTGCTATATAAAAAAATTTTATCTCTAAGCATTCCAAGGAAAATTTAATTTTATCCCTTAATTCAGAGTTAAGTAAAGTAAGCCTTGGTTTTCTAGGGAATAGTCAATGAGAAAAATCCAAATTAAATCTGTTCTTATTCTCCCTACCTGGTGTTGCTCAAGAAGAAAATCTTTTGATCTTCAACTGCTACTCAGATACATATATTCTTGTAAGGGATGTTGTGCTACAAGCTGGAACGCTTTCTTCTTTCCCACTCCAGCATTAAATTATGTACGACTCCCTGGTGTATATAAATATTTCCCTCTAGTTGGAATCTCACTTGCAGATAGTAGAATGTAATATAAATATAAGTTAAAAAAAAGTCACAGGATCACGCTGTTCAAGGTATATTAATGTCACACATGCAAAATGCATGAGAGTCTTCCTTAGAGTGATGATGCCATTTTTATTTCTTAACTACAAGTATATCTCACCCTGAGAAAAGTGAACAAGACGACAGAATGCAATGAAATATTTTCTGTAGGCTATGTTTCATGGTTTCAGGATTGAATTAAATAAATTCGTACTGAGTGCCATGAAATTTGGGTAGCATGCTGAGACCATGTCAATACCAACCCCAACTGAATAAACTTAAAAAAATAATTTCAGGACAGTATGTGGGAAATAAGGTTCTCAACCGTTGTTCTTGTAATGTGTGTGCAATTTTTACTATCTGTCCTAAAGCTACCGATATGGGTAAGTCAGGGTTTTGATTGTCTGAGGATGTCTAAGACCTGCCATGTAAAATCAGTTCCATAATTCAAGGCTTTTCATCAACATCAAGCATCTTTGTCACCACTACCGTGATGACGCGGTTGTTATTTATTGAGCAGCCACTACACACTGGGCACTGCACTCATTGGTTTACATGTAACATCTCATATAGTCCACACGAGAGTCAGGTGAGGTAGGTATTGTTATCCCCACTTTACAGGTAAGGAAACCACATTTCAGGAAGCTTTCATCCAGGAGTATCTGTAACTAGTGGGTACCTGAATGTTGATTTGAACTAGCTTGCTGTCTCAATCTCTTGGCCTTTATTCTAGTATTTTCCCATAAGTTTTCATCTAATAGCACACATAGAAAATGATGATATTTGTATGCAGACTGGCAAAACTGAAGGGGATTTGGGAATACTTACACTGGGTCTTGGTGGAAAACAAATTATTATATTTTCCCTATGTTATATGACTATTAAAAGCATGACGGAAAATATTAAAATTTTCCTTTTAATGAAATGTAAAATCTTGCCACAGTTTAAATAAGAGACATAAATAAGAGACATAAACTCACTTCCATGACCATGAATTTTTGGTATTAGGTTTTAGGCTTAAAACAATGAAACACAAATTCTGAGTAGACTTTTTAAGGACAACTGCTTCAAGTTCTTGATAGCTGTCATCAACTAGAAACTTTTTACAAACAAATAGGTGAAAAGTCTGATTTCATTTTGATAACCATTTACAACAGCTGAATTATATTTAATAAATTGAATGATTCCTTTTTATCATACTGAAATAGTCAATGGTAAAATTTCATGTGAAAATGGATAGGTTTTGAATCCAATCTTTTTCAGATCAGGTATTTCAGAGTAATGATAAAGCTTTGCTTTCACAGGAGTCCAACTCCCTCACCCCCATTCCCAATAACAGTGCAGTGGGGGCTTTGAGCAGAAGATCTTACATTTTAAAGAAGTCACTGGGTATTGTGTTGAGAATATGCTGTATAGAGGCAAAAGTGGAAGGAAGGAGACTGAATATAATTTTCTAATAAGATTTTAAAAAAGAGAGATCAAAGACAATAGATTTTGGCTTAGAGAACTGAAGTCACTTGTACAAGCTCAGAGAAAATAAACTTGAATTTGAACTCAAGACTCCAAAGCCGGAGCCCCTGACCGTCACAATCGCCCATCAGATAACGTTGTATTCCCCAGTGTTTCTATTAGGGTTCTTTACTGTAGATTAATATTTAATATTTTTAAAAGGCACAATTTCTAAATACTGTTCAAAGTCTTGGCTAATCTTTTAAACCATGAGATTTACTTCTCTGTCATGTTTCTTTGTTTATACTTCCTTAGATATAACAAGGTAAAAGAGACCATCTTGCCTTATATCTATCAACAATGAGTTACCAGAAGGCCGCTATTGCCCAGAGCAGTGTTGAGTAAGTGTGCATTCATAATTATTCATTATCTAATGTGTACCAAACTTTGTGCTACATGGTCGGATAGTGTACGACCGATTTAGTGGAGGAGAGAAAACCCTGTAAATAGAAAATGGGTTGCTGTACATCATATCATTACAGAGGATGATGCCATGAATTCTACTTGAGGGTACCATGGAAGGCTTCCCAAAGAAGTGACATTTGAGTTGGGTTTTGAAGTGTGAATAGGAGTTTGACAAACAAAATAGGTATGTACATGTGCATCGTGATAATCTGAGTTCTAGCCGTGTGGTGAGGTGATATCATGATGTAGTGGAAAGAACACTGGGCAGAAAATCAAGAAACACATGTTCCTGTCCTGATTTGTACACTCTAACTTCTTGATAAGTCATTTTACATCTATCTTGCAGACCATTGTGTGAAAGTATTTTGAAAAAGAAAAAAATCCTCGGCAAGTATAAGGAGATTATTCTTTCCCGGCAATCAGCATTTCTATCCTCAGCTCTTTCACACAAGATTTTATCACTATGTCTGTTTCGAAATTCACATTTCCTCCCTGCCTCTCTCTGCCTCCAATACTACCTGTCATTGAAAGTCATCTCTGTTCTTTTACTGAAGCATTTCGAAGTCGAATCTCACTCAATACCACAGGCTCTCTGAGGAGTAAATGTTACAATTTCCAAATACATATTTGAGCTCCCAGTATAGGTGCAATATTGTGTTGGGTACTCTGATTCCATAAAGATCAGTATGTTCTGCCCATTCCCTTGGGAATCCCTAATCCAGAAGAAGAGACTGTCATATGCAGAAATAATTCTGACACAGGCAGACAGGGGTAAAGTCAGGGAGCCTGTGATCTGGTAATGGAGTGATAATTGCACTGCGCTTGAGTAACTCTCATATTAGTCAAACTTTAACTGAAAAGGAGTGATAGCTGCCAAAAACAAGTACAGCAATAACGTAAGACCTACAGAGTGTTATTTTATTTACACCTCACTTTCCTGTACGTGATCTCATTTGATCCTCATAACAAACTTGGGATGTAGGGAGGTGTCATTTTAGTTTCTGGGCGAGAAGTTCAAACTCAGGGAAGTTAACTGACCTCCCCAGAGTTTACAGTAAATAGTGGATGGGAGAACTGGGGTTGACTTCTAAATTCAGTAATTTTTGCATGGTACCAACTGGCTGGACACAGATTTTGGAAGCTGGAGCTAGGAAAGAAAGGGGCTGAGAGACAAGTTCTTGATATGGCTTCTGCTTTTAAAGAATTCTTGGTTGATTGATTTTCTGTGTGGGGATGTTGGGGGTGAAACTACCTACATCACCAGTTTCATGTATTAACCAACAGGTGGCACCAGGTCCCAATGCAAACCTTTCTCCTTGAAGCTAGAGCACAGACCACTAACCTTCTCTGAGGGTTTATCAGTTAAATTAGGCAGAATAAAGCAGGGCTCATAAAGCTGCTTCCTGAGATTGACAGGGTCTGCTTACTAACACACTTCAAATCAATAAGCAAGGAATATAAAGCAGGCATGAGGAAGTGGAAGGCGTGAGGGCTTTGGAAGATACTGACTTTAGAATATCCACTCTGCCATTGAGAGCTGAATGCTGTGGACAGCAGCTGAATCCCTCTCAGTGCCAGCCAGCTCCTCACCTCTCAAGTGAAATAACCTGTGCGTACCTTTCACAATGGGTTTTGACAAGATTAGTCATAATATACATATACAGTGGCTGACACATACTAGCTGTTTACATATAACTGGTAGTTATATTTATCCATATCCATCAATATACCTTCACAGAACTCCCCACACTTTTGTTCTCAGAAAGACCATGTCCAAGTAGTTAGTCTGCTGTCTCCTATTGGTGGGGTATTATTCTTGCAACTGGACTATTTGAAAAAAGATTCTTTCACGAAGAGTGGGCCAAGTGGAGGATATGACATGGTAGAAAGAGGAAATATGGTCTTTATTACGCTGTGAGGGCTTTGGTCATCTTTCTCAGAAACAACATTATTTTGTCAAAAGTCCCAAAAGGTAATGGACCGATATATACTTACTAGGTATAAAACTAAGTACTCTACATTATTGAAATATAAGGGGTGGATTCTCTCTCCTCAAAATTTATAGTTTGATAACGGAGAAGGACCAATACCCCTGATTTAATTGAAAATACTAGATTATGCATATAGTTAATTGCTACATGATATGTTTGTACAGGATTAAAGGTAGTTTTTGATTTCCTGCTATCTAGTCTGATGGCTCATTTCTGTGAGGTTTGGAATGGCTGGTTATTAGAATGATTTCTGGGGAATCATAGACAACTTCTCAATAAATAACCTAAAGGACAGCAATAATTGAAATCCTCAGAGGTCATCAGTCAAGAGCTCTCTTACAATAAATACCTATTTATTCAGCAGGGCAGGTCACCCTCAGTAAGTAAGCAGCGTCGTGTGACCCTCTAAGTCCTGCTCTTTCAGGTAGCAAGATAAGAGAGATGTCAGGTTACCTAAGGAGGAAAAGTCTTGTTCTAAGGATGCAAAGAATAGGAAATAAACAACGGGATACTTTCTCAGAAGGCTTCGTGCAGCCTGGAAGTTTGTTTAAGGACACCGTGATCCATGCAGTCTTGTTCCTTTCATGCCTCCTCCTCAGCAGCAGAAGTCTGTTGCTTCCTTCTCTCACTGTGCAAGTGTGGACGCTCTGCTTCTCCTGCTACTATTACCAAATAATTGCCTATGTTCCTCTCTTTAGTTGTTTCTTTAATATCAAAGTTTCTGCTAACTTATGGCTTGGACTCATGCCTTCTATTCGCTTCTGAATAGCTTCTTTTTACCCCTTTTCTCGGTGTCTCCTCCCTTCTGTCCAAGAACCATCTGTCTGATGACTGTTAGTGTTGAACAGAGGATGTGATCGCATTGTCCATTCCCCATGGAGTATAACATGCTCCTAGGTCACCCAATAAGCTTGTGGTGAACGATTTTGGTTGCCTCAGTCAGGTGTTCTTCCCTACTTCATTTCATCCCATCCAAGGTATTAGGGCTACGTGGTTCAGAGCACAGAGACCGGTATGTCAGGAACCCTTCAGAAGTGGTTTATGGCCACAGCAGCCATTTTGAAGGCTTTCCACAGGGGCATTATAATTGCAGCCATATTTCATGGCACTCCCCATGGGCTGCATACTCCTGTACAAGAAATACAAAATTATTGTTTTAACTGAAGTTTCCTATGCAAACTGTGGGAATTATGCCTGTGGGTATTAGCTTTTATTTCTGCTGTAACACATTATCACGAACTTAGTGTCTTAAAGCAGCACAAATTTACTTGATAGTTCTGTAGATCAGAAGTTCTGGATGGGGATCACTGGACTGAAATCTGGGTGTTTGGCAGGGCTGCCTGCCTTTCTGGAGGCTCTAGGCGACACTCTGCTTTCAGGATCATTCAGTTTGGTAGAATTCAGTTCCTTGCAATGCAGAATCGAGGACTCTTTTCCTTGCTGCTGTCAGCTGGGGACTCAGCTTCCAGAGGCTGCCTGGTTTCCTTGGCTGGTGGCCCCTTCCTTCATCTTCAAAGGCAGCAACAACAAGTCAAATCCCTTGCAAGCTCCAAATCTCTCCTGCTTTTCTTTCGTCTTCCCATCTTCTCAACCATTCCTTCTGCCTCCCTCTTCCAACTATAAGAACTCATGTGATTATATTGGGCCTACCAGAATAATCTAGGATAACCCCACCCCCACCATATCAAAGTCTGTAATATTAATCATATCTGCAAAGTTCCTTTTACCACATAAGGCAACATATTCACAGGTTCTAGCAATTGTGGCCTTGATACTTTTGGGGAGAAGAAAGTCTAGCGGAGGATCCCTCCTGTGGATGACGATTGCTTCAGTGAACTACCTATCACTAAAGCAGAGATAGCAAGGAGTCTTCTAAGATGCTTTCTAATTCCCTCCTCTTACTCTGGCAGCCAGAACGGATTCGAATGTGGATCATTCCAGCAAGATCTTTCAGACATATCAGAGTCCCTGTACTCGGACTGTACTGTTCTTTTCATGAAACAGAGCTCCAGTTTGCTGTCCAGTCTTGGTTAGAATTTAGGAAGCCTTTGTGGACAAAGATCACAATACACATCATCATGACCCTAAATTCAAGTCTCCTATAAAGATAATAGAGTGGTAGGAAGTTCAAAATCAGTTTTGATGCCTAGATTCTATCACTCCCCTTTGCTCCCAAAGTCCGTAGAGTATGTCCATAAAGATAAGACCGTATATGTTATCAAAGGGCCGGGCAAAAGTCCATTCATCTATTTCTAAAAACAGTGGTTTTTAATTTTAATTTTATTTTTTAAACACCGGGAATTTATTTTCTCACTGTCTGGAGGCTGGAAATCCAAGATCAATGTGTCAGCAGGGTTAGTTACTCTTGAGGCCTCTCCCTTGGCTTACAGATGATCGTCTTGTCTCCTTGCTGTGTCCTCACATGCCCTTTTCTCTCTGAGCATGCCTAAAAACAGTGGTGTTTAGTAAAGAGCAAACTGAGAATGCCTGTTGAAAAACACTCTTGGGACCCACACTACCCTGGCTTACTCACTTACCTGACGACAGAAAGCTGTAGACAGACAAGCATGCTGAATTAGGTCTCTCTTTGCTTACTGCATAGAAAAGGAAGACAGGGTTGTTTTTTTGTTTTTAAAGATTTGTATTAAAATATAGCTAACATACAATATTATATGAGTTTCAGGTGTACACCATAGTTATTCAATATTTATATATCTAAAGAAGTGAGCACCATAAGTCCAGCAACCATCTGACACTGTACACTGTACCACGTTATCACAATGTTATCGACTGTGTTCCCTGTGCTGTACATTACATCCCCATGACTTATTTGTTTGATACCTGGAAATTTTAACCTCTTATTTCTCCTTCACCTTTCCCCTCCTTTTTAATTTTTCAGTTGCAGTTGACATTCAATATTATTGGATGTAGGGTATAGCATAAGGAATATAATCAATAATATTATAATAAGTATGTGTGATACAGATGCATACTAGACTTGTTGGGGTGAAAAATGGGAGGGAGTTGGGGGACAGGGTGAAAAAGATGAAGGGATTAAGAAGTACAAACTGATAGTTACAAAATAGTCATGGGGATGTAAAGTAAACACAGGAAATATGGTCAATAATACGGTAATAACTATATAGTGCCAAGTGAGTACTAGAATAGTCAGGGGGATCACTTCTTAAATTATGCAAATGTCCAACCATTATGCTGTATATCTGACATTTTTTACAAAAATCTGAGGCAGGCAGCACATAATGAGTAATAAATGGAGATTGTCTTGATTTTGAGCAGCTCGCTTTATATGGCCCGATCTCATTAGTCTTTTTGTGACTTGAACACTTAGAGAAGATATTCTTCCTCCTAAGGAAGAGGGGGAAATGAGGAGAAAGATTGGAAATCTTATTTCCACTGCTCCTTCCTGGGAACTGGGACCAAACTCTTCCTTCTTCTGTGCACACGTGAGGGCAGGGGACGAACACTAACCCGTCTGCTGCCTTTCAGAAACTAACATTTTTTTATTGACCTCCCCTTATTTATCAGTCACCAAATTGGACTTTGTGTACATATTTCCTCATTAAGATTCACAATAATCACGTGATCAGATATTAACAGCACATGCTTTGATCTCCAGAAGCTATTGCTTCTCTACCCCTCTATGTCACCCCCTCAGAGGAGGTCCGAAGTATGCAAGTGGGCCATTGGGTTAGGTGTGGGAGTTTGCTTTTAGAAAATAACAGAAATTAAACTATGTCTTCCATGTATAATTCAATTTTTGCTTTTGCAGTTCTTTTTGCTTTGTTACTTTGGAAACTATCGGCAGCATTGTCTTTTGAATCCTGTTTCTCATGTCATAGGATATAGTAAGAAATACTTTCCCCTCCTCAATGTCTTAAGAATTCTTTTTTCTATTTTAGAATTACAGAAAATTTGCAAAAATAGTATCTAGTTCCCGTGTACCTTTCACCAATCTTCCCCTGATGTTAACAACTTGTATAACCACACTATAATGATCAAAACTAAGAAATTAACCATGATATCACTCTACTCTTCGGCTGCAGATCATGTTCAGATTTCATTCATCCTTTTCCTGTTCCAGAACCTCACTTGCACTTAGTTTATCTATCTCTTCAGTCTCATCCAATCTGTGACAGTTCCACATTATTTCTCTTTCATGATCTTGACATTTTTTTTAACGTTATTTATTCTTTTCCTTGTCTTTCTTCATCTTCCTTTTTTAATTCTTGTTTTTCTTTCTTTCATTCTGTCTCTTTTTCTTTTCTTCTCTTTCTTTTTTTCTCTTCTCTCTTTTTCTCCTTTTCTACTCTTTTTGTTTTTTTTTTCTTTTTGTTTAGTTTTGTGTTTTTTGGTGTTTTTTAGTTTTTCCTGTTTGTTTGCTTGTTTGTTTTGCTTTTGTTTTCTTGCTTTTTTGCTTTTTTGTATTTATGTTTGTTTTGGTTGTTTATTGTGTGTGGTTTTTGAGTATGTGTGTATTTGTTTTGTTGTTGATTTGTTTTGTTTTGTTTTGTTTTGTGGCATTGTCGAGGGCCCAGCACAGGCCAAGAGCCCAGACTACACCGAATTTGTAGAAACCACCCACCACACCCTGTAGCCCCCTGTAACCCTACTGTGCCCACCTACAACTGTGTTGCCAGGAGCACTCTGGGCACCTGGGCATGACCTTGGCACTTTTGATTAGTACCAGTCAGTTACTTTGCAGACTATATCTCAATTTAGGTTTATCTAATGTTCTGGCACGATTAGATTGAGGTTATGTATTTTGGACCATAATAGTACAGGTGATGTTGTGTGTTTCTCAGTGCATCATATCAGGGAGAGGGTATGTTTTATTACTGGTGATGTTAATTTTGATCACTTGGTTAAAGTGGTATCTGCTGGGTTTCCACTGTAAAGTTATTTTTACATTTGAAATTGATAAATATAGTGAGGGAGCTAGTTTGACAGTATAATAATATTCTGTTATTTCCTCAAACTCTTGCCCACTAAGAGCAGCATCCATCCATCAGTAGATCTTGTCTGTAAGAGATAATACTATAGTGTTGGCCTAATGGTGATTTTCTAGTTTCATCTTTTTTGTTATATTTATTCATTGGAATTCCTGTGTAAAGAGAAGATGTCCCATATCCCCAATATTCAAGTGTTTACATTCTTAGGGACTCATGGATATTTATTTTTATTCTGTGGCTTTATAATTTAATACTATCTTTTTTTTTTCTTAAATTGTGCTAGCTTTGGCCATTGAAAGTTCCTTTCATTTGGCTTTTGTGTTCCATTGACACGCCTCATTCTTTTTTGTGAACTTCTTTATTTTCTAGCATCGCAAGGTGTTCCAGGCTTATCTTGTGTCTGCACCAGTCCTGGTATCAATCACTTCTCCAACGAGAATGGTATTTAGAAGACAAAGATCTGGATATAGGGCATGCTCATTGTTACTGTAATATCATTGTTCTCAGTTGGTAGTATATATACTAACCCTCACATACACACATACATTTGTATTTATTTCTATATTCATCTATCTGCATATATATTAAACATTATGGGTTCATTCTGATATCTTGGATTCCCACCCAACAGCACAAGGTCCTTCTAGACTTCCTCCTTTCCTTGTTTGTCACTTCTTTCTCCCACAATGACAAAACTGGATCTCATTATGTATAATATCTTTACTTATCTGTTCAACCCCAGAATACATATAAAGGATTATAGAATTTTTAGCTATTATTCATGTGAGAAGCAAATATGCTAATTAGAGTATAATATTTTTGTGCATGATGTGAGATATGAATAATTTTATATTTTCCAAATGACTTTTGAGCACCATTGAGTTCTCCCAGCATCATTTATTGAAAAACCCATTTTTATCCCAGTGATTTAAGATGCCACCTTTATCATATACTAAATGCTCATATATACTTGTATGTAGTTCTGGGTGTTTTATTCTATTCTGCTCATCTATTTGTCTATTCATATGCCAATATCTCACTTTTAATTACAGATGTTTTATATTATATTTTAATGTCTGGTGGGGCTAGTTCCTCCCTGTAGTTTTTTTCCTGACTATTTTTGCATATTTGTTTTCCATGTGATTTTAGTTGTCAACTTGTCTAATTCTTTTGAATAGCTTGTTGGTAATTTTATTGGGATTTCATTGAGCTATAAATCAGCATACAGTAAACTGTCCTATTTAATGCTGAGTTGCCTAGCCAAGAACAGGGGATGTCTTGCCATTGGTTAGAGTTCACTTTTGTTTCTCTCAGGAGGTTGACATGTCTATGATAATTTACCCCTGGCCTCTTGGGTGTTTACCTTCCCCAACACATGTCCTTCCCTCTCTCTGGCTCCCTCATAGCACACATTTAAAAGAAGGAGAAGGGGAAGGGGAAGGGAAAGAGGAAGGGGAAGGGGAAGAGGAAGGGGAAGGGGAAGAGGAAGGGGAAGGGGAAGAAGAACTAGAAGAAGAGCCTTATTGCTCTAATTTTCAAGTTTAAGTCTATGATCCACCCGAAATTAAGTTTTGTGTATTGGGTTAGATAGTAGTTGAAGTTTATTTAGTGATTTTTATCTATGTGGATTCCAGTTTTTTTTTTAGTGCCATTTGTACAAAAAATTTTCTTTCCCCCATTGAATTTCCTTGCCATTTTTGGGGAAAACCAACTGACCATGTGTGTGTAGCTCTATTTCTGGAGTCTCTATTTCATTCCATTGATCTCTTTGTTTATTTTTGTAGCAAAACACACTATCTTGATTAATATTATTTCATGGTAAGTTTTTAAATCAGGCAGTATACATTTCAATTTCGTTCTTTTTCAAAGAAGAAAACTACTTCAGATTATTTGCATTTCCAGACACATTTTAGAATCACCTTGTCAATTCCTTCAAAAGAGCCTGCTGGGATTTGGGGATTGTATTAAAGAGATCAATTTGGATAAAATGGATATCTTAACAGTACTGAGTTCTTTGATCTATGAACACAGTATATCTTTCCATTTATTAAGTCTTTAATTTCTCTCAGAAACTTTTGTAGTTTTTAGCATAGAGATCTTGTGTGTCTTTTGCTAGAACTACTCCTAGGTATGTGATGTTTTGTGTTGTTTTTGTAAATGGTATTGTTTTCAGATTGTTCTTTATAGTAAAATTATTTGTTGTTAGTATGTAGAAATACAATTGATTTTTTGCGTTTTGCCTTATTTTTCTTCAACCTTACCAAATTCACTTATCAGTTTTAGTAGGATTTGTTTCTGTAGATTCCATAGGGATTTCAATCATATCATTTGCAAATAATGGCAGTTTTGCTTCTTCCTATCAAAACTACATGCCTTGTGTTTTTTTTTCTTGCTTTATTAGCCTATTGCTTCTAGTACAACATTACTAGTGTACTAGACTAGTAATATAATTATAAATGGTGAGAATCAACATCCTTGCCTTGTTTCCAATCTTAGGGAGAAAGCTTTCAGTGCTTCACATTAAAAGTATTTGATTAGCTGTTAGTCTGTTTTGTATTCCTTTTATTACATCGAGGTTTGTTTCTAGTCTTTATTTGCTGAATGTTCTTTTGTTTGCTTGTTTTTTCAATCATGAATAAGTGTTGAATTTTGTTAAATGCTTTTTTTGTTCATCTCTTAGTTATTAAACCTTCTTAAAAGGCAATGTTTAATAAATACTAGGAATCAAAACAAATTTGTGGTTAGATCTCACTAATCAGTACAAACCTTTTATTCACTGATTCAAATTAATACATTTTTTCCCAAAAGTGAGATAATAATACATTTTTTAAAAAATTTCCCATGGAAGCTATACTTGCTCTCTTTTCTTCCT
This sequence comes from Rhinolophus sinicus, assembly GCF_036562045.2. Classification (NCBI taxonomy): domain Eukaryota; kingdom Metazoa; phylum Chordata; class Mammalia; order Chiroptera; family Rhinolophidae; genus Rhinolophus; species Rhinolophus sinicus. The sequence goes on along the minus strand of NC_133766.1, from coordinate 15,356,298 downwards.
CCCACAAAGTATGATGATCATAAAAAGAACTTAAAGAAGTTAAGGTTCTTGGTTTACTTCATTAACTTCTCTAATTGCCGTTTTTACTCTTTTAAATTGTATTTTTCCTGTTTTGTGTTTCTAACATTTTTTAAATAGAAAGGTTATGCAAATAAATAGGTAACAGTCTAAAATATTGAACAAATTGTTGTAAGTCATTTTTATAGTTCTTCCCCTAAGAAGGGTATAGAATTGTCACAAGTCAGAGACTGGGTCACCCTCTCTGCATTGTCAAATTATGCAGTTTTTCTGCAGGGAAACAAGTAATATTGTGGAGAATGTAATGACAATGTAGATATGTGATTTTATCTCTTTTCTGACAACTTCTAAATTTGTATCTCCTGCCCATATTTCTTCCTAGCTGCATTTTATATACCCAACTGCCTATTAAATGCTGTCGTATATATCTACATGGCATCGCAATGGTAAAATGTCCCAAACTGATTCCTGATCTTCCCCAACATGACTTATTCTCCCACAGCCTTCCCCTTCCAATAAATGGCAAATCTATTCTTCCAATTCCTCTGGTAAAACACCTTGGAACCATCTTTCATTTTTCTTTTTTTTAACTCATGTCTCACATGTGATCCACAGTAAGACCCATTAGCCATATCTACAAAATATATCCTGAAACTGACCTTGTGCAGTCACTGCTACCATCATGGTCCAAGTCATTGCCATTTCCCACCTAGATTATTGCATTAGTTTTCTAAATGATCTACCTGCTTCTGTCCTGTTCTTTTAAAAATAATCTCAATAATTCAAAGATCTTGTTGAAAAACAAGTCAGACCTTGTCACTCTTCTGCTTCACTCCTCTGTTCTGAACTCTCCCTGAGCTTTGTTTCTGTCTGACTGAGTAAAAGCCAGAGACTTTACAACAGCCCATAGCATTTCCATGATCTTCCTGCCCATCACCTCTCTGAGCTCATTTCCTTCTACTCTTCCCATCTCTCATTCAACTCCTGCCACACTGGCCTCCTTACTGTTCTTTGAACATGGAGGTGTGCTCTCAGGGCCTTTGTACATGCTCCTCCTCTTGCCTGGAACAGTTTCTCCAGGAATCATCGTGTGTTCATTTCTTTACCTCCTTCAGTTTTTAATCAACGTTACCTTCTCATTGAGGGTTTTCCTGATCAATGTAACATTGCAATTTCACCCCCCAGGACATTTATCCCATTTTACTGCTTTCTTTTCTTTTCTTAGCCCTTATCATCACTTACAAATTATGTTAGTTTCCTGAACAAAGAACCCCAAACTTAGCATCTCAAAACAACAGACATTTTTTCTCTCACAGTTCCAGGGGCTAGAAGTTCAAAATGAAGGTGTTGGCAGTGTAGTTCCCTCTGGAGGTTCTGACAGAGAATCTATCTGTTCATGTGTTTCTCCTAACTTCTGGTGGTTACTGGCAATCCTTGGCATTCTTTGGCTTGTAGCTGCATTATTCCAAGCTCTGCCTCTGTCATCACCTGGTGTACTCTGTGTGTTTTTCTGTGTCCAAACTTCCCTCTTTTTAGAAGGACATCAGTCGCATTGATTTTAGAGCCTAATCCATATGATCTCATCTTACCTTGATTACATCTATAAAGACTATTTTTTTGAATAAGGTCATATTCGCAGTTCCTGGCAGACATGAATTTTAGGGGGAGGGGCCACTATACAACTCAGTATGCTAATATATTTATCTTGTTTATTGTCTATTTTTTTCACTAAAATGTAAATTCAGGAGAACTTTGCTCATCACTGAATCTCTCATGCATAGAATAGTCTGAGACACATAGTAGAACTTGGTAATGTTTGTTAAATAAACAATTCCTTTGGTTGGTCAGGTTAGATTTCATTTCGATGGCAGGTGCTCAGATATATTGCAGCTGGTAATCACTGTGTTATAAAGGGAGTCTACTATCCTAAGAAGTACAGTCTATGGGCTATGAATTCAGCCATAAGACTTTATTCTTTAATTTTTTTCACCCCCAGATTTACTCACAGGCCTTGCACTAACCTCCTATCACCTCTAAAACTATAAAATAGAAAATAATACCTGTTGTAAAAGACTCTGAAATCTTGAATAAAATTACCTCATCCACTCAAGGACCATTTTTTTAAGACCGTTTTGATGTCACTCGATGATAGAGGGCACTAAAGAAACTTTTGATGTCCTTTTGCCTTCTCTAAATTCCCTGGATAATAGAAAATCGAATAAGACAGTCCAAGAAAAATATTTCCAAACAAAGCAAATAAAAACCTCTGACATACAATTGACTTCAAAGCAAAGCTCTACTCACATTTAATCCTAGTGTGTGAACTCTTGGGTACAGATGAGTCAACAGCAGCTAAATTAACAGATAAAACATGAAGCCTCATATGTCAGTATGAGTCTTCATATCCCATTCAAAGAATGCAACTTTAAGGCATACATTTTTTTTCTAAACTAATGGAAATTACATTTGATTAGCAAAGGTTGGCAGCACTGATTTTTAAAAATTAAATTATTGCTTTTTTATTTAAAAAATCAGTTTTATTACTTGGTAGTATTATTTGACTAGGTTAAAAAGAGCATTTTGGTACTGACGTCAATCTTACTCTTTAGTGAGTAGATTATAGTGAGGTTTCTTGCCAGGCTTTTAAAAAAAAATCATAATTATAATTAAAGTGGGTTAGTGCCCTGACAGTGGAGTGCGCTGCTAGAAAGAAAACCTTTCTTATTCTTTGTTTTGGGTCAAATTGTGTCCCCTGCCCTATTCATGTGTTGATGTCCTAACCATCTCAGTGCCTCAGAATGTGACCTTATCTGAAAATCCTGTTTTAGCGATATAGTTAGTTAAGAGGTTCATTAGGGCAAGCCCTAAATCCAGTAGGACAGGTATCCGTGTAAAACAGGGAGATTTGGGCACAGAGACACGCACACAGGGAACACCACATGAAGATAAAGGCAAAAATAGGGGTGATACTTCTACTAGCTAAAAAATGCCAAAGATTGCCAGCAAGACAGCAGAAGCTAGAAGAGATTCATGGAACAGATTCTTCCTCACAGTGCTCAGCGGGAGCCCAAGTCTTTTATTTTTTATTTTTATTAGTTTCTGGTGTACAAAACAATGCAATAATTAGACATGTCACCCTGCACAAAGTGATAAACCCCCTCCCTGAACCTATTGCCCCTCTGACATTGTATATATCTATTACAATTCCATTGACTCTATTCCCTATGCTGTACTCCATATCCCGTGACTATATATATATATATATATATATATATATATATATATATATATATATATATATAAAATTATAGTTGACATACAATATTATTCAGCTTCAGCTTCAGGTGTACAGTGCAGTGGTCAGGCATCTACACCATCCATGAAGTGGTCTCCCTAATAAGACAAGTGTCCATGTGACACCCTACAAAATCTTTACAACATTATTGATTATATTCCCCAAACCTGTCTTTCATATCTTTGTGACAATATTATAGTTACCAATTTATGCTGTCTAATCCCTTCCCCTTCTCCCTCATCCCCACCCTCCTTCCTTCTAACAACCATAAGTGTTTCCTCTACATCTCTGAGAGTATTTCTGTTTACTTTGCTCATTTATTCAGTTCTTTAGACTCCACATATAAGTGAGATCATATGGTATTTGTCTTTCTCCGACTGACTTATTTCACTTAGCATAATGTTCTCTAGATCCATCCATATCTTTGCAAATTTTAAGATTTCATTCTTCTTAATAGCCAAGTAATACTCCATTGTATAAATGTATCACAGTTTCTTAGTCTAGTCATCTACCGATGGGCATTTCGGTTGTTTCCACATTTTGGCTATTGTAAACAGCGCTGCAGTAAACATAGGGATGTATATATTTTTTTTCAAATTAGCGTCTTAGATTTCTCCGGATAGATACCTAGGAGTGGAATTGCTGGATCATAAGGTATTTCCATTTTCAGATTTTTGAGATACCTCCATACTGATTTCCATAGTGGCTGCACCAATCTGTAATCCCACCAACAGTGCACCAGGGTTTCCTTTTCTCCACATCCTCGCCAACACTTGTTGTTTGTTGATTTATTGATGATAGCCCGTCTGATCAGGGTGAGGTAGTATCTCATTGTGGTTTTTATTTGCATTTCTCTGATGATTAGTGAGGTTGAGCATTTTTTGATATGTCTGTTGCCATCTGTATGTCCTCTTTAGAGAAATGTCTCTTCATGTCTGCTGCCTATTTTTTAATTGGGTTGCTTGTTTTCTTGGTGTTGAGCCAAATGAGTGTTTTATAAATTTTGGATATTAACCCCTTATCAGATGTATCATTGACAAATATCTTCTCCCATTCAGTAGGCTGCCTTTTTGGAACCAACATCTTGATTTAGAGCTTCCAGGCTCCAGAACTGTGAGACAATAAATCTGAGTAGTTTCAGCCACCCAGTGTGTGGTGCTTTGCTATGGTACCCCTAGCAAAATAATATGAGGACCTTGCCAGCTATGTCATATGGAGGTGGGCATAGAGTATTACCTTGGAATTGCTGAACATGGCCTCCTTTCTTGGGGTGCTTATAGGAGAAGTATACCTGATTGTCCTGGGAAAAGGCTGAACAGCACCTTTTGCACCTTGAAATTAGAAGCAACCAACGCTAGGGTGTTGGTCCACGGGGAGGAGTTCTCTGAGGTTCTGGGTTTTTGTGAGGTGGGATGCTGGAATCAGGCCTGAGCTTGCGCTTTGGTGCCTGGTATGTCCGTGAGAAGTGATTGGGGGAAACCAAATAGTGAATCATAGAAAATGAGAAGGCTGTAGACTCAAGGCCACCAGGGAACCAAGTGCTTGAGAGTGGCTACTGGGAAATTAACTTTCCCGGCAGAATCCCTGGGAAAAACCAGGGAAGTGAAGGATTCATTCCTAGCTACTGAGCAATGGACTTGATTTCTGAGGACAGTTTTGGTGGTGCAGGCAATGCATCCTTTCCCAGAAAGCCATGGTTTCTTCAAGAGAGCCTGATTTGACAGTTTTCCAAAGCAGGCTTGGGTGTCCCGCTGGCAAAACCCCATCGTCTTCACATTTCTGACCTGCATTACTCCCCAGCAGCCCTGGTCCACAGCAGGCCACATTCAGGAATGAAACTTTCATCTTTCATCCAATTCAACCTTTTCTCCTTTCCCGAGATTGGGTGTGACCCACAGCTCTGCATCCCACAGTGGCAAAGAAGCTAGTGGTTTGTTCTTTCACCCTCCTCTCTCCTACTTCTCCCTCACCCTCCAGGGTCAGTGTTTGGAATACACAGGAGGGAAAATAGACGAGATGGGTATAATGGTCTTTTTCTTTAGCTCCTCTTGCTTATTATAGTTCTCTTGGCTGTTAAACGTCAGGTGTCCCACTGAAAATTCTTCCCTTATGAGGCTCTTCTTGTGGGTTCTTCAGGGTCTCCCTGCGGGGACCTCTGCATGGTGCCATTTCCTGACCTCGGTGATGTTCTTTCCTGTAGGCATCACTATGCTCCCAGAGCTTGTGTTCTGGAACGACACGATTCACAGTTTCTTTCTGCCGGGAATTCCTATCCCTGGGATAGGAATGGACTGAATTGTGTTCCCCAAAATTCATGTGTTGAAGTCCTTACCCCCAGTACCTCAGAAAGTGACGGTATTTGGTAAGTGGGTATTTAAAGAGTTAATTAAGCTAAAATGAGGTCATTAGAATGGAAAATGATGTGAAGGCGGAGGGAGAAGCTATCTCCAGCCAGGGAGACAGGACTCAAAAGAAATCAACCCTGCTGACATCTTAGTCTCAGATTTCCAGCACCCAGAATTGTGAGGAAATAAATGAGTATTGTTTAAGCCACCCAGTCTGTGGTACTTTGTCATGGCAGGCCTAGCAAACTAATACACTCCGGAAGGTGCTTGGGTGAGACTCTTTTAATATGGCCCTAGCCTGGCTGCCTTTGTGGTGTCTACTTGGCAGACAGAAACAGTCATGCCTCCCTTTTCTTTCAAACTCCCAATGCCTCCCTCTCTTCTCATGCCCTGCAATATCAAGGCACTCCACGTGACTCATCTCCTCAGAATTCCCCAATTCATCAAACGTGCAACGAGGGGGTGATGACAAGCTCTCCTTTTGCAAAACCACAAGCTTTCTTGGGCTCCTCCTCACCTTGCTGGAAAGTGGAAGCAAAAGAACCTACAGTAAGGGAAGAGGAAATACTGTAGTGTTCTCTCTTCTGTGAGTTCTCTGCAACTCCATTCATTCATTGACATTCATTCACCATCCTCTCTCCATTCATTTCATTGGCAATTATTTGTTGAGTGCCGGGCCCTACTCTAGACGTAGAAATGAACAAAAAAAGTTAGTCTAGAGGTGAAAGAAAACGGGATCAAATATATGGTGGTAGAAGGAGAACTGACTCTGGGTGGTGAACACACAATGTGATATATAGATGATGTCTTACAGAATTGTACACCTGAAACCTATGTAACTTTTCTAACCATTGTCACCCCAATAGACTTTAATAAAAAAAAAAAGTCTTAAAAAAAACCCTCAATAAATAAATAAAATATATGATATGTCAGATGATGTTAGGTGCTTAAAACAATAAAACAGAATATAAGAGCAGTTGATAGTTGTAGTTTATATAAGAGGGAAGGCCTCTATGGTACAGGAACATTTGTGTGTAACTTGTGGGAGTTGAGAGCAAAGCAGTGCGGCTATTTGAAGGAAGAGCTATCCACACTGAAGGAGTAATAACTGCAAAGGCCCAGAAGAGAGAGCATGCTTGCTTTGTTCAAGCAAGAGGAAGAACAGCAGTATGACTGCAGCATAGAGATCAAGGGGAAAATCGGTCGGAGATGAGTTCCAAAATGTGGGTACAGATGAGGAGAGGCAATATCAACAATGGAAAGGACTTACGATTTTACTCTGAGGGAAATGGGAAGCTATCTTGAGCACAGGAGGAACATGATCTGATGATTTTCGATGAGAATCACTCTGGCTTCAGGGGAAGAATAGACTGTACAGAAACATGAGAGGGAAGAAGAGAGATCCTTGTGAGAAGAGTCTGTGAGCTGCCTACTCGAGGCCCGTTGTTCTCTTTCTTACTTAGAAATTCCTAATTTCACTGAGGTGGTAACACACTCTGATAAAAACAACAACAGCAACAACAAAACAACAACAACAAAAACCCACCTCACTACGTTTCTCAGTCTTCCCTGCACACAGGGGAGGCCTTGTGACTAGTTCTGGCCAATGGTATGTAATCAGATGTTGTGGGGTGGGGCTTCCAGGAATGCCATTTAAAAAGCGTGCCACCTCTGTTAGGACAGATTTTTTATCTGTTGTCTTTCCCTTCTTCTTGCCTCCAGTATGGATATGAGGGTGGAACACAAGGGGCCATGATTAGGAAAATACAATTGAAAAGTACAGTGATATACCTCCTCACACCTATTAGAATGGCTACAATTTAAGAAAAAAAACAACAGTAATACTAAGTGCTGGTGAGGATGTGGAGCAACTGGAAATCTTATACATTTTAGAAGAAAATGTAAAATACTCAACTCCATTGAAAACTTTAAAAGTTTTCTTAGAAATTTTAACCTACCCTTACTGTATGACCTAGCCTTCTCATTCCTAGGTATTTACCCAAGAGAACTGAAAACTTAAATTCATATAAAAATTGGTACACAGGGCCGGCCCGCTGGCTCAGGTGGTTAGAGCTCCATGCTCCTAACTCTGAAGGCTGCCGGTTTGATTCCCATATGGGCCAGTGGGCTCTCAACCACAAGGTTGCCAGTTCAATTCCTCGAGTCCCCGCAAGGGATGGTGGGCAGTGCCCCCTGCAACTAAGATTGAACATGGCACCTTGAGCTGAGCTGCCACTGAGCTCCTGGATGGCTCAGTTGGTTGGAGCACGTCCTCTCAACCACAAGGTTGCCGGTTCGACTCCCGCAAGGGATGGTGGGCTGTGCCCCCTGCAACTAGCAACGGCAACTGGACCTGGAGCTGAGCTGCGCCCTCCACAACTACGACTGAAAGGACAACTTGAAGCTAAACAGCACCCTCCACAACTAAGATTGAAAGGACAACAACTTGACTTGGAAAAAGGGCCTGGAAGTACACACTATTCCCCAATAAAGTCCTGTTCTCCTCCCCCAATAAAATCTTTAAAAAAAAAATTGGTACACAAATATTTATAGAAGCTTTGTACGTCATCTCCAACAACTTAAATCAACCCAAATGTCCTTCAGTGAGCCAACGGTAAACAAACTGTGGTTTGTGCATACAATGTACTAACTACTCAAAACCACAAAAAAAGAATGAACTATTGATATGTGCAACAGCTTGCCTGAATCTCAAATGCATTTTGCTAAGTGAAAAAGCCAAAGCCCAAAGGCTATATAGTGCATGGTTTCCTTTTTTATGACATTCTAGAAAAGGCAAAATAGTTAGGATGGAAGAGAGGAGTGGAGATAAAGGTGGGGCATGGATTGACTACAAAGGGAGAGCATGAGAAAATTTAGGGGGCAATGGAACTGTTCTGTATCATGATTGTGGTGCATATCAGAACCTGTAGTACTGTACATCATGGAGCAAATTTTACAATATGCAAATTAAGAACTAAATTTATTAAAAATGGGAAAAATAGTCTAGAAAAATTATCAGTATGAATCTGTCCTTTCTATTTTAAAAACAACTCAATGCAGGAAAATAAAATCATCTTGATGAAATTCAGTGATGTAGTTCAGATAACAGATAACTTAATTTCCCTTCATGAATACACAGTCTGGTTCACTTTTTTTTTTTCTTTTTTTTTTTAAGAAATACTTGTTTTAGGAAGGGAATGCAGGGAACAGAATAGTGCGAGAAGCTGAATTTTGGTGTGTTTTTTCCTCCTCTTAATATCTACTGCTAAAAACATTCAGAAAGAGTAAGAACTCTCTCTAAAGAAAGAACTCTCTCTATAGAAGATAACTCTATAAAGAACTCTCTCTATAGGAAGATAAGCTATATGTTTAGCTTCTTTTCTTTCTGGTACATAAAAGTTAATATGCCAGACGGATTCTACTGTAACAGTTATGGGGATAACATAGGGATATAAACCATTTTTTTTTTTGGGAAATCTCTCTCAACTGAGAAACATAATGTAAAAAGTTTTTATATGTAAACGATTTAGAAATACTGGGCTATTTTTGTTATTAGAAACGAAAATGATTGGGAAGAACTATTGAGTGCCGAGGAGCAATCTAATGAGACAGCTGAAATCCTACAAAATGATGACGAGAAGAAGCATCTGTACAAAATAAAGCTGCAGTCTGCTCAGCTCACCAGATGGAGGGCACTGCAAGTCTCTTTCCCTGTCACCAATTACTCCCCATCAGGATTCTTTCCAGGGACAGGCTAAGAAAGTTCTACACTTGAATACACATATTGGAAATCCTCAAGTAATTCCCTTTCCTTGCCCTAAGCTGCTCTGGGTCTCTCTCCAGGAGAGACGTGAGACCAGCTCTGGTTTAACCAGCAGGGAACAACAAAAGCATGAACGGTATTCAGCAGACGTTGTGCCATCATGTGGCACAAATTTGATGGGAAAAAGAAAAGTAGATCTATCTGGGGAGGGAGATGAATCACTACGGTTTACTGAAAGAGATTTCTTTGTCAGAGGCACCATGTTTTATCCACTTAGATGAGCCTATAAAATTTGTGCTGATGCCCTTGTGCTGGGATGACTTTGTGGTATTCAAAGTTAGTGTACAGAAGCCGGTGATGAATTCATTGTCTTTATTGGTGGAACCTGAGCTGGAGATTAAGGAGGAACCGGGGAAGTACATGTCCCAAACCCTTCCTCATTAGTCTCAAGCCAGCCAGAGCCCCCACCTAATGGCATCTGGGCTTTTTCACTAGACTGCTAACTAGTTCAATATCCTATTTTTGAAACGATTCCTTGGCCTTCTGGGCAGTAGTGGCATCCCAGGCCCCAACAGTCATCCTTTCCAGCTGTACAAGTGCAGTGCTTTCCAGAAGGGTGGGGTTAAGGGAAAGAGAAGGTAAGGTGGGCCAAGCAATGAGACACCTACCCATCACTGGGTACAGAGTCCTTCCTTTGTGATCTGAAAGACACCTGACACATAGGCTGGGTCATGAGCATTAGACTTAAGTAAAACTGAATCCAATGGTATTTGTTAAATTGTGATTCCACAAGGGACTAGTCTCCACAAGCCATCAGTAGAGATGAAATTGGAAGTGTGTAGAGAACAGAAAAGAGAAAGTGTTTGCCTTGTACAGAGTAGAGATTCTCCCTTGTCCCCAGTCTCCACCGCTGGCTCCAACCTTCTTCTAAGTAAGCATTTGCACTTTTTCCCATCTCCAATGTGTCATGCCCCCATTTCCCATTTCTCACCCAACTCCCATAACAATCTCTTGACTGTAATCTCTTGCTTCTATATTGGTTTGTTTCCATAGTGTGCCCAGAATGATCTTTTTATAACTAAGACACCAGATTTTGTCACTCCCTGCTTAAGACACCCAGAGATTTCCTTTGCTCTTAGAATCAAACCCAACATTCTTATTGTAGCTTATGGGGCCTTGAACTCAGGGCTTCTGCCTACTTCTCCCCAAAATATTTGCCTATTTGCTCATGACATTCCTGGGTAGCCCTTCCGTTCATCAACAGGCAAGCCCCTTCTCCCCTCCATCTGCTTGGAACATTCTTTCTCCAGCTCTTTGCATGGCTGGTCCCATTCTCAGCCAGAAACCCAAGCTTTCCCTGATGTTTCCATCTCAAATGGCCATCGTCAGGAACTCCCAGCTCATCACGCCATTTATTTCCTTTAAAGCACTTCCCAGAATAGATACTTACTTGTTTTCATGTCTTCCCTCCAGGAATGTACACACTATGAGGGCAGATAACTTGTCTCGTTCCAAGCTGTCTCCCCAGTGCCTAACACAGCCTAGAATGCTGAAAGGAACTTTTAAAATATTTGTTGAATGACTCAATATATTAATGAAACGAACACATGAATGAATGAGTGACAAGAGGGAACTGCTGGTTTCCTGATCTTTTGTGTGTCATCTTAGAAAATTTTTAGTGATGGCTTAGCTATAATTCTCAGCTAGCTTTTCTGGGTCACTACCTGAAAACTGAAAAATTCTCCAGGATGATATATGAAATTGAAAACACTGACGTGTCTTGAATCAGACAAATTGAACAATTTTGACTAGTGAAGAATGTCTCTCTGGGGAGGTTCAAGTTCTTCACAAATACCAACTAATTAACTTTCAGGTGCCCAAGGTGTCAGGTTAAAGACAGAATCAGAGGTCAGTGGAAGGTTGCAGTCCACTCCCATGAGGCATAAGCTATATCTATCCCTTCTGTCTGGAGCTGGAGAGCAAAGGCAAGAGTGATAACCCAAAAGATAAGGCAGAGAGGAACCTGGGCTCATTTTGTTTCTCCCATCCTCCTTCTGAGTCCGGTTTCTTTTCTGAACTTTATGGGCCCTCCCACGTGCAGACAGGGTGAACTTGTGATGAGGATGGTCCAACTGGTTCTTCAATCATTGTTCCTCACTATTCTGTAGCTGAAGCAGGAAACCTAAAACTATTCTTAGCTCTTTCTTCCCCTCTCCCACGCCCAATCTAATCAGCTGCCATGATGTGTTACGCCTACTTCCTAGATAGCTCTTGGCGCTTCCACTTTTCTCTACACCCACTGTCACCACCCTAGTCTACATCACCAGCTTTCCTTGCCTGGACTACTTCAGCAGCATTCTAAAGATGTGAAGCCTTGAGTTAAGTTTTCCTCAAATGCATCCTTCACACCAAAGCCAGTGGTGTTCACAGATGCAAATCAGATCATGTTTCTCCTCTGCTTACATTCCTCAATAACTTCTCTTACTGCTTAGCTAAGTCTTAAGGAACTTGACCTTATCTTTCACTCTTTTCACATTGCTTCCCCTCCCCTCCAATCCACATGTTCTAACTTCTAAGATGGTGGTCTTCTTTCAGTTCATCAGACATCATGGACTCTTTTTCCTTAGGACCTTGGGATGTCCCTCAGCTTGGCATACTCTTTCCTCTCTTCACCTGTCTGGCTCCTATTCATGCCATAGGTTAACTGAAGTGGCATTGCTTCCAGGAAGTCTTCCCTGTTCTCCCAGCCTAGATTAGGTACTCTTTCTAGATCCTCCTATGGCATATATTACTTTATCACAACTCTCATCCCTACTGGATGCAAAATCCCACAGGGAAGAGACACTTTCTAGTTGATTCACCATTCCTAACAGCTGGAACAGTGCCTGGCACATAATAGGTGTTTAATAAAAGTGTGTTGACAGATGAATATCCCTGGATTCTCCTCCAGAACATTCAGTGGTGGTTGTTGGGAGACCCCATTCCTCTGTGCTGTTCCATCCTGCCTCTCACTCTTTGCCTTCACTCTGTGTGCCTGTACCCTATCTGTTACACTGACACCTGGGTGGCCCCCTGACCTCCATACCCCCAAAGCACCCAGACTACAGCTCCTCTGGTGTCTGCCCCACCTGAACAGGCAGGTTCAGTTTTAGGTCAGCTCTTCCCAGCATGCCCTGTACCACTCATCCTTGCTCAGTTCTTCCATGAGATATGGCAGCAGTTGGAGAGAAAATACATATATTTTAATACCCATTTCAAATGAATATAAGGAAGCTGGAGCATAAAGATGAATTGCTTGCCTCAGGTAGCCATTCTTATCCTGAAGAAGTTTCAGGCTATTGGTAACTCATGCATCAGGAACTTTTCTAGATTCCTAATTTCCAAAAACTGTAGCATCATAACAAACTAACTGGCAGATAATTAAATTATCTGGGATGAGCTGTGACAGTCAGGGACTTGGTAGATTGTCACTATATCTTGCCCATGCTTGAAAAATGCCCTTCCAAAGATGATCAAAGTGCTCTGTCACCCATCCCGCTCATTTTCTCTGGAAGGATTTTAGATGTAAGGTCTGCCTGACGTGGGGAACCTCAGTGAAACTCCTGAAGCTCCTCTATCAGCTTAGATCTCAGAGGTCTGATTCTACGATGAGAATCTCCTTCCCACTCCCTTCTCCTCAGACATCTTTTCCATAACTTGCAATTTGACACCCATGAAACATAAAAAAAGTCACAAAAATTGGATTTTTTTTTTCAGTCAAAATGTCAAAAATAACAAGATTTGGAGAGGAAGGAGATTGTAGTAATAATCTTGACCCCTTTGCTACCTCCCTTGGCTGTTCTTTGGCACTCCCTTCTCAATATTGCCATAGAAACCACTGACTTCTCTCTTGTCAGGGTGATTATACCTTTTTGGATTCTGAAAACTGGAGGCTACAAACGAAGGGAGCTTAGAATCTTTAATTCCAACTCCCCCTCCCACATGGGTGCTGCTTATGCAAATTGGAGAAAAATGGGCTTTGTTATGTTTTATTTTGTATTCTGCTAACAAATACAGTGCATCTGCTAAGTGCATGTGTGAGAGAAAGAATACTGGTTACCCAGACATATGGGGAAGCAGCAGATTTTCTCGGTTTTATTATATTACTTTAACTATCTGCTTGACAGATACAGTAATCATTACAGATTGGAAATACCTTTGTCAGACAGCAATTTCCTGGGATGGGCAACCACACAATCCTGCATGATATATTGGGTTGACAGCTTGCAGGGAGATCCAGGGGGGGGAAAAGCTGTGAAAGGGAAAAGCTTATTTTAGCCAACAGACGTGGAAATTTCACAGACGTGATAGGATTCTTTTAAAGCTACGCATGAATTCTCCTCATCAGCTGCTAATTAAGGACATTAATTTATCTATTTGTTTGATACTGGAAACATACGGCTTAGTTCAGCATGAGTTATAATTTATCATGGTTTTAGCATCTTTTGAGTAATTCAATATTATGCCTTGCAATAAATGATTTATGAGGAGTTTATAAGTATTCTTATTAAATCAGCATTTTTTATGTATTATTTTCTGGCATTACGTACCTCTGGAGACTATTAAAGTTTATTACTCAGTGTTCATTTTAATAAGAACCTTCTGATGTTCCCAAGGGCCCGAGAAAAACTGTCCATGAGTTTCTGCCCACGATTCAATGTGACACTGGTGGGAGGGCCGTCCTCTTCATCAATACTTTGAAAAGAGAAATCAGTGGATGGTGCAAATTTCAGCTTTTATGTAATGATTTATCCTGGAGCTTCCTAGTCATTTTTACTTCATGACTCACTTGTAAACTTCCAAATCTGCAGCAGCAACACTGGCACGCAGTGAATGGGTGCACATCTGGAAAGCAGCCGTGTTGCTGAGGGCTGCCGGGAAGGCTCACACTAGATGCCACATATCCCATGCACCTGAAATTGGCGGGGTCCTGAGTTCCGACTCTGCAGGGAGAAAGGACGGACATGGACTTGAGGGGATAGCAAAGAAAGGTATGAGTTTGTTGAGCCTGCGTGGTTGTGGAAGCATTTTAATTGAAAACCTGACTGAGCTTCAGACAAAAAGTCCAACTTGTTTCCCAGACAGACACAGAGACAAAGATAGACAGACAACCACCCTCACCCCACACACACTCTCCCTGCCACAGACATGTGAAACCATTATATGTATCCGTAAGGACGTTGGGGACTTAACGTTTGAGAAGAGGACTATAGACATTACTTCTCTTCTGTTTGATATTTTCTTTTTTGTACGTTATACAATAATACGCCCAAACTGCCTTTCTTATGCTGAATTTGGCATGATGTCTACTGGCTACCACTATCGCTCGCCAGCCAGTAGCTCAGTGCTGGCGGTGTTTGTAGTAGTGTTTGTTTCTGTAATTATTGGAATAAATATTTTATTATATTTCATCCTTAATATTTAAACATGAATGGAAAAGAGGAAAGCCAAAGTGTTGACACGAATGCTGAAACTCTTGCGAGGAATAGCGTGGCCCCCTGGAGTGTTTAATTTTTTAGCTTCAGTTGGACACTCATTAGACCTCGGAGTTGATTGCAGTGTTCAGTTTTAAAGGAAGAAAAAAAAACCACAAAGAATAAGTTGGGAATATGTTGAAGATGGTCTAAGAGGCGAGGTATGATTAGAGATTTTACTTTATTTCTTAAGTTTTTGGGTGAGGGCTTCCCCTTATAATAGGTAAGGGTTTGTTCAACTTTTCTATATTTGCTTTCAATATCTTCTTAGGAATTCATCATGTGTAACAATAGAAAATTGTCCCTCTACCCCATCAACTTTCTGCCTTTCCACAAATGAGCATTGTCTTTGTCCCCTAATATACTAGTTCAACTACTTATTATATGTGTTAAAATCCATGCATCCCTTGTGACTATTTTCAAAACTATAAAAACTCCTTTTTAGCACTTTGTTCACCACACGTATTATGTTTATTCCTTTATTGTGTGTCTACCTTTGAATACGAGTAGATAGGGGAATTCTTCCTAGGGACACAACCTATTAGAATTATTGAAAGGCAACTCTAAACCACTGTGGGAGATTTTCTGGGAAGGATTTTGCTCCCTAATAAAAAGAGTGGTTGAAATGAGATATCTTGCTCCTTCCTGCCTGCTTTGCACAAAGTTAGTTAATAATGCTTGGAGCTGCATTGAAAGACCATGAATCATGGGGCTGAAATTTGTCATAAATAAGAGGCTGAAAGTGTGGTCAGAAGGATTGATCAGATAACAACTAATGACCGCTTGAGATGAAGATAATCTTGATATATGTTCATCATTGAAGCATCAAAAAGAGCACGGAGTCTGTAGTTCAGGCAGGTTCTTTTTCCGTTGGGAGTTAGTGGTTGGTTCGCAAACATTAGATCATGAACTTGAGATGATCCGTCAGAAAACAAGCATCAAACAATACACTAATATGATTGTTCCAATGTAGGGCTGGCAACTCACACAAAGCATTAAAATATATATATCTATTTCTTCCACTGAGCTTTTCACAAGAAGACAAGCTAATCAAGTCCTGTTACACTGAACTTGACCAAGACACACTTTCTATAGAGAAGCATTCCACATAGGATGGGTCTCTCTGGAAGCATCTATACAGGATGGTTTTCTCTTTGAAGAACGTTTTCATTTTTCCTGTCCTGATGAATAGAAGCCCAGTTGTCTTTCCCGTTACCTAAATTAGAAAGCTGGGCCTTTGCCTCTTCATCTCCAGCCATTTTCTCATTTGCAAACTATTTGTAGCCTTTGCTGTTTCCTCTTCCTATGTCCTCCTCTGTTTCTGTTGGTTTGACCATTCATCATTGCTTGCCTAGGTTACTGCAATGATGTCCCAACATGTCTCCTTGTCGCCTATGTCTTCGTCTCTAATCCAGTCTTCAAACTTCAGGCAAATAATCTTTTCAAAATGCAAAGCTGATCATGGCAAATATTTGATTTGCCATGATTTGCCAAATATTTGATGCCTCCTTGTTAAAAGGTAAAGTCCAAACTTCTAAGCATCACTACTAAATAAATCCAAGGGGTGGTTCTTAGTTGAGCTTCTGGCTATGACTTTTCTTCCTAGCATCTTGAAGTCTAATCAGCTAGAATGACCATTCAGGTCCCTGGTGGGCCAGGCTGTTTCATGTCTCTCTGCCTTTCATCACACTGTCTCCACTGCTGGAAATAAAACCCGTCCCCACTCTGCACACTGAGGTCTGGTATCACCACTTCTGTAATGCTATTCTGGCCATCTTCTCAGTACTCAGGAAGAATTGGCCATTTCCTCCTCGGTGCATACACCCTGGTCCCAATCCCACTTTTATCTATCTCTGTGTTACTTTCTTACTATGTTATATTTTTTATCGTCTTAGAAATTGTTCTTCCCATGTGAGATGGTGAACTTCTGGAGACAGAAATCATTCCTAAGTTGTTTGTCTTTTCCTGGAGCTTAATATAGTGCCTGGCACATACAGGACACTCGGTCTCAGAAATTAGATGTTAAATAAATAAATAAATAAATAAATAAATAAATAAATAAATAAGAGACTAAATGGATGATGGTGCGATACTAGAAAGTTAGGTTTGCTTCATAATTGATGTTATTTAGAGCAAAAAGAAACTTAATCCAACCCTTTCATTTTATCGTTCTAGATTGCACTGTCCAAATTATTTAGCAAACATTTGGAATGTGGCTCTTCTGAATCGAGATGTGCTATAAGTGTAAAATATACAACATAGTTCAAAGCACCCAAAAGAGAGAGTGTATATTTAATTAATAATTTTCATATTGATTAGATTTTTATAATGACATTTGAAATATTTTGGATTGAATAAAATAATTAAAATTAATTTTGCCTTTTTTTACTATTTAAATATATGACTACAAGAAAAATTTTAATTACTTATGTGGTTCACATTTGAGACTCACCTTATATTTCTGTTAGATCGTGTTATTCTAGAACAGGAGTTAGCAAACTAAGGCATATGGGTCAAATCTGACCAACCTCCTGTTTCTTCATGCCTATTAACTAAGAACTTTTTTTTTTTTAATTTTTAAATGGTTACATTTTAAATGTTTATATAAGTACCTGCCTAATAACCTTGATTTGACTTCTGGGCCTCAGAGCCTAAAATATTTACTATCTGGCCCTTTTAGAAAAATTGTTGACCCTGTTATAGAAGACAAAGCCCATTGTGGTGAAATAAAGCAGTAATGATAACAACACATAGTAGCTATTGCCTTAATAATACGAACCCACACATCAGGTGTTCTATGTGTCATGATCTGTTCTGAGTGCTTTACTTGTAGTACCTCATTTCTTCTTCATACCTTGTTAAGCTAGCTGCTATTATTAGCTGGGTGTTTGGATAGGCAATTGGGAGACAGGGAAGGGAGCTAACTTGCCCAAGGATGCATAGCTTGTAAGAGTATACACAGGATTTTAACTCAGGTGTCTTTTTTGAGGTCACATATCTAAATGTACAAGAAGACTTTGAACCTAGACTTTGCACTTCAAGTCCAACAGAGCTGGAGTATTGGGTTGCTAGAGGGTTACAAACCCCAAGGTAGGGATGGTGGTGGGGGGGAGTCAGGAGGCTGTTTTGTGCAAGTGGCCATCTGTATTGAGGCACTTGGGGTAGAGTTCTGGGAATCACATGGGGTGCAGAAGAGAAAGCTAAGGAAGTCAGAAAATCAGCATTTAGTAAAGCAAACCAGGAAAAAGCCAACCAGGACATACATGTGAAGGGACAACCCAGAGGGAGGAAGCAAGTTCCAGGAAAGAACCAAACAAAAAGGCACAGGAGAATTCGTGAAGAAGCTCAGGAGATGAAGTCTGGGGAGATTCAAGGGGCTAGAGCCTTGTTTTTTATACTTATATATATAGGTGTGGTGGGAGGTATTTTATTCTTTGTTGTTTAATGAATATTATACATTTATTTTTGAATAGGTAATTCATGTACTTGCACTCAATTTAAAAAGTACACAGTGGTATACCATTTCAATTCCATCCACCCTGTTTGCCAACTACCCAGACCCTTACTCCAGAGGCAGTCACTACTATTCATTTGTTACCCACCCTTCCCCCTCCCCCAGATTTATTGAGATATAATTGACACATAACATTGTGTTAAGTTTAAGATGCACAATGTGTTGATTTTATATACTTGTGTATTACAAACTGATTACTACCATAGTGTTAGATACACTTCTTTATATTTATATTTATGTTATTCTTTTCTCAGAGAGAAGGAGTTTTTCAAGAGTCCAGTAGGTTTAGGTAAGAATGTTAACTTTGATATTAGCCATGGTTATACACGTAGTGCCCTGTATGTTAGAACTCTCTCACTCTATGCTATAAATTCTTGTACAAGATGCAAATTACATCTGTGAACTGTACAGTGAAGTCATTCAAATGAAAAGCACCACTTCTGAAGGTGAAAGACTGTTTTGGATGCTAATTGATATCTCTTCCCAATGAACAGTGTAAGTTTTGGGTTTACATTTTCGATTTATACATATTGACACCAATTGGAAGCACATATACCATTGTCTTGGCCTAGAAGATTTATGGAGACTTTTTGGATTATACGGCTTATTGTGAACTTTTTATCCCAATCAACAGATAAATCCCTTTCATTTAATAATTACTTTTTCATTTAATAATAATTAATTTTGTTTAATAATTATTTGTGATAAAAAGGATAACATTAACTATAAACCATGTAAATACAAGATTTTATAGATACAAGATTTAAAAAAAGTCTTAATCAAACTTTTTTTTCTCTTAATTAGGGAACAAAAGTCAATCATCAATTCAGAAAATTGCAGCCTTATCAAGGCACAGTTTAAATTAACCTCTGGGTATCAGCCAAACCAGTGTTCTTTTCATCAGAATGCCTTTTCATCAGGGTTTTTATCTAGGAAAGAAAAATCTCATATTTTTTCAACATTTATATAAATCACACAATCTGATTTGTAGAATTTCCCTAGAACATTGAAACAGGTGTTTGGCGGAAGAGTCTGAATGCTCTTTATCTTAAAGCAACAATATATTGAGCACTTTCTAGTTACCTGTCACTGAGATAAGAACTTTATATGTTTTAAGGCATTGAATGTTTATAGTAAACATATGAGTTATCATTATTTGCATATTACAGATGAGAAAACTGAAGTTTAGTAAGTTTTACTGATTTGCCCATGTTCACACTAGACTGGCTTGACTTCAAAACTCAGGCTCTTAACTGTCATGAAATACTGCCTCGCTAATGACTTACATGTTCTAAATTGTTGTAAATCAAGGATTATTTTAAAAGAACTAAGGAATTTCCTACTCAAAGGAATCTTTTGGCAAGTCTTTTCATAAATCATCTAAGCATGTAAGAACAATCCTTTAAATATTTTAAAAAATGGCACATTTTTATTTATTTTCCATAATTAGTGAGTGATTTAGACAGGAAGACAAATATATATTGGCACGTTCTTAAAAGACCAACTTATCTTTTCTCATCTCAAAAAGAACTAGAAAGTTCAATGACTTCCTATGAAAAATTATCAGTGTAAAATTCCACAATCAACTAGAGGAACTATTAGCTTTTTTGTTCTTCCTAAGCTAGCTTCTGGTGTCTTTGTAGCTCCTGAGAGGAGATAGCTTCTGATCCATTATATTGGTTCGTCTCCTCCCCTGAACTAACAATACCATTCAAGACGCCAGTCCACTCCCTTACTCTGAACCACTTCTACGTTTTCATCTGTCAGGATCTGTAGCATTTGACAAGCATCACCCATCTATTCATTCACTCCATAAATATTTATTGACAGCCTATTTTGGGTCATACACTGTGTGCAGGCATTCAATTTCTAGTGTTGAACAAAATAGCTATGGCCGTCTTTCTGAGAGTTCTCAAAATTTTGTGAGGGAGATATATCTTAAGCAAATAAATAAAACCCATAAAACTTGAGAGGACGGATATCATGAATTAGCAAGAATTATTGGAATAATCACTTTGTAATAATGCCATGACCTTGCATTAACTTAATGCTATGCTCTTAAATTATTGGAATGGAGATCTACCTAAATTTTATTGATCAAAACAGCTTATAGCTAGTATTGATGTAAATGGTGCTTACAATTGCTTGAGAATTTTTTTCTCTCAAGCTATTGAAACATTCTTTCTAATATTATATTCATTTTCCCATTAATTAATTAGTCAATTTATTCTTTCATTCAAGCACTGATAGAACTTGTATTGAGGGCCAGTTGTACAGAAGGTATAGTGAGTCATGGCCCTCTGGAAGCTCAGAGTCCAGTGTGGGGGTTATCATACTCGTATGAGCAGGTAGTGATGTCACCTTATGAATGATGCTCGAATGTGGATATCACCAATATACACAGAGAACATGACGTTGGAGTAGCAATCTCTGTCTGGAGGTTGGGAACATTATTTTTCAGAGGAGGTAGTTTTACAGCAAGGTCTAGATGAATGACTCGAACTTCACCTTGAAAAAAAGAGATGCATTCTAGGAAGGAGGAACAGCATGTTTAAAGAACTGGAGGTCTTACTAATTTGAGAGGGAGAAAGGAAGTCAGCTTGGGGGAGTATAGGAGTGTAGGTGAAAGGCCAGGGATGAGTAATGAGTCTGAAGAGAAACACTGGAAATGGACCATGGGGCATCTGCGTGCTGCAGAAAAGGCTGAACTTTCTCGTTGGTGATGGGAAATGTCTGACTTTTATTAATTTGACAGTATAATCTGAATTTTTCAGGTTTAGCTTTCCAGTGAGAGATGCATGGGAGTGTGGGGCAATGTGTGTCTTAGAAGCCTGTTAAGAGGCTGTTAAAACACTGCAAGAGAGAAATTATGAGAAAACCAAATTAGGGCATTGTAGGGAAGATGAAGAAGGAGAGTAGATCTTAGAGGCATTTTAAAAGTAAAATCAATTGATTTTGTTGTTGTTAATAATCTGCTGTACATGTAAAGGAAAGGGCAAAATCAAGATGGCCACCATATTTTTGTGTTGAGTGTCACTGCAATGTGACACCATTAATTTAGAGTGAGAAAACAGGAAAAGGAGCAAGCACAGGGCGGGGATGATGGTAAATTGTATTTGAGACACTTCCGGGTGGCGCCCTCTCTGTTTAGGCAACGTGGATGTGGAGGCACTGCCAGGGGGAAAGGATACAGAAATGAGTGAATTATAATCCCCTCCTTGAAGGAGGGTGTAATCTAGGGGAGGTGGCAGGATGTGAGCAAGTGATTTCAAGAGAGCAGGTATCTTAGTCTATTTGAGCTGCTATATAAAAATATCACAAATCAGGTGGCTTATAAACAACAGAGATTTATGTCTCACAGTTCTGGAGACTGGAAGTCTGAGATGAAAGTGCCAGCGTGGTCTGATGAGGGCGTTCTTCTGGGCCGAAAACATCTCATTGTATCCTCATGGAAGGGGCTAGGGCGGGCTGTGGGGTCTCTTTTATGAGAACATGAATTTCATTATGAGGGCTACACCCTCATGACCCAAGCACCTCCCACAGGCCCTGCCTCCTGTTACCATCACATTGGACATTAGAATGTCACCATAGGTCTTTTTGGTGAGCACACAAACATTCAGACCATAGCAGCGTGTTTAAAGCTAAAAGACAAAACACCATTAAATCACAACAGGAGGTACAATACAATGAGAGGATAGAAACAAACTTCAGCTCCCCAGTTATCCCTGTTTAATGAACGAGTGTAGTCAAGGCAATGAGTTTCTACACATTAGCACTCTTGGGTCTTTGATTTGGTTTCCTGGGCAAGGATTTTGTCTGGTTCCATGGTTTCTAGAGCACGCTGATATTTCTAACAAGTAAATACTTGTTAAACAATAATGAAAATAGTATTTGCCTTCTTTAAAAATCTTACCTCCATTTCTATCTTCTTCTTCCCACAGCTGCTTTCTTTTGGCTGGAGTTTTAATTGTTTCCTTTCATATCCTTTTTCACTGAATATTTCCTTCAGTCTTTTTTTTATATGGCACCATCAGAGTTTTTGCCATTACAAACATTTTCATCCTCCACTACCCTTTCACTACTTTGAGCTACTTTATCCTCGAGAAGATAATGAAAAAGAAGGCTGAATTTCATATTCAACATGTATTAATATCATAAATATTTGGGCAATTTCTACAATATCTCTTATTCAAACTTTCCCACTGAGGATTCTTTTTAAAAATATATATATAAAGGGACAACTAGAGAAGGTATTATTTAAAGGATTTAGGCAATTGGAAAAGATTCTTCAAAGGATAATTTTGGTGTGAGAGTTAGAGAGTGTGGTATAGAAAGCAAATTATCTTAACTAAACCTCTTTCTCATTGTTTGGTAATAGTATATATATTAGAATAGTATATTTTAATAAGTCATTAAAATTATAAAAAATAAAACTTTACTTTTATTTTGGGAGAATATGCCCTACTTCTATTAATTAATAGTTACAAAGTCTATGCCAAGGGAGTGTTATAGATTCAGGGTTGCCATAGTGAGGTCCCCGTGGGCAGCTTTTCTCTACTGAGTCCCTTCTTTAGTGAAGGTGAATACTTGGATGGCCCCTTACTAATAATCAGGGTAAGAATTTAATTTGCTTTCCATAGTCCCTGTTCTTTCTTTCATCTTTCTCCCACAGGAACAGAGAGATTATCACATACAAACTATAGCTATTTTTACTTCTGTCCCTGGCTTTCACTGCCTTAGCAGGCCTTGTAGAAAATGAAGTAAAATGCCACAATTGCTTCAGCAATAGTTTCTTTTCAAATCAGCTTCTGAGGCAGAATTTGGAGTGGCCAAATAAGTTTAAATCAGAAAAGTTTTCCTAAAGCGTGTAATATATTTCAAAGTTATTAACCAACAGTTAAAAAGAAACTCTAGACAAATACTGTACGATCTGACTTACGCGTACATGTGGAATCTAAAAACAAACCATCAAACAAACAAAAAACCCCATAAAACAAACTCATAGAAAAAGAGATCTGATTTGTAGTTACCACAGGTAGTGGGTATGGGGAGGGAGAATTGAATGAAGGTGGTCAAAAGGTACAAACATCCAGTATTGGAATGAATGCACAACAGGAGGGCTTCAGTTAACACTGCTATATGGTATACATGAAAATTAGGAGAGTAGATCCTAAGAGTTCTCATACAAAAACATTTTGTTTCTATCTATATGAGATGATGGATGTTAACTAAACTTATTGTGGTAATCATTTTATGATATATGCAAGCAAATCATTATGCTGTACCCCTAAAAACTTAGGCAGTGCTGTATCTCAATTACAGCTCAACAAAACTGGAAAAGAAAAGAAACTCTAACATGGAGCCACAAAATGGATTCTCCCCAATCCTCAGAATCAGTTTCAAGGTAGAAGAAACAAATGAAAATTTATCATTCTACATTGTTAATTGAGACATAGCTAATACTGGTAAGAACATTTTTTTTGTTTATTTGTTTTCTTGTTTTTTAAAATTTTTTTTGGGGGGCAGCAAATATTTTGGAACAGTGTGTTTTTCCAGGACCCATCAACTCCAAGTCAAGTCATTGTTTTCAATCTAGTTGTGGAGGGTGCAGCTCACAGTGGCCCATGTGGGGATTGAACTGGCCACCTGGGTGTTATGAACATTGCGCTCTAACCAACTAAGCCAACCGGCTGCCTTTTATTTTATTTATTTATTTTTTTCTGGGCCCTCAAACAAGTCTCTGCTCTTTGGCTCCCTTAACTATAAAATGAGAGATAATATCCTCTCCACAGTGGTGTGAATAGCATCAAATGTGACATGTGAAAAACTATTTAGGATAATAAATTACAGTAGAATACAAGCATATATTCAAGTATATGGTGATGTTTATATAAATATATGTTTGACACTATATAGTGTCTCATGTTTATATTACATAAATATATGTTTCTATAAACACGTAACAGGTTTTACAATTGTATGAGGATCTCTGTAGGTTCTGACTGATGTTTGGGGGCTGGATTTGCTCAAGAAGGGGTCAAGGACAATTTCATGTTTGGTACAGGAACCTCTGCCTCTGTTTTCATGCCTACATTATAGGTATTTCTCCTTAAGTATATAAACACATGCATTCAAAGTGCTAGGAATACTGAGTAAATTGCAGAAATTCAGGAAGTAAGCACAGTATAGAAAAATAAACTCAATTCATTCAGTCCTTCCTGTGGGCCAGACATTGGTAGTAAGCATTTTATACGTAGTAACTCATTCATTCCTTGCAACTATTCTATGGAGTTGTTATTGGGTTGGTGCAAAAGTAATTGCGGTTTAAGAGGTTAAAAATGATTGCAAAAACTGCAATTATTTTGCACCAACCTAATATTATATTCCCCATTTTACAGAGTAGGAAAGTGAGGCATATGGGAGTTGCAGAACCTGTCCAAGACCACACAGTGTGTAAGTGGAGGAGCTGCGATTTGAACCCAAGTTTTCCAGTTTCAGTGAGCACTAACTTAACCAAGATGTGAATTCGCTTGGGTTTCATGTGATAAAGAGTATATTATTTCATGTTAATATGTTCAAGCAAAACAACTTCCGCAAATCAAACTAATGAAATGGTCATTAGCAAGTCAGTGGTACGAAAACGACAGGAAAACTCTTAAGACATTTTTGAGATAATGGATAAAATTAGAATATGAACTGGGTACTAGATGAAATTAAAGGATTATGGTTATTTTTGGTGTTTTAATGTATCAGTTGTGCGGAGGTAAGAAATGTCCAAAACTGTAGAGAAGTGTAAATGGGCTTATCTGAGCCAAACTGACAACAGTTGCTGGGAAGCTAAATCTCAATGGAGTAAGAAAATGCTTTGGAGAGTGGCAGTTTTGCAATTTATTTTATACATTAGAATCAAAGGAGGAGATGTAAGGAGGGTTACATGAAATCCATTGGTGGTAGATTAAGGAGGTGGGAGAAAGCAAAGCAGGGACATCTCTGGGATTGGATAAAAAATAAAACAAAGAAACACATACTTCTTTTACATTAGTGGGCACAGGATAGTTAATAATTAACATTTTCAGGACATAGAGGTGGTATTCGGGGAACAAGATAACAATGAGGGGTTCTATAGTCTGGTGCTCTGTAGTGGTAGGTTGTGCCCTGAGGGGTCCAGAAAAAGGGATTCCTGACATTCCAAGGGTATGTTGTCTTAGATGCAAAAGACAATAGATGGGCTCACTTAAGGTAAAGATTGACCTTTGTCAAGGAAGCTACAGGCCTAGGATGTGACTACCCACCATGACCTGCTTTTAGTTAGGGATTTTTATGTTCAGGCCATCCTGTGTGGTTCATTTCAGTCTCTGAGTTTATAGAGCCCGCTATGTGATCCTCCCCCGAGCTTGTCAGGTTTAGTATGTGGCCCCTTTTTCGTCCTCAGTTGTTATATAAGAAAATGTTCTTATTTTTTAGAAATTCACACTGAAGCATTTTGAAATGTCATGGTACCTTGGATTTGCTTTTAAATAGTTCATGAAGAGAAAAAGCAAGAAAATGCGTGTGTGAGAGAGAGAGGATAAATAAAGCAAGTATGGCAAAATTCTGACAATCATTGAATCTGGGATATACGGTATTTATTTTGCTATTCTCTCCACATGGTGTATATTTAAACAGCTTC
Organism: Rhinolophus sinicus; assembly: GCF_036562045.2. NCBI lineage: Eukaryota > Metazoa > Chordata > Mammalia > Chiroptera > Rhinolophidae > Rhinolophus > Rhinolophus sinicus. The sequence continues at coordinate 15,330,181 of NC_133766.1, read as the reverse complement.
ATAATAAAAATTTGAAAAAATCAGTTCACTTAAGTTCACAGAAGCCCAGTGGTAATGCCAACATCAATATGTGACAAATGAACGTGGTACATACAGAGGAACAGCTTAATAGCACAAGCGATTCACATGGAAGTGTCATTTTAAGCCACAAAATTGCACTGTTTACTTTTCATGTGTTAGTGCTTTTGGAAAAAGAAACAAAAACTAGAAAGGCAATAATATCATCTAAGTCTGTTTGTTTACTAGGAATAACCCTTGTATAATTGTTTTAATGTGTTGTAGCTCCACATTTATTTTTAGCATTTTTTGTTTTATTGGTTAATTCAAAACATAAACACTTCCTGGCTTGAGCAAAACCAGCATGTCACTTTCACACCAGAGAAAGGTCATAATCACTTGTTGTGTCTCATTTGAACTTTGTGAAAAGGCAAATTTTCACTTTTTACAAGTAGGAGGTAAATATATTTGTAAAGATTTTTTTTGCAGTTAATTGCAGTCCAAACTACCAAACATTTAAAAAAAAAAATCGTTTTTTACAACATTCACAATCTAGTTTTATGAGAAAAAGATAAATGGAAACTAAATATTTGATGAAAGTTCTTTCTATTTAAAAAAGTATATTTCTAGCTATATTACATATCAGTATGGCTTTTGTCCAATTCTTTTTATTTTCTTTTTCTATAAATAATTGTCTTCCCAAGTTGGATACACCGACTTCTGAAATATTTTAACAAAATTTATATTTGCATATAAAAGTCCACAATATTTTTTCTGAAGTCCTCGCAGTCAGGTATCTTTCGGAATTTAGACTATTTGAGATTATAGGGAAGTAATATTTTGCATATAGTACAACATGCAACATAGCGCCCCCAGTGGCGTCTAAGAGGGCAACTTGTAGTCAAATACATTCATATGTCTGCAATGAAAAGTATAAATATTTGCATTAAGCGGGTTAAGAGTCTAAGGAGCTTCAGTTTAGGTGAGATTTAACTACTAGATGAAAATACCCTGACTCCCGACTAGTGACTTTGGGTTTTCAGTGCCCTTGGGTTTCTGGATTGCAGATGAGAGAACGCGGAGCTGTAAAACTGTGGGGAGGAGAAACCACTTCAGCGTCAGATAGATTCTGGTCTAAATCTTAGCAGGACTTTTATTAGCCTTGTGACTCACTGGCCCTCATTTATAAAATGGAAATAGTATCTACTACGTAAGATTGTCGTGAAGATAATTTATGCAAAATGTTTAGCAGAATGCCTGGCTCAGGGTCAGAAGTCAAAAAGCAGTAGCTATTATAATACCATTAGTGTTATTATTATTAAACATAAGACAGGGGAAAACAGCGTATTTTATTCTTTGAAGTTACTTCTGCAGCTAGCTTTAAGCACTAAAAATTATTTGACCTATTTCACCCATGTTATTTGATAAGCATTTGTTGAACACATATGTACTGTATACAGAACATTGAAAATTCAGAAAACAGTCTCTCTCCTCTCAGTTTTATTCCTTGACCCATCATGTGTCATTTAGCAAAAATTAATAAAGTAATCATATCATAAAGGCATATTGAATATATCACATTTCACATGAAAATTACTAGTATGCTTGCACAATAAGGCTTTCCCTAAGCTTCAGATTAGCAAGCGTTCAAAATTAGGATTTTTCTCTAAATGGGTAAAAAAAACCTGATCTCTTTTTTGAGGCTTGCTATATTTATATTTTGGTTTTTATAAATATGTATGGGAAGTTTATATTAAAGATTTTGTAATTTTTGTCCTTTTATTTAATTAAACATTTGAAAGAATGCATTTTTTCCACATTCATAAGTGATCATACTATTTCCTCATATTTTCCAGAGGAGAAAAAAATAACTATATTTGGGTGGAGATAGAACATGGAATGGAAAGTTTTAGCCCCAAAGACTTTTTTTTTCATCAAGTTATGAACATGTGAACATGGAATTATAATTGAAACCATTTTGTATACTTCACCATCAAATTCATACTGAAAAGAATGTTTCACTAATTTAAACAACAGATATAGACAACTCTCACTAGTCCACAGGATTTATTAAATATCTGCTACAGAACCACTGTAGTAACTATGGTGGATGGTAGATGAAGTAACTGGTAAGATATTAAGGGTGGTAGCTACATGTGGAACAGCTAAATGAAGCCTGGAGAGAATTCTAACTGTGTTTTATACTGAACTCAAAAGTTTTTGAGATGGTTCAATGCAAAACAATTATGTTTATGTAGCTAATGTTATCTCCTAGAGCTGATAAATTGAAACAAAAATTTCCCTTTACCTCTCATACTTTTCTTTTTTCATTGTTCACCCTTTAGTGATGATTTAAGTGAGCAGTGAAGAGACCAAAAATGAAGCAATAAATAAATATAAAACAAGCATCTGAAGAGAATGTTAGGGCAAAGAACCCTAGAGATAATTTAACCTAAATCGGCTCAATTTACAGTAAATATAAACCGAGGCCCACAGAAATTGAAATATGCCTAGTTAAATCAGTTCTAAAACCCGGGCTTCTGAAAGATCACCTCGCTGCTCTTTCCTCTTGAGTCTTGTTCTGCTGTGGTACCTTTTACGTATTAGATACTCAAATGGAGTTGACGAATGGAGTAATTGAGAATTGATTTTATATTTGTACAGGTAACATGAAGATGATTGAAAATACAAAATGGAAGTAAATGAACTACAATACAGGTTTTTGTACAAATACTTAAACATTTTTCTTCATACGAGGCTTAAAAATTTTAGCTACATTTCAGTGTTGGTCTTTCACAAGATTAATAAGCTTCTCCATCTTTGGCTAACGTCTCCTTTCAGGAGACACAGTCTACATATATCACTCTCCACTCCCATCTGGGCTGTCATCCATTCGTATCCTGGCCACATACCACCCAACCGTCTATGAATTTGGCACTTGACCCAGGTACCCAATTCTTGCATCATCCTGGGTGGTGCTCATGCAGGTGGTCCTTTTGATATGCATTCTCATAGTTCCTTGACTTAATGCCCAAGCTGTCACCTACAGTTGACTTATATTCCTCTGGCATCATTTAGAGCTGCCTTTCCACTAACACCTCAAGTTCCTGCTTCTGTCCACAATCTCTTACCTTTCCAGGTTTCTCTGTCCCTTACTGTGCTTCTACCTAGTATTTGACCTCACCAAATTCTCCAGCCTCTGTAGCCCTCCTTTTGCTCCCAAGTCACTAGCCCCACTCTGGCTTCCCTTCCTTGTTTCGAAAGAGCCTACGGTCCATTGTAACACAATTTTGCCCATTTTTGTGGCTCACTTTCCTCATTTCTTTTTGTCACACCCTCTCTATAAACCTTTCCACTCTGATGAAATGAATCACCTTATTTCTGTACTTTTCTGCAAAAATTGCCCCCAAGTTGAGGATGTGTGCCCCTATGAATTCACAGCCGCCAACCTCAGCTCTGTCTTCTTTGCCACCCAGAGGTTATAAATCCTTATAGTTTTCCTTTGTGAGTTCCCATTTTAGTTCCCTTCAGATACTAAACTAACCTCTTTTCTTAAGCTCTTTTGCATAGTTAGGACCCTGATAAACTCTTGAGGTTGGCTATTTCAATCTCCATTTTTTTTTAAATGCTAAATTTTCTTTTCAATTACAGTTGACATACAATATTATATTAGTTTCATCTTAATCTCCATTTTCAACTCCTTTCTCTCTTGCCCGACCCTACTACACAGGTAATAAAAAGGTGAAAAGTCTTGAATTTTTCGTCTCCCTTATAGCTACTGTAGGTGACCAAGTGATACAATTTTTTCCAACTAAGCACAAGCTGACATCTTTGGGTGCTTTTCTTCCTCTTTGTCCCCTTCCCTTGTGGAACGTGAATGTGAAATCTAGGAGTGCTGCATCCATGTTGATAGTCATGACTTATAAAGCTCCATGCCAAGGACAGGGCAGCAGAAAGCCAGAAGAGCGATGAGACATCGATGATTTTGTGGAGCTATTGTGCCTGCAGTGACCCCCTACAGCAGCCTAATCTTTCAAGTTTAACAAAGGAGTGGTTTACATTTGTCATGGCTGTTTCCTCTCTTCTTATTGACTTCTCAAACCACTGTACTAAAATTGTTCTTGAAAAGATTGCTCCTAACTTCATTACAAGTTTCCAGTTAACTAAGTTGAGTTTCCTGGAACATTTGCGTTATTGATCAAACTCTCCTCGAAACTCTCTCTGCCTCTGGCTTCTCCTGATTTTATTTTTACCTCTAAAACAAATCCTTGTCAGTCTCTCAATTCCCCCCTCGACTCTCCCCATCCCCAATTCCCTCAATTTCCAATTTTGCTCTTTTCCAAACTGCCCCGTGAGTGATGGTGTCTTGGGAAGCCCTCCTTTGCCCCTTCAGGCTTTTACTATTTATAATCTCCATGATTAATCGCCTACTCTTTGATTTAAATACCAACACTATTCTGGAGTCTCTCAAAGACGAATCTCCTGTTTAGATTTCTCTTTAAAGCTGTATCTACAGCTCCTGAAAAGGTATCTCCACTTGGATGTTGTACTGGTTAAGGTCCAGTTAGGAGATGCACAACACATGAGTCGCTTGCGTACAGAACATTTAATACAAGGAATTGTGAACTAGTGAAAAGTGATTAACTACTGAAAGGGGCAATAGATGGCTCTAAAGTTACAAATTAGTAGTCATAGAAAGCAACCACTACCTCTAAGGTTGGGGAAGAATGAAAAAGTAAGAAATTAAGAATTTTGAAGAGTTCCCCTGTCCCTGCTCCCAGGACTGAAGTTCAGACATCTCTGGAGAGGGCCTGGCTGCCAGAGGGACATGAACTGATGAACTGTACTGGTTGATCACCTTACCAGAGGGCACACGGTGGGAGCTGATCTGAGGGGCTTCTGAGGTCAGCGCCCTGGGCCTCCCGCGTGCTTACTTGCTTCCTGCTGCTGTGGCCTCTCGGAGTCCCTCCAGTGCTGTGTTGACAAAGCCTAACATTGAGCCAGCTGGCAAAGGAGAAATGTTTACAGGGTCCGGCTCCAGTACCCAAAGTAAAGAAGGGTGGCTTTGGGGCTTAGAGACAAAAAATGGATAACTGGCACACGTGGTCACTTGTAACGCCAAGTCAATCTGTCAAAAATAGAAGTAATTACTTTTCCCTCTGTTATCACCCTCTCCCCAGCTATACAAACTAGAAACCTGTAAGGCATGCTAGACTCTTTCCTTTTCCTAATACATTTAATCAATCAACAAGTCCGGTTGATTCTACTTCCTAGAGGTTTATTCATTTAATAAATACCTATTGAGTACCTCCTGTGTAACAGGCATCATTCTTGCACTGGAGACATATAGCAGGGACCATAACCAGGTAAAAATTCCTACCCACATGGAACTTACAGTCTAGGATTGAGGGGTGGGGCATAGATGAGAAACGAATAAGTAAAGTATTATCCAGCATATTAGTAGATAATAAGGACCACAAATAAAATTAAACAGGGAGAGGGGATAGGAAGTGTTGAGGCTTGTATTTTGATATGGGGTGCTCAGGGAAGCACTCATGGAAAAAGGGGCTTTTGGAAAAAGATTTGAAGGAGCTGAGGGAAGAAATATTTTGGGGAAGAACCTTTCAGAAAAAGGGAGAAACAAGGGGAAAAGCTCTCAGTCAGGAGTATGCCTGGTGCATTTGGGGATAAATAGCAGGAGAAGAGGTCAGAGAGGTGACAGAGGACAGGGCTGTGTGGTCTTGTGGGCCATTGAAAGAACTTTGGTTTGTGTTCACAGTATGATTGGAGACCTTTGAAGGACTTTTGAACGGGGGAATGATATAATCAGATCTAAGTTTTGTTTGTTTGTTTGTTTGTTTTAGTTTCGTGTGTACCAGATCTAAGTTTTAACAGAATCACTCTGGTTACTGAGTGAGAATGGTCTGACGGGGAAGTGAGGAGGCAAACGGGGAGACCAGTTGGGAGGTTTTTGTGAGAATTCAGTTAGTGCCTTCCCTAATGTGGTAGAGGAGGGGGGCATGAGAAATGGTCTTCCCCTGGCTATATGTTGAGGTCTTTCTGTCATCTGTCCCCACACAGTCATTGTCTTAGAACTTGTTCTTTGTTCTCCTTATTTTCTCCTAATTCAGCTCCTTTCTTTCATCCCTCACTAAAGTTTATCTTTCACACCAAGGGTATAGGAATCTTTCTACAACACGATTCTGATTTTCTTAACAACTCGACGCCCCATCTCCAATAGGATAGAACCAAATTCTTAGCATGGCATACAAGAGCTTTTCATGCTCTAATTTTTTTTTTAGCCCCCAGCAGTGTGCCACATGCTGTATACAACCCAAGTTACACTCAGATCTTCAAACTGGCCTTGACCTCCCTTTCCTTTTTGCCTTTTCACATTCTGTCCCTTCTCTCTAGACTACTTTAGAATATTAGTTTTGAACACTTCAGTGGTTCAGGAAGTCTCTGACCACATCATGCCCAGGTTCTCTGCCTCTGATCTGGCTCTAATTACCCCACGCATTGTTTTATGAAAATACATATGCCTTACTGTTTGAGGTCTGTCTCCCTCACTAGACTGAGAGCTCATTGAAGGGCATGTACATGGTTTTCATGTCTGTATTCACATTTAAAGTACATAAACATTTATGGAATGAATAAGTTGATCTAGTAAATGAGAAGTAAAGGTTAGCACATCTAAGGCTGATGCCCCACACAGGTCTCGCAGATTGGGGTTGTGCTCCAGCAAAGCTCCATGGAAACCAGCTATGGGCTAGAGCGCAGAACAATCCATCCGGGTCAACTGCAAGACTTAGATCTCTGCATTAGGAGGAGGGCAGGAAAAATGAGGGAGAAGGGTGCCTCCCGAACAATGACGCATTCAGCCACCAGCTTGGTCCACCAGATAGCTGTAGCTTAGGGTTTGGACTCCAGACCTCTGCTCATGCCAGGGGTGGAAGTTGTGCTTCTTCCACAAACAAACGCTGATCCAGTGCATGAAGCCGGAGCCAATGTTATGTTATATATGATAACATATTGTATTGTCATGCTCTTCTAACCTCGATCTTATCTGAAAAGGCCTGCTGCTTCCCTGCTCACGTAGTGTAAGGACCTTCCTCATTTTGGAAAGAGCCGGGGGTCCTTTCCTAGGCTCTGAAGTCAGCTCTTCTAGATGTCTTTCACTGTCATAGAAAGCAGTAGGTCAGAGGGCCATCCTCAGATCAGCTATTGTTCCTGTCTCCAGTGCGTCTCGGAAGGAATACTGCTAGGTAATAGCTCCCTATTTGCATGATATTAAGTTTATTAACAAAGAAACAAATCCCCTAAGCTTCTGACTTTAATTTAATAAGGTAGACAAAAATTTCTAAGAATAAGATAAAAATTGTTTTTTGTTGCCTGGATCAGAATAATCTTCCTTGCATATAATTTAATACTATTGGAGATGTATTGAGATTGGTACACCGGGGCCAGGTACTTAAAAAAGACCCCAGGCAGAGCCTTTAAGTCATGATGGAGAAGAAATTAGCACAAAATTTTAGTGATCCCTAAAAAGCTTTAATGAAGAAATATGCTGCTGGGTATTTTGGTTGGACTTCTGAGACTATCTCCCCGCTTTTTAGTCTCAGGCTATCTATCCTTGATTTCCACAAGGATTTCACTTATGGTTTTATACAGTTACTTTCCTTAACAGTCAGTGTCTCCCAGGGATGTTGAAAACCATGGGCCATGATGGTGGGAGCATATGACAGGGTTGGACCCATAGCTCAATATGAGAGTGGAGACTGCAAAAGGAGTCTGCATGAGGCCAAGCCACACATGTTTACAAAGGGGATACCAAGGACGGGTAGACCTAAGCTGGGCATAGAAACTTGAGCCAGGGGGGAGTAAGCGCAGATTTGAACCTGCGAGTTTTTTGTGAAATGAATGCCTTACTTCTCTTGAAGACACTTTTCCAGTGGCTCAGAGTTGCAAGGCTGTGGTAGCTGCAGCTCTGGGAGTACCTTCTTCTAAAATTAATATAAATTGTAATCCAAGAAATACAAGAAGGAATCAAATACTGTAAGAGTGCTAAAAAATTGATGAAAAAATAGTAATTCCTCTCCTTAGTTCTTGACTTGCAGTCTGCTCTCCAAAGGTAAATTATAGACTTTTAGTAACTTCCATTCGTATTTATCTTGATATCTCTAAATATTGTTTATACTATCTCTTGGATTGCCAACTTTAGACATTGTGTTATAAGTTTTGAGTCAGGAATATAGGATTTAGCTCTCTTACAGACTTGCTGCCCAGACTCCCCACTGTCTACATATCCTCAGTTCTCACACCCCATCTTTCCAATATAATCATATCACAACTTGGACTAATCAAAATTTAGGGTTTAAATCTTTATGACTATACAAAAATTATACATTGCTATGCCAAGTAGTATTGTACAACGTCTGACAATTAAGTTTGCGAACTTGTTGTAATGATGTTGCTAACCTTTTTTGATATCAGAGGGATTATTCATTACGAATTTGTACCAACTGGACAAACAGTTCACCAAGTCTACTATTTGGAAGTGCTGAAAAGACTGCGTAAAAGAGTTAGATGACCTGAACTTTTCGCCAACAATTCATGGCTCTTGCATCACGATAATGCACCAGCACACAGGACACTGTCTGTGAGGGAGGTTTTACCCAGGAAATAAATAACTGTATTGGAACACCATCCTTTCTCACCTGATCTGGCCCCCAATGACTTCTTTCTTCACCTGAAGATACAGGAAATATTGAAAGGTAGACATTTTTATGACATTCAGGACATCAAGGGTAATATGACAACAGCTCTGATGGCCATTCCAGAAAAAGAGTTCCAAAATTGCCTTTAAGGGTGGACTAGGTGCTGGCCTCAGTGCATAACTTCCCAAGGGGATTACCTCAAAGGTGACCGTAGTGATATTCAGCAATGAGGTATGGAGCACTTTTTCTAGGATGAGTTCTCAAACTTAATTGTCTGACCTCATATAATTTTATTTCTCTTCTTGAACAAATAGTTTTTTTTCTGCAGTTAATCATTGCGTCATTTCTTAATTTGCTTGAGTTTTCTTTGTACCTATCACTAACTATTTTTATAACCTTCCACGGCATCTAAATTTCATTTTCCATATTTGAAATAAATGAGGTTATCAACCAGGTTCTTGTTTTTGCACGATGATGCCCCTGTGGAGATTTTTGTCTGGATGGCGTTCTTCAGACTGCCTCGTAATTGGCGCCCTGGGGTTTATACCTGGGATTTATCTTTGAGTGTCCTTTTGGGATTCTTTGCTTCCTATATCCTGTGTCTTTTTTCTTCTTGACTTTTTTTCTCACTTGTTTCAGCAGAGCCCCAGCCTTCAGTGGTTTTTGGAAAAGTACATGGGAAATAAATTTATGAGACATCGCATGTGTGAAAATGTATTTATTCTACATTCACGTCTAATTTATAATTTGATTTGGAGTAGAATTTAGGCTTGAAAGTAATTTTCCTTCAGATATTTGAAGGATTTGTTCCATTGCTTTTTAACTTCAAATGTTGTTGATGACTGATTCAATGTCATTTTTTTCCCCCTAATGTTTTGCATGTGATTTATTTTTTCCTCTCTGGAAGCATTTATGATTTCATTATTTCACATTTCAAAATGATGTTCCTTGGTGTGGCCTGTTTTTATTCAATGAGCTATAGCTGGTAGGTCCTTTCAATCTGGAGACTTCTGTATTCAATTAAGTGAAAATTTCTGGTAGTCTTTCTTTGATAATTTCCTCCCAAGCCTTTTATTTTTTTCCCTCTGGAACTTGTATTAATAGAATGTTGGACCTCTTGAGTTTACCTTCTAATTTCCTAATCTCTTCTGCTTTTGTCCAGCGTTGAATTTTCTTACTCCATTCTATGAGATTTCTTGGCCTTATCTTCTAACTATGCTATTTAGTTATTTATTTTGGCTGTTGTACTTTTAATTTCCAAGAATGCCTCCATCTTTTCTGAGTGTTCTTTTTCTATTAACGACATGTTAGGGGAGGGAGACAGTCTGTTTTTTATACAATCCTCATCCATTTTCTGAAGTTTTCACCACTGCACTTCACATCTTCCTTTTGTTGCATGTGTTGCTCGAGGGTCTGAGCTTTCTCAGGCTTTTTGTAGGTGAATAATATTTTCATTAGTGTCACACATCTCTGGGCACTCGTGTTTCCCCTTCTTTTACTCTCTGTCCTTTGCAACTCTTCTCCACTTAATTTCTGTTTTCATTTATTGTGGTTTAAATGTCTCCTGGTTTCATCAAAGATGAAGTTTGTGCTTTAATTCTTAATACTTTTTGCCATTTTCAGATAATTTCTGAGAGAAAGGGACAGGAATATCTACTTTGCCATCATACAACGTGAAATCCTTGGCATAACAGTTTTTCACCCAATAAGTATCAGACTCAGGAAATGCCTGTGACTCTATGCTTGGTTGTTGAGTCTAATAGAGAAACATAACTTTCTCTTTCTACTTACATATGTGTAGCCTGATACTTATTTACAAAATGAGGAAAACATATGGCACCACAAGTTGCCTTAACTTGGGTTAAATTGCAGCTTTATTAAATTAAAATATGTGCTTATCTGAATCCATCCATTTCTGCAGAATTCAGTAAGCTTCATTTTGAACTTGTGCCTAAGCTTAGGCTCTTGACCAGGTGTTTTCCATAGTAAGAGGCTCATAAGTTGTCTCTGAACAAGAATTTCTCTGTTTACTCACTATTGCCTCCTATTAGTTGCGTTGTTTTAAAAATGTGGGTACAGCATTCATCACTACTTAGAAGAGCTTGGTCTGACCAAGTGGAAAGCTATCTCCATGGGTCCCAGCAGAGATGTCAGGCAGTACTGTGCCAGCTCGTGGGGAGCTGTAGCTCGTTCCTGTTGAGATGCATATTTAAGACTCTATGGCCTCCTGAAACTTTGACTACCTTTTGACATTTGGGACGTTCCCCAAGTTGTGATGAGTCTGTTTCCCCAAGATTGAAGTCAGAGACCCAGCTTTCTATTTTTCCTTGTGGGTGAAACACAGGTGTGTGGCCTAGCCTCCACCAATGAGGCTCCCTCACGAAAGACTACAATTCAGAAACTAATGGCATTAAGAAGGTATGTGGGGCACCCAGCCTGGTGAGGGTGGCAGCAGAGATGGCCATTCTGCAGACACAGCAGGACAGAGGCCCAGTAATACCATTGGCAGTGCAAAGTGTGGGCTCCCTGGACAGTGGTGGCAGCAGTGTCATCCTCACTGGGGCAGATCTATGGTATAATTGCGGCATTGTGCCAGGCGGCGGAGCCTCTAAACCTGGGTTTCTGATACTGCCTTCCACTCCCGAAAATATTTTGATATTTGTGGGGGGAAAAAGGCTTTTTTATAAATTAGTGAAAATCAGTTCTATGTGCAAATCTTGCTGATTCACCCATTAGAGTTGAAAACAAGACATCTTCCCCCTCCCAGTTGTTTATTTCTGACATCTAGTTTGAGTTTTGGTTTGGTTCATTTTTGTTACCTTACCCACTTGTGATTGGCTTTACTTCATGTGAGGAAGAGGTTATTTTAATTGATTCTGACGATATGATGCAAGAAGCTGAAAGTTGTCTCCTCAGAAATCATTTCTAAGTAGTTCTAAGCAGGACCCATAAAGTGTGGATCAGACCAGCTTTAGTTTCAGAACTTGGAGGATGGGGGAGCTCCAAGACTTATTTCCTTTCCACTGACCCTCTGTGATTCCTCATATTAGAATTTTTCCAACAAAATACAGTGGGTCCCGGGGCTGAATAAGGTGATCCTTTGCCATGTATTCTTAGAAGAAAATGATTTCGATACATATTTTCAATTTTTTTTTCCTCAGACATATTTTTACATTTTCTGAAGAGTGACACGATATTGATGAATCAACAGTTTCCTGCTCCTTTCGTAACTGGAGCTGAAAGAAGAAGGTCCTCTACTCCTCAAAATAAATAGTACTAAGGAATTCCAATCTGCTGCTTGTGTCCTGAGGAGATACCAAGGGCCTGATTATTTTCTCTTCTGACAGTGGCATCCTGACATCAGGACTTGCCTCTGCTGTGGAAATTGAGCCGTTGTCTGTGAGTCCCACCTTTTGCCCTGCAGTTCCGAGCCTTGGGGAAAATCCCTCATGTATTTTGCTTCTGGGGCCTTCTTAGAGGTGGCCAGTCAGAACTAATTATAAGGGGCATGCATTTTCATTTGTCTTATATAACCAGGGGAAAAATATTTGAATGCAGCCACTTAGGAATGCAGTGAGCATTATAGATGCTTATTTGCATCTCATTTATAGCTTATTTTAAAACCTGTGGTCTCCAAATTTTTCTGATTGCTTCTTGACCATGTATCTTCATTCAATATGTGTATGTTAATGTATAAACAATATATATATATATATATATGTTTATCTAACAACGCATTTTATGTATATGTAAAACATATACAAAAATAGTAACAGACAGGTTACCTTAAAATTAATATAAATAGAAGTTTTAGTGTTTTCATCTTCCACCCTAGTATCTTGTATATCACATAGGGTCTATGCATCCAGTTTTGAAGACATCTATACTCGTCTGTGTGTGGACAGGACAAATAGGAAATGTGATGTCTGAACATTTTTGAGGAAGCACCCTAGTTTCGAAAAAGGCATTTGTGTTCTGCCCAGATTCTCACGCAAAAGGATATGTTTTCTGCCCTTGCACTTGCCTAATCCTTTCTCATGGGTTTTTCTTCTTGCAAGAGAGGCAGAGGAGTAGAATGGAAAGAGAATTGATAAGGCTTTGTCATATGGAAATCACAGCTCTGTCATTAACTAATCTTGTGACGTGGTGCTAGTAAACTGACCTTTTTGAGACTTGGTTTCCTGAAATTAGGAGGGATTCAAGCCAGAAGGATCAGCCTTGGGAGCTGAGGAGGCACATTCTTTCCCTGAGCAAGTGTAAAATACTGTCAGATCTATTATGAGATGGTGCGTATGAGAGGGAACAAGTACTCTTTGTTTGGAAAGGAGGTGGTGTTGGAACTCTGAGCCTCACCAGAGCAAAGAGCTGGAGAGACCTGAAAGTGGTATTCTTGGTAAGGCACTATATCACCGCCAGGACACCACCTACACCACCCCTGACAGGAGGTCATCTAACTTCCAGCTCTCAGGATAGAAAACTCATTTGTTTTTCAAAGTAGACCAATGATTTAAAAAGTATTCCATTAAGAAACAGTTGAATGGAGACTATATATGTATTGAGTGAAAACCAAACAATGGTATCCAAGTGTATCATATCATACAATTATTTACATTTATCGATGTACCTGGCAGCCCTTTAAAGGGCTGAAGTGAACACATCTAAAGACAGCTATCAGTCTTCTCTTAGTCTCCTTACCTTTAAGATAAACATGCTCAAGTCTTGAACTAAGTCCTCACATGCAACGCCTTCCAGACCCCTTCTTGTCTACTTGCTGTTCTGAACACACTGGAATAGGCTGCAGGGTTCCTGGTTGCCAAAAGCTGACTCTCAGAGTGGGTTTTCTGAGCAGGCATGAGCCCTGGAGAGCACTGCCTCACTTTGGGAAGCATCCTTTCCCACCCCTTACCCACTCACTCCAAGGAGTCTATGTGAAAGCAGGCAGGCCTTCGGATCTTCTGGATGGAACTCCATTCTTCACATGTTACTAGGTAACTGCCTTGAAGACTGAAACCTCAAGAGGGGATGCGTTTTTGGATTTCACTCCCATCGTGTCTTTCTGCCTAGGGTGGATCTCTGAAAGCTAAATTTTGTCGGTTTTCTTGGATACTAAAACTTGTTCATGTCATCTGCTTTGCTCTGATACCCTGGATCCTGGCCTTATCTTTGTCTTCGGGACTCCCAATAATAGTCTGTCTGCTCTGTGTGCCCAGATCCTGGGTCTAATTTCTCTAGAATTGCTTATCTTATGGTTATCTCAAGCCTGGAACAGCAGTCTCTCTCTTTCCTCTCAGTGTCTCCAGCTCTTAATGGCTGCACAATTTATTTCATGTTTAAAACACACAGTCTTGTATTGCCAGTTACTCTGATAAGCATGTGTATTGTCTGTCTAGCTGGATTATGCTTATTCTCAGGTAAGAACTAGAGTTTTTCACATCTTGATATTTAATACGCTGCTTAGTGTAAATCTTAGAACAATTTAAATGCTTAATAAATATTTGTTGAGCTAAAGCAATGGCAAGGTGTTACTTTTAGTTTATGGCACTTTGGAAAATTATTAGACTTTTTGGACCAGTCACTATACTTCAAAGAATTTGTGTATTTCCCCTTTGCTGACTTTGTAAGTTATATAACAAATTGGGTATCCCTTTGAGTTTTGGTTGTCAGGAAAACTATAATTTACTTCACTTACTGTGTTGGTTTACTTGCTTCCCTTACTCTCTTCCGTCTTAATTTCCCTATTTCTATTATATTAATTTCATCTTATGCCTCTCTCTTTTATTTTTTAGTAAGATATTTTTAAGTCTTTTAGAGGAGAAAGGATATTATGAATACACTCGTATAAGTCTCTTTTTAGGGGAAATCAAATTGCTTTTATTTATTTTCCATTTTGACATTTAGAAAGTATTAAAGGAACTTAACTGAAAAACATATACAAGGCAGAGAAGGTCTAGATGCCTATCCATTAAAGAAATATTCATCATTTTTGCAAAACAAACTGATTATAGTACTGTTGTTTTTTTTTTGAAAAGAATGTAATCTAAGTTGGATGGAATAATGAACTTCAGATGGAAAAAGAGTCCTGTACTTCAAATAATACTACTAATTTACTCAGAAAAGAGCCATGTGGATAAAGCCCATGTTAGTATGTGAAAGACAAGTAATTTCTTTGGAGTAGACCTGAATGAAATATCTTCCAAACTAGACAAAATACAAGTTCAACATAGAAATACTGAACCTAAATCAATGTTAATGACTCTAAGAAACATGGAGTGACTATAAATAATCAGAAGTTCTGTGTTGTTTTTGAAGTTATTTTTATTTATTTTGGAGTCCTATCTCCATTTTGCCAAAATGTTGTGACAAGGTGAAAATGGTAAGTTTAATATTATCCGTTCTGGAAATGAGAATATATTCCATATTCAAATTTCATAGGACTTTATTTTATATTATTTACTTCAGCACTTTGGTTTTATATTGTTCTCTGATTGATTCAACAAAATATTTATATACAGAAGACACAAATGAGTAAGACCTAGTAATAGACCTTCAAGAGCTTACCATATAATAGAGGAGCTCATAGTCTGGAATTAATGTAATTATATCAGTTGCATTTATCCCCCTTCTTCAAATATATGATGTGTGACCCGAGATGAGTATGATGTCATATTATACCTTGAGACCTCCCTGTTTTGTTGGGTATCTGTTATGACTCACAGAAAGATAAGCAGGATTTTAGCAAAATGGTACAATATTGCTATCAAATCTTTGAGTGAACCCTACCATAAATCACTGCAGTGTTTAAGTCCAGAAAAACAGATTACAACCTTAAAGGAATTAAAAGGAAATAAAAAATATTAAGTTTCAGTCTTAGCTGGTGTACAGAGTTTTCAGAGTGACTGGCACAGTGTGATACATGTAGTTGGTTTTCCACAAACATTCAATATTTGATTGATTATAGAGAAGCAATAATCTAGTGGAACCTGGAGATCTGGATCTCTAAACGATACCAGTTTATAAAGTAGTGTATGTGTGCATTGCAGAAGGGGTCCCCTTTTCTGCTAGAGGCATGAAGGGTATTATTAGATATCGTGGTGATAAAGGATAAATGTATGAGTGATGTTTACAATTGTAGAGTCTGGGTTTGGTCTGAGAAGGAGAAGAATGGTGTTCCCAGACCTGGAAAGGTAATTATTTGGTGGTTGGAAGTTACTCAAGAGATAATTGGCAGGTAAGACATAATAATCTCAGGAGTCCACTAGCAATGACTTTCAGGTGACTGACACATAAAAGATGAAAAATAATGACCAAGGTAAAACAAATGACCACCTTTGGAGAGAAACTATAGGCAGAACGATTCAATGGCCCATCAGATCAAAATATATCAGTTGCTGAGGAAACCAGGAAATCTCAAGCCAGTTTTCAAGTCCTTACAAAAAAAGTAGGGAAAATAAGACAGTATGAAAAACTATAGCCCAAGGTAATTGTCAACAGGTGTCTACAACCGAAGTACTGTAGAACATCAAAGACTAAATGTAGGGAAGTAACATCAAGTAATGCATACCACGTGCCAAGAACATGCTAGCTATTTAAAAAAATATTGTAGAGGAGGATGACATACATCATGTCTGATTGGAGGATCAGAAAAGACTGTCATTAATGTCTTTAAAATAGATGGTTGGTCAGAGATGGTTGGTCAGAGCATCAAATCTGGAGTCAGATGATCTGAATTCTAATTTTGCCATTTAATCATCATGCAATTTTGAGCACATTACTTAAAAAGTTTAAACTTGGGGTTTCTAGTATGTAATATAAGGACAGCAATAGCTGTGTGAACTTACAGAGTGATAGTAAGCACTAAATAAGATGAACTTAAAAATTATTTGTTCTCCTTCCATCTCCATATATTTGATCCTGTTTACCCTTATCTGACACCCCTCCCCCATGGTGGTGAACACACAATGTGATATATAGATGATGTATTACAGAACTGTACACTTGAAACCAAGGTTACTTTACTAGCCATTGTCACGCCAATAAACTTTAATTTAAAAATAAAAATAAAATGACATTTATTCCCCCCAAAACATTATTTGAACATTGTAAAACCTTATACAAATGTAAGTTATTGTTTATAACAAAAGATTACCATTCTATACAAATAAGTTCTCAGTAAGTTTTAGATATTCCGAAAAATGGAAAATTTGAAATTTAACCCTGTTATATCACTGCTGCGGAGTGATAATGATGTGACATATTTCCTTCTAACAGCAGGAGATCCATTGTATATCACTTTATTCTTGGAAAATGAAGTCTAGTTATCAGAATAACCGAATCCATTATTTAGAGTAGGATATTTTCTAAGTAACTTCCTTGAAATACAATTTCTAAAATACTAATTGGTGTTTAACTGCTATTAATATTGGCGAATACGTCAAATTCAACTTCACTTAATATAAATACTAAAAAGATTTTTGGCTCCTCATCAGAAGTAGCAAAGAATCCTTAAGAATCAGGCATTGTTGGGATAATGGGAAACAAGTGTCCATGTCTTCTAATCCTATTTTTTCCTTTTGGCAGTTAGCAGCAGTTGCAGGTACGAGGCAGGTACTCACTAAACATTTTGTGATGGAGGCTCTACATGGGATATATACCTCTATCTATCTCCATCTATATCTCTCTATATCTGTATACCCTTCTTGTATCTTTTCCGGGAAGGTTATAGCCATAGGTGAAAGTTCTCCATTTTCTTCTCTCTTGTTCATTGTAACTAGGTGGTTGAATGGATTCAAGGGCCCTCTTGTGACCTGACCATCTCTTTTTCTTTGGAGACAGCTAATACTTGCTGAACCCTAAGTTAATATGAAGAATAGGGGTGGGAGTAAAAAACAAAATGTCACCCTTAGGTCTCAAGCTTAGGTCTGAGTCTAAAAGCATTTAACTTTTGTCTATAGAGCATTAAACAGTCGATACATTGATATTTTGACTTCTTATCTGTTACTGCTCCTTGGGAATAGGATTGCTAATCTGAAATCCTTTAGGGAGGGGACACAAGTGGCGTGGAATGATGGGGCATTCCAGTATCATTGGTTTTGCTTCCTTTGACAGCTATGATACTAGGCTCATAAATTATTATGACTCATTGTATTCATTCCATAAATGTTTGTTAAATGAATCAATTAACTCATATCCAGCTCATAACCTAATGTTTGTTTCCCTTCTAGAACATCTCTCCCAAATAGAGTGGCCTCTGGTTGAATTTTAATATATCAACCACATTAATAAGACTAAAATTTTAACTCAGAAAATGAAAGTTCTGTACTATATTTATTTTAGGAAAAAAATTTGATCATTGTAGAGACAGATGGTGGAGATCTCACCTTTAAAAAAAAACAACACAAATAGGAGCTTTTAGAAGCCTAGAGCTAAAATCACATAAGAATGGAAATTAAGGAAGGAAAGCGGGATTGGGGATTATTTTAATGCATTTTAGATATTTTCAATTCTACACAATGAGAACTGAACTTGTCAATCATCTTCAGTAGTAAGTATATAATTTTTGTACATGGAGAATCCGATAATCTCTAAGTTAGGAAGGAAAAGACAAAACTTTCAGCTACTGAAAACACAACACACATGGGGAAATGAAAGTAAACATAAGCAAATGAAATGCAAATCACCTGCATCTGAAGATGTGGTTCCCGGGAGGAAAATGTGAGAGTCTGACGCTTGAAAATGGCATCTATTGATATTGAAACAGGTTCTTTATAACTAAAGACAGGACTACAATGAAAATTGAGACATATTAAGAACAGTGCTTTTCAGATTTTGTTTTATCCCACAGTCCCATTTTTCTCCCCCTTTTGGCCTCCCAATTTGAATCCTAAAATTTGGGGACTCCTATAATTCTTATGATCCAATGAATCATTCTACTCAAAGAGATTTCCACTCATTTGGAATGAAGATACTGATGATGCAATGTCTATTGTTGGAGAAATGGGGAGAAAGGAAGAAAATGAGAAGTAACTGTGGAGGAGCCTGGGATAGGGTGTCATGTCTAGAAGAGAGGTGCTTATCAAAAATGGGTGACGACACAACCATGACAACAAGCAGGCACTTGTTTTCAGCCTCATTGCTCTGATCTCTGCTCAAAAGACTTTCCTTATAAGTAGGATGAATGTATAATTTATTGTCAAAATAGAGACACTTTCCTGAGTGAGATGGAGTGCTATTAATAATTCTGCCTGGATAATGGGTCAGTCCAACTTTCCTGGGAAAATGGGAATGAATGGCCACTCTACCCACTCGGTTGCCTGTGGCAGAAGATCCACCTCCCATGATTAACACCTTCATCCTCTCCTGTGAATGGCATTAGAGTTTGATCAGGATTCTCATCCACACAGGCTCCCAAAGAGGTGGGCACCCTGCCTGTGTTTCCTTTGTTCCTCTTAGAGCACACAGTCTAATGTGACTGGAATGTGGGACTGGCCAAGGCTGCTCCCTTTTCAGAGAAACCCAACAATGTAACTTTATTCTGGCTTCTTCTTTGGATCCTGTGGTTCTTCCAATGTTTTCTGTTAGTGTGTAAGCCAGTGAAGTGAGCAGCTTTTCCAGCCTTGGGCTGAGAGCTCTCTCTGTAAATTGTTCTCTTCCTGTTGGTGTGTGTGCTCTGGACTGCACTTTCCTCACCAGAAGTCCAAGAGGCAGTTGTGAGCTTAGGGGTATAAGGACAAAAACCCCTTTTCTCTCTGCCATTGTTTTAGGTCCCTTGGGCTGATGTAAGCCTCAGCAAAAATAATTCTTCCTTTGGGTCAGTATGGTTTATCAGAGTCCTGCACTAAAATTTGAGCTCAACTTTCCAACTGGCAATAAAGTATTCCTTTGCCCAGCTCATACATAAAATAGATAAATGTACACAGTATTTCAATTTTAGCTTTCTTACATTTTCCATTTTAGCCTTCCTGGTGCTCATAGTCTGATCTTCTAGAATATTCTGCCTTTTATCTCCCTAGAATCTTTAGGCAATATCAGAAGTTTTTGGAGTTGTTGAACTGCTCAGCATCACTTTATCAGAACCTGTAATTCTCCAGGTGGAGCTATTCAGAAATATTTCGAAGACAAGGATAATGTTTTTATTTCTTTCCAGGTATTAACTATTTCTGTTCAGCCAGATATCTTTGACTGTGTTTCTTTACTGGTATATTCAACATCATTTCCAGCCACTTGTGGATGATTTTTCTTTCCATTCTGTTTATTCCCTATGGCCTCTCCCCAATACATGGTATTGATTTTGCTCTTTGTTCTTTTTTATTTTATTATATTTTTCCTTTCATAAATGTAAAATACACTTCTATAAGGCATATAAACACATATGTACCTTTTAGAGGATAATAATAAAAATCTAAATAATATTTACTCACTACCCAAGTCAAAATAGAATATCGCAGATACTTTAGAAATTCTATGTATGCCCTTTCCCAATTCTATCCCCATCCTGGGCAATACTTTGACTTTTATATTAATCATGCTCTTGCTTTTCAAAATAATTTCTGTCAATTTTGTATTGTATATCTATAAACAATATATAATTTAATTTTACCTTTGTTTCTCTAAATGGTAATTGTATGAGTTAGTTTTCACTGCAAAACAAACTACTCCAAAACTTATTGGTTTAAAGTAATAATTATTTGCTCATACATTTTTAGGTCAACAATTTGGACTGAGTTCAGTTAAAATGCTTATCTCTGTTCCCAAGGGTGTCAACCAGGCTTATTCATGCATTAGTAGTCAGCTGCTCCGCAGGTGTTGTACAATGGCCATATAACTGGTCATTACATTGGTGGGCTGTCAGGAAGGGTGATGGTGATTACTGAGCCCACAAACATTCTTTATGCAGCAGGATAGCCCAGGTTCACTCATTTGGTGGTGGTTGCATGGTTCCCAAGACCATCAAGAGAGCAAGCCCCAATGTGTAAGTGCTAGTATCATGTTTGCTAATGACTCCTTGGCCAAAGTAAATTACATGCCCAACCCCTCATTCAAATGGTGCAGAAATCAAATTTGTATTTCATGGGAAAAGTGACAAAAATCACACTGGAAAGGGACATGCTTACTGTAATATATGACTATTTTTTGAAATCCACCATTGTTGATCCATCAGTTACAGAGAGAACTGTGTTAAACTCTCCCCTCATGACTAGATTTTTCTATTTCTTTTTATAATTCTAACAAATTTTGCTTTATGGGTTTTAAGGATATATTACTTTATGCATACAAGTTTAGAATTTGAATATTTTCCTGGAAAATTAAAACTTTTATAATTCTGAACAAACAAGTTTTCCCTTCTGTCCTTTATTCTTGGTTGTTTCTCAGACCTTCCTTTTTATATGAATGTCCATCTGCCCGAAGAACTCATAGAATTTTCTTGGTGAAAGTTTACTGAAGGTGAATTTATTTGTTTATTAGTCAGGAAATACTTTATTTAAAGACATTTTTGCTAGGTATAATAGCTTGACAATTATTTTTCTCTCAACACTGAAAATGCCATTGCACTATCTTATGACTTCTGTTGTTGTTGTTTTGTGTTTTTTTTTTTTAGGTTTAGCTGGCAGTACAATTTGTACTTTCTTAAAGGTCTTTTCTTCTTGGCTGCTTTTTATTCTTTTTCATTTGTTTTTGGTATTCTGTAGTTTTAATATAATGTGAGCAGTTATGGTTTTCTTTTTATTTTGCCTGTCTGGAATTTAGTGGATTATTGAATCTGTGAATTGGTAGCTTTCATCATTTTTCAGCAATGATTTTTTTTCAAATAGTTCCTGTGCCCTATTAGTTCTCTCCTTTTTTTCTAAAATTTTAGATGTACATATTATTTACCTCTTCCCATAGTGTCATCCATAATTTAAGTATGTATGTCAAAAAATTCCTAGCAAGTATAAATCAAATCAAATACTAGTTGCTTAATGGTCTATATTTGAAACATCTGTAATCTCTTTGAAGTCATTTGTGTGTCATTTGTTTTAGCATCACCCTCTTCCTTCCTGCTCACCTCTGTTCAGAGTTCTGAGAACCATGTATTTGGAAGTTGGTATATGCTGGCTAAGTTAATAAAATGGATACTCATTTGTTAATTTTTCAAATCAAGCTTCCACATCCTGACACATCAGTACTACTTATTGAGACTAAAGATAATAATGTGTGTGTGTGAATCATTTACCTCTCCAAATATTTTTATTAGAGAAAATCCACTCCATCATGCAGCTAAGGTAGTAGAAGAAGAAGGCAGGGTAGGAGGGAACAATTATGATTTCTCTCTTTATCTCTTCATAGTTCCTCCTCATAGGAGAAGTGACATATGTGTTTAGGAGAAGGGAAAAATTGACTTCTTTATCAACTGCATTAATCAGATGGTAGGGCCAAAGCAGGGTGACTTTGCCAGTTCTTTCTTAGCTCTCTGCCAATCTCTAGGAACTAACTGCATGCAAATATTTCCAGTATTTCTGGTTTTGCAAAATAAGCAAACCGTGTCTTTATTATCTCAGGTGTGGCTTCCTCACCTTTGATTTAATGTTTGAGTCAAGATAGTGTAGATACTGAATTCAAAGTTTTGAGCAGAATAAGCACCTCTACTATAAACTTCAATATAACTGTTTCCAAAGAACCCTAAACAAAGGCTGATAATTTGTTCCATTTATCTCAATTCTGTATTTTTTTCTCTATAGACTAGAAGCCAAGAAAGAAACAGGATGGTAGATTCAGACATTGTGTCTTACCCTGGAATCTTCATAGATTGTTGTTGTAAAAATAAATACTCATGAGTGATAAAGACTAGTGATTACTGTAATTGATTACAATCAGTACAGTGAACTGGAAATTATTAAAATAAATGTTAATGGTAAAATATGTGTCTTTACTATTATGTAAAAATTGGTGATTGAAAGAAAAGTAATGAAATGGGAAGACAATGAATTAGAATGGCTTTGGATATAATATATTTTAATGTTTTTGTTTGTTTTCCAGTTTGCTATTAACTGATTTTACAATTTAGGAAAAAAAACACAAATTAAAAAAAAGTGAGACTTCGAAAAAAGAAATCTCTTACAACACAATTGTAAGACACCTCAATTTTAAAATGGGCAAAAGATTTCAAAAATAAAAAGGATCAAATTTAGTAGAAGTTCTTGCATTCTTTATTTTTTTTTTTTTAAAGATTTTATTGGGGAAGGGGAACAGGACTTCATTGGGGAACAGTGAGTACTTCCAGGACTTTTTTCCAAGTCAAGTTGTTGTCCTTTCAATCTTAGTTGTGGAGGGTGCCGTTCAGCTTCAAGTTGTTTGTCCTTTCGGTTTCAGTCGTGGAGGGTGCAGCTCAGCTCCAGGTCCATTTGCTGTTGCTAGTTGCAGGGGGCACAGCCCACCATCCCTTGTGGGAGTCAAACCGGCAACCTTGTGGTTGAGAAGATGCGCTTCAACCAACTGAGCCATCCAGGAGCTCAGCAGCAGCTCAGGTCAAGGTGCTATGTTCAATCTTAGTTGCAGGGGGTGGAACCCACCATCCTT
Organism: Rhinolophus sinicus; assembly: GCF_036562045.2. NCBI lineage: Eukaryota > Metazoa > Chordata > Mammalia > Chiroptera > Rhinolophidae > Rhinolophus > Rhinolophus sinicus. The sequence continues at coordinate 15,306,914 of NC_133766.1, read as the reverse complement.
TGCGGGATTCGAGGCGTTGAACCGGCAACATTGTGTTTGAGAGCCCACTGGCCCACGTGGGAATCGAACCAGCAGCCTTCGGAGTTAGGAGCATGGAGCTCTAACAGCCTGAGCCACTAGGCTGGCCCTGAAGTTCGTGTGTTCTTGAAAGAACTCTGCAAGATTTATTGAAATGAACACCTTAACGTGCCATTCAATTTCTCAATTATTTTTATGAAGAAAGCTCTTACAAATTTTGTAGGTAGAAGAAAAATAATCACTAAACCCAGCAAACAACACTCAAAGGAAAGATTAAATGAATAAAGGAAGAGAGAGTACTCAGATAAAATAGCCTGACAATAAGTCTAGGATGAGAAAATACAAGTAAAAATTCCCCTTTTAAGAAGGATAAACAACAACAACATAGTCTTGAGGTTTTATTACTCTTCAATGAAATGCATAATTCTGATAACACGTATCAAGTACTCCCAAGGCCTGCCAGCCAACACACTCAGATACACACTTATGAAATGCACCTAGAATTTTGAATTAGTTTTCCCAATAAGTTTAAACTCTTTAATTAGTGAAATATGGAAGCTGTGCCTTGCAGAGGTTGAACAGTTTGTCAGAGTTAACATAGTTGAGAGGGAGGAGTCCAGACCCAAGTGCAGACTTCTTTGTTCCTGATCACAAATTCTTTCAATTAGGACATCCCCCCAATGGTCAATTGCTATTTTGTCAACAATTAAGTGGCTACATGATGAAATATGGCCTAAGATTCATATTGGTCAATTATCTGTTATATTAAAAAAAGTGAAGAAAGTGATCAGTATTTGAATGTGAGAAAGTACAGAAATAATTAGTTGTCTAGCTTCCAGAATTTTTTTAAACCATAGATTGAAAAGAGAAAATCCAACATATAGAGACATTATTCTGTAATGTTGAATCCATTTGTTCTTCTTGATCATATTTTAGGTACTTTATCAAACCAGATCTGTCTCTGAATTAAATAAGAAATGGTTTAATTTCTTTGGGAAATTAAGCTATGACTTTTCTGTGTCTAAAACAGTATACTTTGAGATTTCTTTGGCCATTATTCTCAACTGAATTTTTCTTATAACAATATACAATGCTATTAAAGTATGAAAGGAATTTTTTCACAAATGAAAAAATTGACATCATAATACTGTGGCCTTACAATAAAACAAAACCAAACATGCAATTAAAAACTATTATAGAGTGAATACAAATTGCTATTTGGGGGGCAGGCCTGGTGGCTCAGGCGGTTAGAGCTCCATGCTCCTAACTCCGAAGGCTGCTGGTTCGATTCCCACATGGGCCAGTGGGCTCTCAACCACAAGGTTGCCAGTTCAACTACTAGAGTCGTAGGCTCCGCCCCCTGCAACTAAGATTGAACACTGCACCTTGAGCTGAGCTGTCGCTGAGCTCCCAGGTTGCTCAGTTGGTTGGACCGCATCCTCTCAACCACAAGGTTGCCAGTTTGATTCCTCGATTCCTGTAAGGGATGGTGGGCAGCACCCCCTGCAACTAAAATTGAAGCTGAGCTGCCACTGGGCTTCCAGATGGCTCAGTTGGTTGGAGTGCGTCCTCTCAACCACAAGGTTGCTGGTTCGACTCCTGTAAGGGATGGTGGGCTGTGCCCCCTGCAACTAGCAATGGCAACTGCACCTGGAGCTGAGCTGCGCCCTCCACAACTAAGACTGAAAGAACAACAACTTGAAGCTGAACAGCACCCTCCACAACTAAGATTGAAAGGACAACAACTTGACTTGGAAAAACTTCTGGAAGTACACACTGTTTCCCAATAAAGTCCTGTTCCCCTTCCCCAATAAAATCTTTAAAAAAAAAAGTTCTGTTTGTTATGATATGTAATGCTATTTTTCTGCACATAAGTTTTTAAAGAGAACAGTATGTAATCTGATATGCTCTTAAGTCTAACAAAACAAAAACAATGTCATATACCATGAAATAATACTGTATAATATGTACATGCTATTGCCTGATTTTTTTCACCTTTCCAAACTTTCCTTGAACAAAGCTGTTAAAGTTTTTATCTAACAGTAGAAAAGTTGGAGTCATTAAAAACAAAACCAAATAAGATGAAACTTGCTTAAAGTTTTATTGTCTATTTCCCCAAATCATCTTTTTACCCATAGCCCAAAAGTGGTTGTTCCATTTCTCAAGTTTTCATAAGGTATATATTTTCTGTTTCCCTTTAGCCCTTACACACACACACACACAAACACATTGAAATTACCAATGGATTCCACATAGGTAAAATAATTTAACCTTTTTTAATAAAGAAAAAAATTAAGAAGATACAAAAGCAGTTTATGTTTTATATATATTAAGATCCCAAGAGAAATTTAATGGACCCAAAATGAGTTGTAAGCACGAATTGCTTTCTGCACATTCAAGGGATCATCTAGCTCTAGATTACAGCAATAGCTCTCTAGAGTTTTTGGAAATAATTATCTAATTTCAATAGAACAGTAAAACTATAATTTTAAGACTATGGTAACTGAAATGAATAAAGTATAAATTACATTTCTGTGTAGTCATATCAGTGTTGATTAAGAAAACATAGATTTGCTAAACAATTACATAAATTGTGAGTATTCACATTACAAAGAGTGTGACCTCATTTGCAACATGATTAATTACTTCCCTTGTTGCATTTAAATCTTGGCTAACAAGTCATTAACTGCGCTGTGAAAGCACAGGGGAGAAGAAGCAGAAATCCTGAAAGCTATACCTTTCGGAGCTACTGCTAGGCAAAATAATTCAGAAATGGAGCTAAAGTAAGTATGAAGTTATAAGGCAATAAAAATACGTTTTTTGTAATAAAATAGATTTCACACAACATCTTCAGAAATAATAATTTTTTTTCATCTTTTCTATTGAAGTCTATGTTTTAAGGAATCTCTCTCTCTCTCTTTCTCTCTTCTTTTCTCTTTCTCTCTTTTTGTTTTCATGTAGTTATAAAACACTCCTGAGAAAATCCCCTACTTGGGACCTAAAATCCATTTTCCTTCTCTTGAGAAGCCAATGAGTGAACGGTTGGTGACTGTAATGTATTTTTCTTAGAAGAGGAACACAAAGAAGGAAACTAAATAGCATCTGAGAATCCATTGTGGAATGTTCTCTTTGTTTGGACATAATCCTTATTTTCTTTTAATACTTTTATGAAAAATAAGATAAAAGTTGCCCATCAGGGCCCTAAACTAAGGTGCAACACAGTTGCATACCTGAAACAGAATAAAAGGGCCACAATTTCTTCTATGGGGAAAGGATAGTACATCTCTGTTCTGTGCGGTGGTCAGTGGGATCACTTGGGCTTCCTGCACGGCCCAGGTTGCTTCTGAAGCAGTTCCTTTCCGTCTGACCCTGCTATTCAGAGAGCTACCCTATGGATTCTAAAACTGCTCAAATAGTTACAGTGATCATTCTCCTAACAGAGAATGAGAGTGGGACTGCACTTAGTAGGGAATAAATGGCCACGTTTTGCCTCTTGGGGTCCTGAAATTTTTCTCTCACTGTAATTAAAAGACTCGAAGTAGTCTCCTGCTCAGTTTAGGGTGGCACCTTAAATATAGCAAGGCAAGTATACATTGAATTCTTATCTGGTAAATAAGAGCAAGAAGGTAGTATACCACAAAGAAATAAAAATATCTGAAAGTGATTTTATGTGCAGTTGTATTTTACATTTAATTCACAAGGATTTCCCCCCCACCACCCCATTTCTGTAAATGGCATTATAACACAAAAATTCTTGGATAGATATTCAAGGAGACAACTTCTCTAACCAGAATCATAGGCGTAGCCTCCTATGAGACCCTATTTCTTATGTGTAATGGTGATAGAGTAACAGTGAAGGTATGGGATGCACCTTTTCCCCCAAGAAGCTACTCTTTACGTTTTCATCAGTATTATTTTACATTTTCTAGCTTTAAATCTTCCAAATTTCAAAAAGGTAATTTAGTCCTAAGAACAGCTAATGGATGTCTTGGAGTACTTATTGAGAGGAGAAAAAGGAGAGAAGAAATATTCGCTTTGAAAGCTGCTTCATTCCTATGCTTTGTGCTCTTCACAGAGTTCCTTTCTTAGGCAGAAATTGTTATGATGATAAGACTGGACATATGCTGTGAGGTGAAAGCAAAATAAGAAAAATATCTGTATGAGAAAAGTGAAATTACTTTCTGTTTTTCTATAAGGCATCAATAGATGAGTATGCATAACACATAGGCTTATAAAATAAGCTGGCAATGAAAACACTTGCAATAGCAAAATCTGGAAATATGTATTTGTAATTCACTTAGGCATATAAAATATTCCAATATATGTCATGTTAATATCTTTTCTGCTTCTTGCGTGTTAAATGACTTGGTCTATTAACTATTGTCAGTGCAGAGGGACAGATTCTCATCCTCACATCCAGAATCTTTGTATCTTAGAAAAAATTTGTAAAATATATGAAGCGAGATCACTTGATTTGAGCAATCAGTTCTCTTATTTTCCAGACCGAGGATTAATTGTAGGTTCACCATAAAAGGCTGAGAGGCATATTTCCATTCCTGTCCCTCGTGAAGGGTCAGCCAAGGATTTGTATTGTAGGACCTAGGCCAAGGTATCTCCAAGTGCTGAAACCACCTATTTAGAATCTATCCAGGGCCCTTCCTGCAAATTTCTGGGATCCACTCAAAACTGACTGAACAAGATACACGTGTGAAAAGGCACTTCAAGGGATTCTCATGCATAGTGGGCTTTGAGAATCATGTATCAAGGGGCCCCTCTCTTCTTTTTTGTATCACCTTCACTTTCAGCCATGTAACCGTTGTTGGGAAATCAGGCTCAACAAGGGCTGGAGTAAAATTGCCCAGAGGAAAGGAGAATGAGGGGAGAGAGGCTGGTGGTTAGAAAGAAGAAGAGAGGAGAGATTCACTGAGCTGTCTGAGTAGATGGGGAGTAGATTCTGTGAATGACAGAGATTTGCATAGCTCCTCAGGAGGTACCTTGTTTCTGTTCATAGGGCTTATGGACCCTGGAGGACTGATTCCTGTAACTGAGCTGGCAGTCTGTGTAGACAGACTTTGGGAGGGGCACCACTCTAGCTTGTCCTGAGAAGCAATAGCCAACAGATACTTGATAGTGGCATCAAGTAGAGCAGAAAGAAAAGCAATAAATATGGAAACCACCACAGATCAAAGATCAGACTGACCTTCAATTTCCTGACATCACTAAAAACATCAGGGTTTTGCATAATCCAATGGATGAATGTAGGGGGTGTGAAAATGAGAGTGAATATTTAATACTGAAATACACTCTTGAATTAAAAATACTCCAAAGACATGCACGAGAAGACCAATTAGCAACTGTCCATAGATAAGACACCATTGTGGAAATCCCAGACCCAGGAGTGCAGTTGACCATAGAAACCATAAGACCTATGGTTTCCACTGAGGATCAGAGGAGAGGAAAGGGGCAGGGTTTGTAGCAAACTGGGCTCAAATCTTGATGGACTACATTTCTGCTTTCATCAGTACCCAAGCAAAGATCTCAGCCTGTGGGACGGCCATCCCATCCAGATGGGCAGAATTCACCAGTGTTGAACCATCCTGCTTTCCTAAGATGAATCTCACTTGATTATGGTTACAGTGTTTTTCATGATTGTGTAATTTGGTTTGCTAGTGTTTTGTTGAGAATTTTTGCATCTATATTCCTCACGGTTATTGGCCTGTAGTTTTCTTTTCTTGTACTGTCCTCACCTGGCTTTGGTATCAGGGTAATGCTGGCATTATAAAATGAGTTTTAGAATGTTTCTTCCTCTTCAGAATTTTTTGGAAAAGACAAGGTAGTTATGTGAAGTGACAAATGTGTTAACTAAACTTGTGGTGATCATTTCACTATATATGTATATTAGATCATCAGATTGTATACCTTAAACTTACAAAATATTGTATTCAATTATATCTCAATAAAGCTGGAGGAAAAAGAAGAAAAAATACTCTAAACATTTGACAATTCTTGGATTCAAGGTATATGGAGCCAATGAATATCTTTAAACATGTAGAATTTACATATTCACTGAATATTGAAATTACATCTTAGAGGGTAACTGAACATTTTTAGTCTGTTTTCTTATTTCAGTACTATAAATATAAAATATTTAAAATAAAATATTTACTTTGTGAACATTATTGAAAAATTCCTATTGCAGATGCAGAAAGGAAGTCATCTAATTTTATTTATTGAGATCATGTGAGAGATTGCTAACTTTAATATAAATTCAAGGGAAATTCTTTTTTCTTGGAATTTCAATAGTATTTAGTGTCTGGGAAAGCATCAACTTATCTATTAGGTATTTGCTTATCTCTTAAACTATTGATTTAAGTGTTTATATTTTGAGGAGTAAAAAGTACAATCATATAATTATATAATTAAAACATTCTTTAGATTTCATTTTTTCTCTCAGTTCTTGTATATGTATAATGGAATGGAAATTGAGTTATTTTGATTACACGTGGTCTGGAAATTAAGTTCACGAACTTGTTGCAACGATGTTGCTAATTTTTTTTTAAATATATTAGTGGGATTATCCATTATGAATTTGTACCAATTGGACAAACTGTTAACCAACTTTACTATTTGGAAGTGCAGAAAAGGCTGTGTGAAAAAGTTAGATGACCTGAACTTTTCACCAACAATTCATGGCTCTTGCATCACGACAATGCACCAGCTCACATGGCACTGCCTGTGAGGGAGTTTTTAGCCAGTAAACAAATAACTGTATTGAACACCCTCCCTACTCACCTGATCTGGCCCCCAGTGACTTCTTTCTTTACCCGAAGATAAAGGAAATATTGAAAGGAAGATATTTTGATGACATTCAGGACATCAATGGTAATACAATGACAGCTCTGATGGCCATTCCATAAAAAGAGTTCCAAAATTGCTTTGAAGGGTGGACTAGGTGCTGGCATCAGTGCATAGCTTCCCAAGGGGAGTACTTTGGAGGTGACCGTAGTGATAGTCAGCAATGAGGTATGTAGCACTTTTTCTAGGATGAGTTCGTGAACTTAATTGTCTGACCTCATACTAATAAAATCATTAAATCCTGACCCTATATTATCTGGATGGTTGGAAATAATTTTAAAAGGGTTTTTCTTGAACTCTGTGTTAACTGTTTAGGTTCTCTGGTTTGTGTCTGCAATATAGGTTAAGTGTTTTGACCCAGCTTCAGGCCTAATTTTTTTTAAGAGAAAGACTATCTGAATCATGACATTATAGGCTATTCTAAGCTTTTCCTTCTTCCTCTTCTTCTTTTTTTCTTTGAATGTTGTGCAAAACTTCAGTTAAATCCTGGCATATGAACGGAAGCCTTTGGTTTGAAAAAAAAAGTTTCTAACTCATTAGGATGTCATCCTAGAAAAAATAGTACATGATAAGTAAGGCAGGTAGGCTGTCTTGGCGCTGACACTCATTAACTGTGTGACTCTGAAGTAAGTCACTTCACGTCTCTGTCTTAGTTTTTCCATCTATAAAAGGGAGATGACATCTTTCTTATGCCTATTTTGCAGGGGTATCATGAGTGTAAGTTGAGCTTCCTTCTGAGGGTGGAGTGCTTCCTGGGTAAAGGCAACATGGACAGCAGCCATGAAGAGAAGGAAAGTTCATGAATGGATGTAGAACCCATGGGGACTCAATTAGACACCGAGAAGATGAAGAATCAGGATACACTGAAGGTGTAGGTTCAAATTACACAGAACTTGCTGGAGAAAAACACTGCAGGGTTGGCAGCAACAGGAGCTAGGACTGCAGACACACGGGCACTTTCCTTGGCTTTTGCAAAGGTGGTTGTCAGTGTCAGCTGTCAGCTCTAAGGGGGAGCTTTCAGGGATGGAATGACAGGAGGAAACTGAGACGTTGGAGATGGATAATAAGTAGAAAGAGGTGGAAAGTAAGGCACAAGGGAAGGAAACAGATACTTCTGATATTTTTATTTTGTCTTCGGTAAGAGCTGCAAAATGAGAGGGGGAGAAAAGGAAGAGAGGAAAAGAGACTTACATGGCAGAGAAGTATGGAGAGCTTTTCAGGACAAGATGTGACTCAAGAATCCGATGCACATTTCTGAGGTGCAGTGTAGGAAGAGAATATGTAGTAAAGCACTGATTATAGTTCAGTTTGAATGAGCACTTGAAGCATATTTGCTATAATCCAAATGCTGGAGTCAGGAACAAATGCGTTTGCAATCACCAGAGAAGCTAGATCTAATTTCTACATCAATTAAAGAGAGACAGCCCTAGAATCTATAGACCTTAGTTGAAGACTTCATCAGCTGTCACTTAGACTAGTATAACAGTCTATTTTTTTTCTCCCTACTGCTAGTCACTTACAATTTAGATTAGGCATTGCTGTCACAATGATCTTAAAAAACAAAAATAAAACCAAACCCCTGCCCCCAAATCTGATCATTGTTTAAAAGTATTAGTTACCTGTAAAATAAAGTCCAAATTCTTTTTTTTTTTAATTAAAGTTCACTGGGGTGACAATGGTTAGTGAAATTACGTAGGTTTCAGGTGTACAATTCTGTATCACATCATCTATATATCACATTGTGTGTTCACCACCCAGAATCAGTTCTCTTTCTATCACCATATATTTGTTCCCCCTTACCCTCATCTACCATGCCCCTCGTCCCTTACCCTCTGGTAACCACTAAACTATTGTCTGTGTCTATGAGTTTTTGTTTCTCATTTGTTTGTCTTGTTCCTTTGTTGTTTTTAGTTTTATATCTCACATATCAGTGAAATCATATGGTTCTTGTCTTTTCCTGTCTGAAAGTCCAAATCCTTTAATGTGATGTTGTTAATTTTAGTCACGTTCCAGTCTACCTCTCTACTTTTATCTCCCAATCCCATCGATGCAGAGAATTCAGTCTGTTACCAACTTTGTTGCCCCACAGAGGTATGGGAAACTTTGAGAACAAATCTGTCCTGGATGCCGCTTGCAGACCTCGTGTCACCCACCCCCTGGATTTCTGGTCTCCATGCTGCCTGTGGAGACCACTTTCAGTGATCTCCAAATTAGTTTTACTTGGATTGTAGCTGTTATTAGTCTGAAGCTGTGAAAAGTCTGAAATGTTAACAAGTTAACCTGCCATAATTTTCTGTCTCTATCTCTATCTCCATTTGTCTGTGTCCATACTCATTTCCATATCTACATCTATGTATCAATAGCATCTATATCTATAAACATGAGACCTTAGCATTGGGGAGCAGACTTTTCTCATAGACCAGCTTGTATCAGTTCCCCAAGCCCGAATTCTCCTTGAGGTGACACAGTGAATATCACAGTGAGGGAGGGATTCATTGTTGCTGCAGGGGTTTGCATTATAGGGCAGGAATCCCCAAATTATGAAACTTGGGATTTATACAGGTGTTGTTGGCACATCTGCCCATCTTTCCCTCTGGAGGTTTGGAAGGAAGTAGGAAAGGATGGAAAGGGGAGAAAGAGAATGTAAACCAATGCTCTCTGGGGAGAGGAAGGAAAGATTTCTACTTCACCACTCTGTGATCTAAACAAATAGTTCCAAGGAGAGAAATCTCTATATCTTTCCAGATGCCTCTATCTTCAGGGTTGCTCTTCAATTATCCTTTAACACAGGTACCAGTGCTCTTTTCTCAGAAAGTCCTGACTGCAGAAACCTGAATATATTTATGGAGCTTTGTCTCCGAACAGCTTCTCTTTCTTGTACTATTTCATCCCATTACTTCCTTGCATCTTCTCTTATTTCCCTGGGTGAGCGATGAGACAAGTGAGCACAATTGTAATGGAGGTATAGGGATACTAGGAAAAAAGCACAACACACAGAATAATGTATAATTGGTGTTAAATGCGGTCACTTTCAGAATTCACAAACCCTGAAAGAGACGCTTTCTCTGGGCATACGTTTCATATGATCTTCTGCCTACATTGCAGGAACCAAGTGCCTGAGCCTGTTTTATCTCCTCCAAATAAATAAACTGCCCTGCAACAGTTTACTGTGCTCAGAGGGCCTGGCATTAGCACATAGTCAGACAGTGCAGTGGGGCATAGCAGAGATCTGGGTCTCAATTTCAGCTAGATACATGATGAAGCTCATTGCAGAGCAGTGAGGGAGGGAGATGTGATTTCATGAATGGTTCTGGGACAATTTTTCATGTTGAAGAAATTCAAATATATCCTACTCTGCACCATCCGCAAAATTTAAAGTAGGTTAACTAGTTAAGTGTGAAAAGTAAAATACATTCTTACTTTTTTGGTAATTATTTATTAGCACATCTGTCCCAATACCAGATTGTGCTTTCTGTCGCATAGTATGTGCTCATTACATAATGTTTGAAAATACATTTTGAGATTCAGGGGAGATGTCTTTGTGTCTCTAGTGCTCTTTGCAAAAAAAAAAAAAAAAAAAAAAAAAAAAAGTAATATTGTTTAGTACTTCTGTACTGCCTTAATTTTTGAATTTGTGATATTTAAAATACAATTCCATAAGAATTTAAGATGAAAAAGCATCAGAGATATGAAAAAACTTGGAAAAGAAGATACATACAGAAAAATTCAGGCAGATAGTAGCATTATAAAAATCTGTTTTTTTCTAAAATAACTTTAAAAAATTCGAGCAGTTTTGGAATGTTTGATAACATATTAATGTAAGGCATTCTACATTACTTCCCAGTTCTCTTAACTAAATTATTACTAAATACTACAACTTAAGATTTGGCACTTAATAATAGATACTCATTGAATAGATTGAATTAATGAATTTAAAAGAATTTTTGATACCAGAAAATTTAATTCTGATTCATCAGGCCATCTCTTGGTTCTGGGGTCGAAAATGAAGGTGATGGTAGCAAGACTAATGAACATTTGATTGCATTATAAAACAACACCCTAAGACGATGTTAGACTGTGTAGTGCACACTTGTCATTGTTTTGTGTATTCAAACTCTTTCCCACGTTTGGGAATTCCCCGCCCTGGAGACGGATGGAGAAGAGGTGGCAAAGACCTCTTCTCTCTAATACAGCTGTAAGAGCTCCCCACTGGCTTGCTGAGTCTGCCTTGAAGTTAGGGTACAGGCTGGTTACCCAGCCTCTGCCACTCAGCAACCCTTATGTCAGATGATGTCTCAGGAGTCAGCGATGTGACAGGGAAGGGGTGGGCAGCTCTTCCTTTAGTCACAGCAGGGCTAGGTAGTGGCTTCTGTAAGGTTGGGGCCCTGAAGCTTAGAAGTACCTGTGGCTGAGGAAGTGCGTGCATGAAAAAAATGCTTAGTGAGTTGGTGCTGGTGGACATACCCTCTCCTGAGGGGAGCCTCCTCACAACCCATCCAGTTATGGTCTTTTCCTGGGGCCTTCAAAAGATAATCACACCCAAACATTGTCCCAAATCAGTATATTTTCCAAAGCCTGTGTCATTTCCGTTTGAATGAAACCCTGTGTTGAGCATTATATTTCCAGTTCCTTTTCATAGTTCCTTTTCTGCTCTCAGTAAATATCATATTTCTTCAGTTTTTAGAGTCTCTGCTCCCAAATTTCCTCTGAGAAAGTGCTTGAACTTGAGCACACACACACACACACACACACACACAAATAAAACAAAACAACAAGCTAGCATAATGTAAGGGCATAGAGCAATTTCTTTCCTTACAGAAAATAAGAAACACTGATCTCAGCAAGCCGACTGAATCCTCAGACATACCTCTACTAGAAACATCTGTACTCAGAATGGGTGCTGTATTGTTGAACAGAGGTGAGTTTCTCCCCCCCCCCCCCGAAAATGAAGGAACAATTTGCCTCAAAGGTTAATTCAATTCTCCAATTCTCCATCTGTCAGGAGACAAAAGTATGTGCAGTTTTAAAATGGCATTCCCCCACCACCACCACCACCACCAACATTTTCTAAGATATGTATGTCTCTTTTGGCCAGGCTGGCAGCCCAATACCCAACCAGTTGATTTTTAAATGATCTCATTAGGTGAGCCTCGCTGGGGAGCAGATCCATGCCTTTCACTGTGGAAATTGAAAAAAGCCAATTACTCCCTCACTTCCCCTCTGGCAGCCACAGCATGCACACATGATTTCTGCTCCACCATTAAGATACTCCTGCCTGGGAACTTGACCCTGGAGAAGGAACCATGGGGCTGTGAGGTTTTAGCTATGGTTGCAGGAATAGGTGGTCGGGGGCTTACACCCTGCTGTAGGTTTCCTGAGTCCCCTTGGTTCCTGTTTCCATTTCAAATCTGCATCTCTGCTTTGTGAATGCCTCTATTATTGTATTAGTCCCATCTACACAGAAAAGGGCCCGAGGTGCTTTCTATTGTTTACAAGTAAGAATACAGATGGGAGAAAATGATAACCTTTTCGAGTAATGGGATTAAAAATTCCAGCATTGGTAATATTGGACTGTGAGGGGGCCAACAAATGGCACTTCTGTATTCCTTGCCCAAGTTTCTAACCAATATAATTTTACTTATTTATCTTGTTTGTCTTTTCCAACCTTAATGTTAGCTCTACAGCTCCCTGAACACAGGATTTTTTTTTTACTGTTTTGTTCATGGCTCTACCTGTAGCATGTTAGATAGTACCTGGTTTATAACAGACTTTCAATAATTTGTTGAATGGATGAATGAATGTGAAAGGCATATGAAAATAAAAACTTTATTACAGATATAAGATTCTATCAGAGAATTGAGCAAATGTATACACTCTATTGTTCATTTTTAAATGTTTAATTTTATGGTACGTGAATCTCACCTCAATAAAAACAAAAATCCTATCCTTGGCAGAATACACAGAAACACATTAATCTCTTGGGAGCAATCAGCCACCAAAGAAGTCAAAACAAGTAACGGTGTGCTTAGGTTAAAAAGACAGCACCGCCAAGCCATTCATTTACAGGTATTTATTGAGCACCTACTATGTGCCAGGCTCTATCCTAGGTACTTGGGATATATCCATGAAAAAAGGAAGCAAAGTCCCTCCTTTTATGGAATTTGTGTTCCAATGAGGAGATATAATAAGAGACAATTTATATAGAATAGTCAAAGGTGATAAGTGCTATTAAAACAAACCTATAATAAGGTAGCAGAGTCAGGAGTACTGAGGGATTTTTAAAAATTTAAATAGTATGATCAGGGTAAGTCTCATAGAGCAGATGATATTTGAGCAAAGATTTGACAGAAGAGGTGATGGAGTTAGCTATATGGATATCTGGAGAAAGAGTGTTCCAAACAGAAAAAATATGCTTGGCATCTTCTAAGAACAGCAAAGAACCTGGAATAGAGTAAGCAAGGAATTAAACAGTAGGAAGGGTGGTCAGAAAGGTAACGGTGAGATCAAACCCTGTAGTGTCCTACAGACAACTATAGGATTTGGACTTTTACTACCTATTGAATGAGAAGTTGTAGTGTTTTGAGTATAGGAATAGATAATCTGATTTTATGTTTTATAAATATTACTCTGGCTGCTGAATTTCCAACAGACTAAAGAGAGTCAAAGATGAAAACAGGGAGATGACTTTGTTGTCTCTTGTAGTTGTCCTGGTGAGAGATGAGAGTGGGTGGGACCAGGATGGCAGCAGTACAGGTGGGGAAAAGTTGTCAGATTCTGGCTGCATGTTGACGACGGTGCTGACAGGATTTACATGCTGGGTTGGCTATTTGCGAGAGAAAGAGAAAAGTCAATGATGACTCTGAACTGTTGACCTAAAAACTGGAAAGATGGTGTGACTGTGAACTAATATGGAAAGACTATGGATGGAGTTGGTTTGGGAAGGACGGTCAAGGGTAGAATTTTGGACATGTTAGGTGGAAGATGTCCTTTAAAGATTCAATGGGAGACGTTGTACAGATTGTTGGGTATATGAGGAGGGAGCTTGGGAGAGAAATCTGAGCTTAAGGGTATATATTTGAGAGTTCTTAGAATAGAAATCGTATTTAATGTCATGAGACTGGGTGAGTTCATCAAAGGGGCTGAGAATAGACAGAAAAGTGAAGATGATTGAGACATAAAGAGGCACCAGCACAGGAGATGAGAAGGAGCAACCAGCGAGATACGAGGTAAATCGGGGGAGTATGGTGTTCCAGAAGTTCCAAAGGAAATCATGGATATGCAGTGTAATGAATAGCATAGTGACCCAATGTATCAAACATTGCTGTATGTTTGGTTAGGCATGGACCAAGAATTGGCCATGGGATTTGTCAATGTAATTATTATTGGGGATTTTTGTGAGAGCAGTTTCAGTGCAGTGGTGGGAGAAAATTCTACTTAGTTGGGTTTGGGAGAGAATAGTGGGAGAGGGATTGGAGACAAAAGGAATGTAAATTATATTTTGAAAGGATTTTGTTACAAAACAGGGTCGGTAGGGAGCAACTGGAAAAGAAAGTGGGTTCAAGGGGGCATTTGGGTGGCATATCACAGCACCTACGACGTCAGTTTTTACGAAATATTTCTTCTTAGGTAGGAGAATGCTTTTTGATGCTATTATTTTCTCCTAAAGAATAGTATTTGTTAACATTAGGGAGCCAGGCAGATTATATTGAAGGAGATCTTGTTATGGTTGTCTAAGAATAGTGTACAGAGGAAGAAAATAAAATTTAAAAATAATCAAATTACCACCGTATTACAGCCAATTCTTCTAATAGTTTCTGGACATTCAATAATTTGTATTTATTCTCTTATAGAATTTACTATAACATCTGACCCAGTGACCTGAAAGATTTAATTCAGCTACTGAATATGCCTCATTCTCACTAGACAATGGCTTACGCTTGATAATTGCTATGCTAATATTAGGCTGGTTTCCTTGGGACTCTCAGCTTTATTAGTTAAAACAGAGGTGATGTATGGCCCCTCAGGTACACCTATGATTATTATTATCATTAGTCCATAACTATGAAAATAAGAAAGTCATATTCTGGAACCTTTTGAATATATTTACCTGTTGGTGATAAGAAGAAGGTTAAAGACAAGCTGTTAGAACTAAAAATAAATGAAAACAACTGTTTAATTCCAAGTGTGCCACATCTCATACTGGTTTTCTTCCCTCAACCAAATAGGAGAAAATCCAGCGGAGGATTGTGGTCCTGTATCACTTGACTTCTGTACAGCGTTAGCCCTGTGACCCTTCTCTGTCCTTCTGGAGACTTTCCTCCCTTGGCTTTCAAAGCATTAGTTCCTTCCTGATTATTCCATCATGTTACTCCATTTTGGGAACTACGAGGGTTTCTTTTTCTTTCCCTACTACTTATGTGTAGGTGTCTCCCAGTTTTAGTGTCACCTCTCTCCTTCATTCACATCACACTGGTCCAAGGTAGTGCAATCTAGTGTATGGCTTCAAATCTACAGGCCTTCTGGTGGTGTTTAAGTACTTTTGTTCAGAGTTCTGGATCAGTAAATCCAATGGCTACAGGACATCTTTGTAGCATGTTCCACAGAGATCTCAACTCAATTGTTTCTGAACCCAAGGTGCCTGCATCCATAAGACAACTGGAAGCTATTTTCAGTATTTGCAAAAAGCCAGTAGAAATGACTCATTTATTAGGGCAAAGCTGCCCATGCTAATTAAAATGTCAACATTCTTTGCCTTAGCCTGGAATTATAATTATCACACTGTGGAAATATTATAATCCCAGGCTGATTAGAAGCTTTGATGGGCAGTTATGTCTTTGATGAATAAAAGTCAGCAATTGAATTAATTTACTTAATAAATAAAGTTTGGTAGATGGAAATCTTTTAAAACATGGGCCTCAGAGGAAATACAAGGAAAGACGTCCTTGGTGGTAGAAAAACTGTGAAAAGTCGTACTTAAAAATGTGTCGTGTACCTTGAAAACCAGAAAAAGAATGGCATTTGTTGATATGACAGTAATTTGCACATATCAGCCAGCCTTTTGGATTTGGTCCTTCTACATTTGGCTCATTCCTGAGCAGTGACACAAAGCTACACAAGCGAATTTCCCATTCGTCACTTAAATGTTAAATGCCCCAATCCTAACACACACAATAACCTTGTTTTTATCACACTGAGTGACAACTCAAGGGGGACCTGCCCTGTTAACATTTTGCAGTTGATTTACTTGACAGTATGGCCAGAGCTGCAAGAAAATGCAAAAGGAAGAGATTTATCTGCTTGGTTTAACACGTATAGTGCCACCGCTATTAAGATAGACAAAAGCTAAGCATCTCTTGGTCGGTGACCCTACCTTCTGCACCTGGGCCACTAGTAATGGTCACACCAACATTGCGATACATGTGAACACTCACTCATGCGCAGAACAGCACGCTTTTCTCACTCCAATCCCTCACTGCACTCAAACAGAGATTCCAGTGGTACATTTAGAAATGTAGAGAAGAAAGATTTGAAGACCATGAGTGTTTCGGGGCTAACATTGAAAAATCTGCTTCCACTACTACATATGTGACCTGGGCAATTTATCCCTCTCAGGCCTTGCTTTCTTCTTCTACATAGTGAGGATTCTAATGCCTATTTGGTTAGGTTGTTTTAAATCAATGTAGGTAAAGTTTTACATACACAGTTGGACCTTCCGAGGGACTGAATGGATGTGCCCCTGAAATTTTGTATGTTGAAATACTAACCCGCAAAGTAATTCTTCTAGGAGGCGGGGCCTTTGGGAGGGGACTAGGTCATGAGGGTGGATCCCTCACAAATGGAATAAGTGCCCTTAAAAAAGCAGCCAGAGAAGTCTCCCTTGATCCCTTCTGCTACGTGAAGTTATAGCTAGAAAACAGCAGTCGATAAGAAAGCAGGTTCTAAACAGACACTGGATGTGCTGGCTCTTTGATTTTGAACTCCCAGTCTCCAGAACCATGAAAAATAAATTGCTATTGTTTGTGTGCCACCCAGTCGATAGTATTTTATTACAGTAGCTTGAATCGGACTAAGACAGACCTTTTTTTTTTTAAACATTCTGTCATATGAGTCTGCTCTCATCATGCTCAGCTGCCATATAAATGCCCATTACTCCTTTCCTAGCCCCATCCTCTCACTAGACCTTTTTCTCATGCACAATTATCTGTCCGTTTCTCTGGGGACAATGCCTTCTTCTTAGACCACTATTTTAACTACTGTGATAAAGTATAACTTCAAACTGATACGTATCTATTTCCCTGTTCTCTGGTTTAAGCAAAACCTGTCTGTTTCATTATCCTCCCAGTAAGTTCCATTTGCCTCTGTGTAAAATGCAGGTGCAACTTTTATTCGTGACAATGGGAGTTCTTTCTGTGAAATCAATTCAAAGGAACCCCAGCTGGGGGAGAAAACAGTATCAGGCAAAAAATAAAAGCAGAGACATTTGCTCTTAAGGGTGTTCTAGGCCTTTCAATGCTTCTTTGGGCGTTCCTCCACAAAAATAAAGAGCTCACATCTTTTTATATATTTGAGTTCTCATTACGTTACTCAACTTTTGACTATGAATCTTTATTCCAGTGCAATCTTAGTTCAAACTAATACTGCCATTAACCCTTGAAAGGTTATTACATTTAGTTTGGATCCTTATCTGTCTCAAGAAATAGGAAAAATCAAATGCTGAATATATCAGTCATGTCAAATGTGTTATTGACTAGGCCGTTTAGAAATTCTCAAAGCCAGGCCTGGTGGTTAAGTACTTGGTCTTGGGAGTCAGATGTATGCGTTTCAAGCCCATCAGCTAAGTGATTCCAAATAACTAACTTTGTGTGGCTCTGTTTTCTTTTATCACAATAGTGATAGGACCAAATGTGGTAGGAAGGAGAGGTCTCAGTACAGGGTTTGGCACAACGTAAGCAATGGTCTCCAGCAGGCATGCTAAACACTAGACTGTAGCCTCCCTCCCCTCACCCCCCCACCCCAGCCCCCTTCCCACTGAATCCACCTTCAGTGGCTCCCATTGGTCTTGGAATTCCATCCAAACTCCTTACTGTGGCCTGCAAGTCCCTGTGTGATCTGGCCCTGGCCTACCTTTCTACTCTCATCTTTTTCTAGTGCTTCAATGGACGACTTTCTGTTGCTCCAACCGCCACATTCTTTCCTGTCTTAGGAATTTGCCTTTTTCTGTGCTTGGAAAGCCATTATCTCTGCTCTCAACATGATGGGCTCTTTCTTACCTTCAGATATAAGTTAACTATCTCCTATGGGAAGCCTTCCCTGAGTTCTCTGCTAAAGAAGGTTCCCCTGTTCTCCCTCCACCCCATCACCCATGTGACTTCCTCTCATGTCTCCCTGTTTGTTTCCGGCAAAGCATACATTACAATCTGTTATCCATATTAATTGTTTATTATTTTGTTTACTTCCTTCTTGTTTGTCTCGTTTCTAAGGAGGTGATTCATAAAGCCAGGAGTCTTGTCTGCCTCGTTCATTGCTCCATATTCAGCACCAAGAAGTTTCTGAAACATAAAAGGGGCCCAACAAATAATCTTAAATTAATATTCTAGAGTATTCTATATTAAATAAGTTATATCATTAATTACTAAATATTGCATTACAATTTCTTACATTAAAATGTCATCCTATATAATAATGTTATACGATGATCTAAATAATAACAGAAAAGTATTAAAATGCCTTTAAGATGTTGTAACAGTGAACAGTTAGACTTATTTCCAGGGCTGTTAAGGATGAAAGCCAAGAATACAAAAACTTGTCTGGGTAACTATTTGAGTTAAATTTAAGTAATTGCAATTCTCAAAGCCTATGAGGTCAGACAATTAAGTTCTTGAACTCATCCTAGAAAAACTGCTACCTACCTTACTGCTGAATGTCACTATGGTCACCTTCGAAGTACTCCCCTTGGGAAGTTATGCACTGACGCCAGTGCCTAGTCCACCCTTCAAAGCAATTTTGGAACTGTTTTTCTGGAATGGCCATCAGAGCTGTTGTAGTATTACCCTTGATGTCCTGAATATCATCAAAATATCTTCCTTTCAATATTTCCTTTATCTTCGGGTAAAGAAAGAAGTCACTGGGGACCAGATCAGGTGAGTAGGGAGGGTGTTCCAATACAGTTATTTGTTTACTGGCTAAAAACTCCCTCATAGACAGTGTCGTGTGAGCTGGTGCATTGTCATGATGCAGGAGGCATGAATTGTTGGCGAAAAGTTCAGGTCGTCTAACTCTTTCATGCAGCCTTTTCAGCACTTCCAAATAGTAAACTTGGTTAACTGTTTGTCCAGTTGGTACAAATTCGTAATGAATAATCCCTTGATATCAAAAAAAGGTTAGCAACTTTGTTGCAACAAGTTCGCGAACTTAATTGTCAAACCATATATGAGTAAATCTAATAAGATGAGATTCAAAATATTTCTAATAATATCTAGAACCAAGAAATGCCACAATATTTCTAATAACATCCAGAACTAGGTGACGCCAATAATTCAGTATGCACAGATTAGCTAAATATTTGATAGGCTGTTTTCATGCCTATTTTTAGCAAGTGTATTTAAATACAGAGGCAAGTGAATTTCTATGTTGTATTTAAGTTTTAATTATGATACCTAAATATTAGGTTATTTTTTAAGATACGATATAAAGGCAGGAGAAAGACAGATGGCCTTAGATTCAAAAGAGCAGTGATTTACTTCTGGTATTGTCACTCACATGCTGCATGAACAAAGGTAAGTCACTTCATCTCTTGAACCCTGAGTTTTCTCATATATAAAACAAAGTGTCATAGAATTATTACAAGAATTAAGTCAGACAATGGATAGGAATGTTCTTGGCACATAGTAGTTTTCTTCCAATGAGGTGACAGAGGAAAAATAGTGTGTTTGCCTCTTTAATATATACTCCTTATTAATAAGTTTCTTCTTTTATTGTAATATTTTACATGTTGTCTTTTTCCATTTGACCACAGACTATCTCTTGACCAACAAAACAAAAACAAAGCAAAGCTCAAACCTGATTGAAAACAAAAATAATTTAGTAGTTTTTATTACATCAATAACTGTTACCTGTGGAAACTCTATAAAGTCTATTTAACTTAAGAACTGATGTAATTCCACCGGAAACTGATAAATAAAAAGAACTGATATAATTCTTCAACAAACAAACAAACAAACCTATTAATAAATGTTAATGCTATAGAGATTTTCTTTTCTATAACAAAAGAGAATGAAGTAAACTCTGTACATAAGTAGGAACATTCTAGAATTCTCCACCAGGCTTTCATTCACCTCGAGATTTCAGTATTGTTTTAAAAGCCAGATGGTTTGAA